>NW_006408612.1:2601577-2624577 GCF_000296735.1 Chrysochloris asiatica
GGCTGTTTGAGCCTCGGGCGAGTGGGTTGAGCCTAGGTCGGGTGGTTTGGGCCTCAGGGGGCCTGGGTATCAGCAGCTGGGCATCGGGTGGCTTGGGCCTCAGCTGGCGGGTTGGGCGGATTGGGCCTTGGGGCCTGTGCCTCGGGGACTGGGATGAGGGCGGGTTGGGCCTCAGGGGCCCTGGGCCTCAGTGACCTGGCTACGCGGTGGGTTGGGCCTTGGTTGGGTCTGGGCCTTTGTGACCAGTCTGTGGGCAGATTGGGCCTCAGGGCATGCCTTGGCCTCAGTGGGAGTGTCTGGACCTTGGCCTCAGTGGGTGGACCTGTGCCTTGGGCGTTCCTGAGCCTAGGCGGTTTGGTAGAGGGCTGGTCTAGGCCGGGGCAGTAGAGGGCTGGGGGTAATGGCTGCGGGGAGGTACTGTCTGTATTTGATGACGTAAAAGATGCCTCTCTCAGTCTCTCTGTACCGTGGGTACCCCGAATTTCCTGATATCCAAGCTGATATCCCTCTCTATTTGTTCAGCTTTGTTAGTTTTTGCTTCCTTTTCTCTGGAAATGCAGCCTTCTAAGTGGGGTTGCTCTAGCCCTGCATTCCAAGGTCTTCAGGGGCCAGAGGCACTCTCTGGCGCGGGCACGGAAGTGGGAGCCACGTGCAGGCAGGCAAAAGCTTAAGATGCCTGTAATTCCTCAGCAATTTGATCTTTTAAAAAACGAGTTCAGAATGTTGAAATACAAGATCTTATGTTAGTTCAAAGGCTGTCTGTCTGCTAGACAGAGGTTTCGTATGTGCGATTCCACCCCTTTTCCCTGAGACTGCCTACCTGAACTGCCTGGTCAGGGAAGTGCCGGAAGTCGAATCCCCTTTGGTTGTTTGAACCACCAGTCTTCTGGTTCCCAGCTGCACACTTAAGCACTTAACTGTTGTGTCACCACTGCTTCTTAACTAATGCTACTCCCTCCCCTGGAATCAGTTTGGACCCATAATGGCCCTATAACAGAATTAAATGTTGCCCAAGCCTGAACCAGTCTCATGTTCCTAATATTACTTCCAACTTATAGCCTTTCATCTGCTGGGGTCCCCCATGAGCTAGAGAGTGGGGAGTTTACAGAGAAGAGGGGTTGCTTCCAGAGCAGAACTTCCTACTACAATGTTGCTCTTGAACCAAAGTCACATTGTATGTATTAAAAATTTCATTTAATCTTTGATTTTTCCAGGTAAGCATTCCTGAGAATGTCCCATCCAGTGGATTCTACAGATTGAATGTTTCCAAGTGCAAAAGTGGGGAAAAGGAACATAATTTTCAATTGATTCTTAATGTAAACAGAATCTGTGAGAAGGAAGTGGGGATGTGTTCATGAGTCATAAGCTCCCAGATTCCTCATAAGACAGAGTAGAACTACCACAATAGATCTGTTGTGGTCTAGAATGAGGCTGATAATCTAAACAGTGCTTGAACATCTGTGGTCCCAGACCAAGGATGGCAAAAATTCGGACCCATAATTCCACCCCGGACAGGCCCATGGCAGGCACCACTAATCCAGTGTATAACTTACGGCCAACTTGGTTGTATGTTCAAAATCCTGCTCAACACAGCCCCATGGAGCCGGCTAACACATGAAATGAACCCCACTTGTAGTTTCTTAGGTGACTTATTGTGGTGTCATTTCATTGACACACATAAAAGTTTGGATGGAGACTTCTTTTCTGAGCTGGCTAGAGGTAAGATCTTTTTAAGTCATCAAGATAACGCCTCCATCTGGGGTCTTGTTACAAATCCAAGGAACCCAGTCAAAGATCTTTCCTCAGAGGAGCATTAAAAAAAGAAAGAGCTACTTTTTGTTTAGTTCCAAGGCAGGTGAGTGATTCTGTTGGGTCATAGTTGGGAAGGTAGGTGAGCCATCACAGGCCTCTGGAGTCAGATACCCTGAGGGGACTCTTCAGTGGGTCCAGAAATCATTTTTTTCCCCCCTGAAAATTAAGACCAGTCAAGGAAAAGCCATCAGAAGAGCCAGCTTCCTTTGTTACAATTTTCTCAGGCCTCGCTCTGCAGCAATACAGTGGTTGACTGACCTGGCAGGCTTCCAGACAAAGACTGCATGGCCATTTATGAAGTCTAAGCGGATCTCTTGATTCATTCCCACCTCTCCCTCCCCATTTCCTGATAGTTAAGTAACTAATCAAATTCAGATTGATTTTGTTTGAATGAAAGCCTCAGAATTAAATGTTTAGTCCCCCTCAGGATTTTTCTGTGGAAAGATGTCTTATTTAGGGACCACCACTTGACTTCATTGATCTTCTCTTATGTCAGGCACCTTCCACCCTTCAGCCTTGAGGAAGCTCAGGAATGGATGGCAGGGGACCTGGAGGACATGCTAAAGTCCTTTTCCTCTCTGGGCCTTACTCATTTCATCTTTAAAATGTGGGCATTGGATTGGTAAGGATCAAAGTTCCTTTTAGCTCAAATACTTGCCATTCTAAGCTCTAACCCTCTCAATTGCTTAATAATAATAATGAACAATTACTGAGACTTACTGTGTGCTTGAAATGGTGTTAAGAGTTTTACATACATTCTCTCATCTAATCTTTGCAAAATTAGTTTGAGGTAGTTGCTAGTGTTTCCCCACGTATTAGTTAGAATTCAGTTCAGCTGCTTATACAGAAATACCCCAAACATAGTAGTTTGTTTTACCCCTTTGTAAAATCAAAACAAAAGAGGGACTTTGAATATCTGGTAAAGGCGATGAAGAAAAATAAAAATTGGGGAACAGATAGCCATGATGGTTGTACAACATGACAAACTTAATTAATGTCACTGAATTGTAAATGTAAAACATGTTGAAATGGAAAATGTTTTGTTCTATATATTCATATTACAATTTTAAAACAATCAATTGACCATTAAAAGAAAGGGGAAAAAAGTCCGAGGTCAGCCAGGCCATTATTGATCTGATGGTTCTAAGGCATTCCCAAGACATTTATCTTTCTGTTCCACCATCTGCCAGGTCACTTCAAGGTGTAAGGTGGCTGCTGGAACTCCAGGCTTCATAGGCAGAGAATAGGAAAAGAAGTTGGAAGGTGTCTCAGGCTGGGTTCTCTAGTGAAGTGAAAGCTGTGTAGCTTGTGCATTTATATATGTAGAGAGAGATCTCTAGCAGGGAAATGGCTCACACAGTTGTAGAGGCAGGCAAGTCCACCATGAGTCAGATGTCAGGCTGAAGGCTTTTGCAGGGACGGCAGGGGCTGCAGAACTCAAGGCTGGCAAGTCAGATGGCAGGCTTCTGGCTGTAGCGCCGAGGAGAATGAATCAAAGGTCAGCAGGTAAGAGGACAGGCTGCTGATAACTCCCAGGGTTGGCAGAAAATATGGCAGGCTGCCCGCTCAAGTCCAAAAAACCAAAGGGCACGTATGAGCCAGATGCAGGATCCAGACCCACAGAAAACAAGCAAACAAGCTTTGTCTGAGTGTTGGAAGCAGGCTGTGTATTGGAAGTAGGCACATCCTCAAGAAAACACCCTTTAAATTGACTGGGTGCTCTTAGCAGATCTCACATGGAGGTGATGACACTATATGAGATTTTATCATAGGGGAGTACTACGTCTTCACGGACAAACCACTGAGAACCCCAGCCCAGACAAATTGACCCCAAAACCAAACTATCACAAAAGGACTACCTTTTTCTTACTCCTAGAAATTCCAACAATACTTTTGCTTACATTTTGTTAGTCAAAACTTGTTTAGACCTAACTGCAAGGGAGGCTGGAAAATATAGTCTTACTGTTTCTCAGAGCGGGCTGTGAGCTGAGGCTGGATTCCCTTTCAGATATCTGAGGCATAGCCTCTTGGTCCTCAGGTTTAGCCTTCATTCCAGACCTCCTTGACCTCTCCCCATTTCTATATCTGTTAGCTCCGTCTATGGTGTTCCTAAACGTACCTGTGTGCCCTCAATCCCTGTTCTTGACAAGTCCTGGGATAAGTTGGTGCCTTTCTTCTTGGGTATTCATATGTAAGAAGTTGAAACAACTTTGTTGCAGAACTTCAAATGACAGGGTTTTACCCCTCTTTTTAAGCTGGAGCTCCTTTCTAGGCAAAGCCCTTAAAACCATAGTAAAGGCATGACATTCCTTGACATGACTCTTAGGTTGATTTTTTTTTTTTTTTAAACCAAAGTCACTACCATTTCTTCTCTCTCCTTGTTCATTTAATGTGGTCAGAAACCTAAGAATTGATGCATTTAAGCTATAGTGTTGGAGAAGAAGGTACCATGGACTACCAGAAGAACAAACAAATCTGTGTTGGAAGAAGTACATCAGAATGCTCCTTATAAGCAAGGATGGCAAGAATTTGTCTCTCGTACTTCAGACATTTTGGACATATTGTCAGGAGGGAACAGTCGCTGGAGAAGGATGTCATGCTGGGTAAGATGGAGGGTCAGAGAAAAAGAGGAAGACCCCCAATGAGATGGATAAGCCAGGTGGCATCATTGATGGCGTCAAGTGTGGCAGCGGTAGTGAGGTTGGCCCAGGATTGGACATTGTTTCGTTCTGCTGTGCACGGGGTCACTATGAGTCCGTTCCGACTTGATGGCACCTGACAAAAACAACAACAACTTCAGACATGCTACCAAGAGGCACCAGTCCCTGGAGAAGGACATCATGGTTGGTACAGGTAACAAAAAAGAGGAAGACCACAATGAGTGAATTGACACAGTGGCAGCAGCAATGAGCTCATATGTAACAACAATTGTAAGGCTGGAGCAGGACCGGGCAGTGTTTTGTTCTGTTTGCATAGGGTCACTGTGAGTCAGACTGATTCCACAGCATCTAACAACAACAACAAAACCGAACAACAGTTATGAGGATGTTGCAGGACTTGGCAGTATTTTGATCTGTTTGCATAGGGTCGCTGTGAGTCAGAATCAACTCCACAGCACCTGATAACAGCACCAGCAAAACCTGGGCACTTGAAGTGTGAGAGGGACCAGCAACTGAGGCATCATCTGGGAGTTTTTAGAAGTGTACAATTTCAGGCCCAGCTCCAGACTTTCTGAATTAGAATTTGCATTTTAACAAGGTCTGCAGGTGATTCCGCACTGTAACCAGGTCACAAACGGTTAAGCACTCAACTACTAGTCAGAAGTTGAAGGTTCAAACCTACCCAGAGGCATCTTGGGAGACAGGCCTGGTGGTCTACTTCTGAAAACCCTACAGCATAGTCACACTGCACACACAGGCTTACTAGTAGGAATGCACTGGATGACAACTAGCTACAAAAATGCAGGTGAGTTTGCATTTGAACAAGGTTCCCAGGTGATGCTTATGCACACGACAGACTTGCCAAGCACTGAAAATATTAAGAGTTTGCTTGTTTTGGAAGAAACTGAACTGAAAAAAAATAGAACAAGGGAAAAAAATCAGGTTCTGAAATAATTAATCTCCAATTGTGGCACGGTCCTGGCCCTCAAATCTATCTAGTGCATCATATGAATGTCAACAGTTCATTTACTGATTGATATATTAGAAGGGAGAACCAGACAGGAGCAGATAAAAGTTCTCATGCCTAGATTGCCTTTTAAGATTCCCCTTGAAAAAAGTACCCAAATCAGTGCACTTAAGTCTCCAAATGGCTTTTACAAACCAGATAAGCTTGGCGTTTTGGGTTCACATAACTGGTTTGTTTTATTTGGAGACTGCCCAAAACACCATTGTCTAAATAACTATTTTAAGGATACACTCTAGGTTTAAAAGCCAACATGGGACACATCTTAAGATTGTTAAAAGCTCAGGGGAGAAAGCTGTTGTACTCGCAGTCTTGTTATTTTTATATCATACAGTAGTAGTTCAGACACCTGCAGGAATCACAGAGCTATTCATTTTTATGAGCACAGATTTAAATGGAGAAGAACCTCAGAATTTTCCACTTGACCTTTAAAAATACTGTTTCTTCTCTCTGGATTCTTCATGAACATAGAGGTTCATCAAAGAATTGTTACTCGAGTAGGCAATATGAGTTAGTAATTTAAATTTGTAGGACTTGACTACCTGGGTTCCAACCCAGCACTTGCCAGCCCTGTAAGGTCGGGATGTCCCTGGGTGATACAGACGATTACATGCTCTACTACTAACCTGAAAGTTGGTGGTTCAAATCTACCTATGGGTGCCTCAGGAGAGAGGCTTGGTGAACTGCTTCTAAAAGATCCTTGAAAGCCCTCCAGAGCAGTTGCATTCTGTAAAACCTGTAGTACCCATGAGTCAAAATCGACTCCATGCAACTGACGACAATAACAAGATGGTGGAGATGATAGTGGTGGTTCCATGGGAGAAGTCTCACCTTCCATGGGGGAAAACTGGGTTTAATTGCCAGCAAATGACAGCTTGAGCTGACTTGATGCTCTTACTGATGAAAATCAGACTCCAGCCTTCTGTAGGGATTATACCCCACAACTGGACCAGTAGACAACATCATGATAAATGGAGATAAATTTGAATTTGTTTAGGATTCCATTTTACTTGGAATCTGAGATCAATGCATACCCACCATCCATTTGTTAGTGTGTCAACGAGGAGGCTGGACAGGTTTTTGTGGAGCTTCTAGACCAACACAAACAAGGATGAAAGATCTGGCGATCTATTTCTGAAAATTAGTCAGTGAAAGGATCAAAACAGCGTGATCTCTATCCCTCATAGTGTAGGCCCAGGCAGCATTTTGTTCCATTGCTGACTTGATGGTGGAAGAAAGAACCTTTGAGATCTATCAGGAAGCTAGGTGAATTAATACAGGGAAAGGCTAGGAATAGTGCATGGCTTGGAGTAAATGCTCTGCACACAGCTGCTAGTTGTCTTCACACAATACCCCATGCTAGCTGCCTGTTTGGAAAGTGAGAATCAAAATGCTCAGAGACTCGGGGCCGCTGCACTGTGGGCGCTGACTCACAATTCTCAGAAGGCAAGAGCAACTCTGAGGAATCTGTCAATAAAGAGACGAGTGGACGAAGCCTATTCCTTAGCAAGGAAAACCTCAGATGCCCAGGAACATTCGCTCAGTGCCTACTACCTGCAGTGTCTGGAGAACCTCGTGCAGCTGCTCACCTCCTCCTGAACCCCGAGAGGGCTGCACCCCAACTGTGGCCACCAGCCTGGAGGGCAGCGCGCTGGGGACGGTTTGTCGGTTCCATCCACACAGCAGCTCATCAGACAGCTGGACACCAAGAAGGCAGAGAGGGAGGCTCGGCACGTTGCCATACATGCTCACTTCCCCCTTTTCCTATGCAATTTGCTTTGTGAAAATCTTATTTAACAATTATTTAATAAATTAAGTATTTTTGGAACAGAAAAAAAAATACACCCTCTGTATTTTAGGGATAAGGAACACTGTCTGCTACCTGACCGACCACCTGGCTGTCCTGCTGTATGCTGGTCAGCACCCACCCGGCAGCTGTGTAGATTGTCTGTTTGTCCCACTTGGGTTCACACTGATGCCCTCAAAAATCCAGGTGAGGGTCAATGTCAAGAACAAAAACTAAGACTGATTTAGGTACTGCGTTTTCTTTATACACTGATATCTTTCCTCACTCCACAAACTTGAATGGTTCACCTTTTCACCTCTGGCCAGGTGTGTATGGTCTGGGATGTTTTCTGGGAACTAAGTCAGTCTGTGACATTTGAGAGACTAGCTGCTGCCTCAGCTGCTCTTAACAGCAGAACAATTTTAAATGACTAAACTCAAAGCTATACCTTCCCCAGGGTTTTGATAATTTCTCTTACCAATTATAGTACTTTACTGAGATTAACTAATTAATCCTCACCGCATACCCAAGAGAGGGAATTAAAGATAATTCTTTCACACATGCAAAGCACCTTTTATCTAAGGATTACTAACACTGATGCATTTGTCTCCCCTGACAACATTGTGAGTTTTAGAGATGACAATGAAAATCTCTATTATCATTTCAAGAACTGGGAACAAAGAAAACGCCTGTCAGGACACAGAGGAGGAGATGGGAGTACCTGAACAGGTACAAGTTGGCTGGATTAGCATGTGGCATTGTAGGTTAATGCATTGGGTGGCAAGGTCAATGGTTCAAGCTCACCAGCCACTCCTCAGCAATCCTATACAAGGTCACTATGAGTCGGAACCAATTTGCTGGCACTTAAAAACAACACACCTGTGTTCTCAGGCTCCAATGGAAACTTCAAGAAGGGGCTAGAACCTCCCTCCTCTTGTCATCTCTCTCCCTGTTGCTCATAGTTCCCAGGGATCATACTCATCATAAAGAACATGAGAGAGTTCCATGGGGATGTTGTTGTTGTTAAGTGCCGTCAACTTGGTCCTGACTAATAGTGACACAGTATAGGATTTCCAAGACCAGATGGTGAGTTCGAACCACCTTGTTTGGGGTTCAAACCAACCTTGCGGTCCTGTGCTTATCCTAAAGCACCATACCAAGACTCCCCCATGGGGATAGTCAATCATATATTTCCCTTCCTAAAAATCTTCCCATTTCTACTCTCCTACCTGCCTCTAACCACCACCCATCTGTCAGTTTGTCTATTGTGGTGGCTTGTGAGTTGCTGTGATTCTGAAAGCTATGCCACCAGTATTTTAAATACTAACAGGGTCACCCATGGTGGACAGGTTTCAAATGCGCTCCCAGATGAAGACAGACTAGGAAGAAGGAGTGGTGAATTACTTACGAATATTTAGTCCCTGAAAACCTTATGAATACCAGAGAAACATTGTCAGATATAGTGCCGGAAAATGAGCCCGTCAGGTGGGAAGGCACTCAAAATGCAAATGGAAGAGAGCTGCATCCTCAAATTAGAGTTGACCATGATGACGTGAATGGAGTAAAGCCCGCGAGACCTTCATTTGCTGATGGGGCACAACTTAAAATGAAGAGAAACAGCTATAAACATCTATTGAAAATTTGAACATGGAATGTACAAAGTATGAATCTGGGAAAACTGGAAGTTGTCAAAAATGAAATGGAATGCATAAACATTGATATCTTAGGCATTAGTGAGCTGAAATGGACTGGTATTGGCCATTTTGAACCTGACAACCACATGGTTTACTATGCCGGGAATGACATATTGAAGAGGAATGGTGTTACATTCATTGTCAAAAAGAACATATCCATATCAGTCATGAGGTACAATGCTGTCTGTGATAGGATAATAACCATGCACCTACAGGGAAGCCCAGTTAATACCACTATTATTCCAATTTATGCACCAACCACTAAAGCCAGTGAGGATGAAATAGAAGAATTCTATCTACTTCTTCAATCTGAAATTGATCAAGCATGTAATCAAGATGTATTGATCATTACTGGTGATTGGAATGCAAGGAGGAAGGATCAGTAGTTGGAAAATATGCCCTTGGTAATAGAAATGATAAAAATTCTGCAAAATCAATGATAAAATTCTGCAAAATCAATGATTTTTCATTTCAAATACTTTCTTTAGAGCACATAAGAGATGACTATACACGTGGACCTCACCAGATGGAATACATAGAAATAAAATTGACTACATCTGCAAAAAGAGACAATGGAAAAACTCCATATCGTCAGTGAAAACAAGGCCAGGGGCAGACTGTGGAACAGACCATCAATTACTCATATGCAAATTCAAACTAAAGCTGAGGAAAATGAAAATAGGTCCACGAAAGCCAAAATATGACTTTAAATATATCCCACCTGAATTTAGAGATCATTTGAAGAATAGATTTGATACATTAAACACTAAAGACAGAAGACCAGAAGAGTTGTGGGATGACATCAAGAACATCATACATGAAGAAAGCAAAAAGTCATTAAGAAGACAAAAAAGAAGGAAAAGGTCAAAATGGATGTCAGAAGAGACACTGAAACTTGCTTTCCAGTGTAGAAATGCTAAAGCAAATGGAAGAAATGAGGAGGTCCAAGAGATGAACAGAAAACTTCAAAGATCAGCTCAAGAAGATAAAGCCAAATATTACAACAAAAAGTGCAAAGATCTGGAATCAGAAAATCAAAAAGGAAGAACATGCTCAGCATTTCTCAAGCTGGGGGAACTGAAGAAAAAATTCAAGCCTTGACTTTCGTTATTGAAGGATTCTCTGGAAAATGATTGAATGATGCAGAAAGCATCAGGAGAAGATGGAAAGAATACACAGAGTCATTGTACCAAAAGGAAATGATTAATTTTCAACAGTTTCAAGAGGTAGTATATGATCCAGAGCCAATGATACTGAAGGAAGAAGTACAAGGTGCATTGAAGGAATTGGCAAAGAACAAGGCACCAGGAATTGATGGAACACAAAATTGAAATCTTTCAAGAAAGTGAGGTGGCACACGAGGCACTCACTCATCTCTGCCAAGAAATTTGGAAGACGACTATCTGGCCGATTGATTGGAAGAGATCCATATTTGTGCCCATTCCAAAGAGAGGTGATTCAAAGGAATGCAGAAATCATTGGACAATATCTTTGCTATCCCATGTGAATTAAGTTTTACTAAAGGTAATACAGAAACGGCTGCAAGCATACATTGACAGAGAACTTCCATAGGTTCAAGCTGGATTCAGAAGAGGCTGTGGGATGAGGGATATTATCATTGCTGATGTCTGATGGATCTTGACTGGAAGCAGAGAATATCAGAAAGATATTTACTTGTGCTTTATTGACTATGCAAAGGCTTTCGATTGTGTGGATCATGACAAGCTATGGGCAGCATTGCTAAGTATGAGTATTCCTGAACACTTTATTGTGCTCATGAGGAATCTGTACACTGAATGGTTTAAAATTAAGAAAGGTGTGTGACAGGGTTGTATTCTTTTTCAAGAATATCATACTTATTCAACCTGTTTGCTGAGCAAATAATCTGAAAAGCTGGATTATATGAAGAAAAATGTGGCATCAGGTTTGGAGGAAGACTCATTAACAACCTGCGATATGCAGATAATACAATCTTGCTTGCTGAAACTGAAGAGGATTTAAAACATTTACTGATGAAGATCAAAGAGCACAGCCTTAGGTATGGATTACATCTCAATGTCAAGAAAACAAAAATCCTCACCATTGGACCAATAAACAACATTCTTATCAATGGAGAAAAGATTGAAGTTGTCAAGGACTTCATTCTTCTTGGATCAGCTCTCAACACTCATAGAAGTAGCAGTCAAGAAATTAAACGATGTATTGCATTCGGCAAATCTGTTGCACAAGACCTTTTTAAAGTGTTGACGAGCAAACATGTCAGCTTGAGAAGTAAGGTGCGCCTGATCCAAACCATGGTATTTTCAATAACCTCATATGCATGCAAAAGCTGGACAGTGAATAAGGAAGATTGTAGAACAATTGATGCTTTTGAATTATGGTGTTGGAGGAGAATATTAAAAGTGCCATGGGCTGCCAAAGGAACCAACAGATCCATGTTGGAAGAAGTGCAGCCAGAGTGCTCCTTGGAGGCCAGGATGGCCAAACTTCATCTCTCATACTTCGGACATATTGTCAGGAGGGACCAGTCATTGGAGAAGGATATCATATTTGGTAAGGTGGAGGGTCAGAGAAAAAGAGGAAGACTCCCCCAACGTGATGGATTGGCCAAGTAGAAGCATCGATGGACTCAAGCGTGGCAACAATAGTGAGGTTGTCCCAGGATATGGCAGTGTTTTGTTCTGTTGTGCATAAGGTAGCAATGAGCCCATACTGACTTGATGGCACCTAACAACAACAACGACCTGCCTTTAAAATTCAAAAATTTTGCAGCATTCATTAACCAGGGACTGCTAGAAATTCAAGCTGGAATCAGAAGAAGATGTGAAATGAGCCATATCCCTGCTGATGCCAGATGGATCTTGGCTGAAAGCAGAGAATACCAGAAAGAGGTTTACTTGTGTTTTATTAACTGTGAATATGCACAGGAATTTGACTGTGTGGCAAATAACAAATTATGATTAACATTGTGAAGAATATTTCATTGTCCTCATGCTGAACCTATGCTTACCAAGAAGCAGTCGTTCAAACAGAACAAAAGAACAGTGCCTGGTTTAAAACCAGGAAAGTGTGTGTCGAGGTTGTATTCTTTCACTCTACTTATTTAATCTGTATGCTGAGCAAATAATCGGAGGAGTATGACCATGTGGTATCAGAATTAACAACCTGAGATATGCAAATAACATAAATTGCTTATTGACAACTGGAGCAGACTTGACGGACTTACTGATGAAGATCAAAGACTCTAGCCATTTGTATGGGTTATACCTCAACATAAAGAACATAAAATCCTCACAATTGGACCAACAGACAACATTTTGATCAATGGAGAAAAATTTGTTGTCTAGGATTTTATTTTACTTGGATCTGAGATCAATGCCCACGGAAGCAGTAGTCAAAAAAATCAAATGATGTATTGAGTTGGGCAAATCTGCCGCAAAAGACCTCTTTAAAGTATTCATAAGGAAAAATATCACTTAGAGGACTATGGTGTGCCTGATCCAAGTCATGGTATTTTCAATTGCCTGTATACATGTGACAGGTGGACAGTAAAGGAAGACCAAAGAAGAATCAATGCTTATAAATTACAGTGTTGGCAAGGAATATTAAATAAATCACTGGCTTCCAGAAGAACAAAAAAATCTGGCTTGGAAGAAGTACAGCTAGAATTCTCCTCCGAAATGATGATGGCAAGATTTCATCTCACATGGGTGTGTTATCAGGAGGGACCAATCCCTAGAGAAGGACATCATGCTTGGTAGAATAGAGAGTCAGTGAAAAAAAGGAAGACCCTCAACAAGATGGATGGACACAGTTGGCTACAATGGGCACTAGATCAGGTAGTGTTTCCTTCTGTTGTACACTGGGTTGATATGAGTTGGCATCAACTCAATGACATATAGCAATAACAACTGTATCCATAGGGGACATTGGTAATTCAGAAGTAGAGTTCTTGCCTTTATGCAGGAGATCTGGGATCAATTCCCAGCCAATGTACATCATGTGCAGCCACCATGTGTTTGTCAGAGGAGACGTCTGCGTTGCTATGATGCTAAACAGGCTTCAGAGGACTAGGAAAATGCTTCACAGCTGAGAGAATTCTTTTTCACTCCTTCTGGACATGTGGGCATTTGGAGTACCTGAGTGGTGTGAATGGTTAAAAGTCTCAGTTACAAATCAGAGGCACCAAGGAAGGAAGATCTATCTGGTAATCTTCTGAAAAAACCAGTGATTGAAAACTCTATGGAGCATGGTTGTACGTTGACACATTTTGCTAGGAGTAAGATGGAGTCAACAGCAACTAATTCAGCAGGTTGCTTATAAATTTTCACGACGACATACAATGTTACTATGAGCATTCTTGCATATTTTCTTTGTGTTAAGGTGCAAGAGTGTATATCTGGAGTGAAATGATAGGAGCACCTTGAACTTTACTCAGTGTTGTTAAATTGCTCTCCAAATGATTGGGCTGATTTATACCACTGAGTTCTCATTGCTCTATATTCTTATACTCGATACTGTCAAATTAAACATTTCTTGCCAATCTGATGGGCATGAAATGTATCTACTTATGGACTTAATTTGCCCTCCCTGACTAGTAATGAAGCTGAGCATTTTTTTTTCCTTCTGAGCATTGCTTTTGCCAATTTGTCTGACTGACTTGAAAGAGTTCATATATTCCGGATACTAATTTTTATCAGTTTTATGTGCTGCCAACATTTCCTTCTTTCCAGATGTTTGTCTTCTTAATCTTTTTCTGTTGCCTTTGTTACACAGACTTTTTAACGTTAATGAAATGAATCCATTTTTTGTTTTTCCTTTATGGTTTGTTTAATATGGTGGACCCTGCTAGCTATCTACTAAAATTTGCTCTTTTGTTGTTTTTTCATAGTAATGGTGTTGTAGGTCGTTGTGGCCATGCAGTGAGTGAATCTAGAGATAGGGAGTCTGCTTTCTTGTTGCAGAGGAAATCTGTTTCTAGGAATCCACTACTTCTCCCTGCAGTGAGCTGCAATGGCAGCAATTGGTAAACCTCACATTGGACTGGGCAGAGCCACCATTAGGCTGAGTCTACTCCTACATGGGCTCTGGTAGCATAGTGGTTATGAATCGGGCTGCTAACCTCAGGGTAAGCAGTTGGAAACTACCAGCTGTTCCACGGGAGAAAGAGGAGGCTTTCTGCTTCCATAAAGATTTATAGCCTCAGAAACCCTGTACAGGGTTGCTATGAGTCGGAACCGACTCCACAGCACGTAACAACAACAACAACAACTCCTACATGCAAGTGCTAGCTGGGAGCCCGGCCTGGGACTGTTACATGGGACAGACATAGACTTCTTTGCTTTAGCCAGTGAATTTTTGGGGTCTCTTAGTTTATAGCAGCGTAGCGTACTGAGGTCATTTTCTTCCAGGAGTTTTAAAGTGTTCTTTTATTACAGTTAGCTCTTTAATCTCCCTGGAGTTGACTCTTAGGTAAAATTTTTTCTTTTTTATATGAGTTCTAACTATTTCAATACTGAATATTTTTCTCTTTTCCAGGTAAATGATGACTAGAAAGGTTACAAGGCTTCATCAAGGTCACACAACTAGGTTGGTTTGAACTGTAAGGTCGGCAGTTCAAACTCACCAGCTGCTCCTCGAGAACCCTATACAGGGTCACTATGAGTCAGAACTGACTCGATGGCACTAATAACAAGACGTATAACAAACTAACATTTGTAATATACTCCCCCAAAGCCCTATGAAGTAGTGTAAGAATGGCATGAGTGGAAAGGAGAATCAAGACCAATAGCCCAGGGCTGATTCCTATGAGGTGAAGGTCAGACATGCTGACGCCAACCTTCCCTGTCATGCCACTCTCTGGTCTCTGCTGGTCACATAGAACTCATAGACAGTACTCACAATTATGAGGCTTATTAGGGAAGTAACAGGTTATAATTCAGGACCAGAATTGGGTTACACTTCTTCAGCCAGACAGCTTCTTCTCAGCTGACCCCACAGGGAGGCCTCTCTCTGGTCCTCGGTCTCTTGGATCCATTGACTCTAGGCTTCTGCCATACTTGGGCAAAGGTTACAAAACTCTTTATCTCTGTCAATGAGCATTCAAAGACACTCCACTTTGCCAACAAGCCTCTGCTTTCTTGCTCCATGGGCCGGGAAGCCATTGTGCTACTTCCGCTGCCTCTGTTACTGCCATTTTTTAACATCCCTAGTGTTACAGTGGTCTCTCTCTGACGCCTGCATCTAGAAAGTTCTCAGCACAGGGATCTGGGGTCCAACAGACATGTTCATTCTGGGTCTTCTTTCTTGGTGGCCTTGAGGTCCCCCTTTCCACATCTGTTTTTGTGTTGTTAAGGGCACTCGAGTTGGTTCTGACACGTAGTGACCCTGGATAAGGTTTCTGAGGAATGGCTAGTGGGTTTGAATCACCACCTTGTGGTTAAATGGGCCTTCTAATCCAGAGCTTATCCTATCATGCCACACCAGGATGCCTTTCACCTCTAGTGGGATGACAAAGCTGTCTAATCATCTTATTTGGGTTCCATACACTTTATTTGCATGGTCTCACCTTCACAAGGGTGCCATCCACCTTATTTACATTATTAGCAAGCTATTCAATCCCTTTGGTGGGCCACAAGCACCTAATTTGCATAGTCCTACTCAGTCCTGGTGTGGTGCTGTGGGTTAATGCGCCAGACTGGAAAGTCGTTTGAACTGTAGGGTCGGTGGTTCAAGCTCCCCAGCTGCTTCTTGGGAACCCTATACAGGGTCACTATGGGTCAGAATTGACTCAATGGCACTAAACAACAGCAACAACAACTCAGTCATTTGGTGGGAAGTACAATGACCATTTCTGTTGTTGTTGTTGTTAATTGACATCAAGTTGATTGATTCCAACTCATAGCAACTGCGTATAGGATTTCTGAAGAGCACCTGGTGGGTTTGAACCACTGATCTTGTGCTTAGCAGTCCAGTGCCTATCCTACAGCACCACTCCAGGACCCTAAGATTGTGGCTAAGAAGGAGTATATTAAGTAATTTACTGCATTGCAAGTTGTTGTTGTTAAGTGCCATTGAGTCAGTTTCAACTCATAGAAACTCTATATAAGGTTTCCAAAGATGAGTTTGAACTGCGGATATTGCAGTTAGCAGTCCAGTGCTTATCCTACAGCACCACACCAGTGTGACATTATATTAAATGATTCACTGTCCTGCAAGTAGCAACTGTCATGACACCAATTGTTGTTATGAGAAACCCAATGCACACAGCCAGCAATACCACCAACAGAGTGAGATAGTCATCCACGCCCCGGCTCCTCCTGGGCTGCCCTTTTACTCTGTTACCATCCAGGAGAGAGATAATGCAGCTTAATCAAATCCAACAAATATTTGTTAAGCACCTCCCACCTGTAAAACTCTGTGATAAGGACCACAGGGCAGGTCAAGGTAAGACACAGTGACGTAGGCTCTGACCCAGGGACTGATGATCTGTCAGGGGGTAAGGCAGAGTCTCACAAGAGTCCTGAGAGAGGAAAAGAGCTCTGGGGGTTGGGTATGGTGGGGTGGGATGAACACATTCTGCTCAGGGGATCCTTCTGATCTTTGAGATTCTGGTAGGTAACCTGGAGAGAAGGTTTTCTAGGGGCGAGAAGCAGTTTGAACAAACTCATACACATTGGAAAGCACAAGGCATGTATAGAACACACCCAGAGGGCGAATGTGATCAAAGCAAGATTATGGGAGATGAAAGCTGGACAGACCCAGGCTGTCCTCTGAAACAAAAGAGGAAGATGTGACATGTGTTACCTTTAGATTCACTCCAGGACCACAACCATCAAGAGTAGCAGTGGTGACTAGCCTACGGGAGCTATAGGTTACAAGGACTTTAGGTAGAAATTACCTTGGGGCCAGTTGTTAAAATCATTCTTGCTTACATTATTCAGTCATAAAGAGAAATGAAGTTCTGATACATCCTATGACATAGATGAACCTTGAAAACATTAAGTTGTGTGAAATAAGTCAGACACAAAAGGACAAATATGATATGATCTCACTTAAATGAAATATTTGCAGCAGGCAAATACATAGAGATCAAAATTTATTGGTGGTTATCAGGGGTTGTGGGAGAGAGAAATGGGAATTATTGCTTAAAAGGTACTAAGTTTCTGTCAAGAGTGATGAAAACAGTGGTGAAAATGGATAGTGGTGATCGTTGCCAAATATGGTGAATATAATTAATGTCATTGAATTGTATATTTAAAAATGGGTTGAAATGGCAAATTTTGTCATATATATTTAATTGCAATAAACATTAAAAAAAAAAAAAATCCTTGCTTTAACTGCCTTTTAAAATGTTGATGCAAAGTCTATATTATTGTAAGCAGACAGGATTTCTGAACTTTACGTAACTTCATCCAGAAGTTAATTGAAAAGTTGCAAACATGTCAGGATTTCCTTTCCAGAGCCACTTCTGCCCTTTGTGAAGCTGGGGTGGTATGTATTGAATTTATAGGCCTTAAGAGACAGCTACTTTCAGAATTTCTCAACTGTTTATTAATTTCTCCAGCAACTTGTGCATATTAACTTCTCAACTTGACCAGTCTTCTCCAAAAGCACTTCCAGTGGAGGAGACCCTGCTGTAGTTATTGTCATGTTTCCCAAGTTTGGCTTTGTGCCTGGCACAGGACTGGTGCTCACACATTTGGGGAATAAGTAAGCAGATGACAGGAGGCAATGAAAGAATGAATTCACCAATACTGCACACAGCAGCTGCTGCATCACAACCATGTGCAGGATGGCCAAGACACCAGGCACAAACAGCTGCCATATGCTGACTTGAAGGGTGGTCAGCAAGAGTCCCTGAAACTCTATACTAATTAAGATACAGGGGCAGCTACCCTAACCAAGACCCAGCTAATCCAAAGCAGAGGTGTATTTCTTTTGCACATGGAAGTTCAAACCAGTTTGTGATTCAGCTCTATAATTGTTAGAGACCAATACAGCCTTCTTCTATTCTGTTGCTCCACCATCCCTAGACTATTGCCTTATCCCCAATCCTCCTTTACAGCCAGATACAGTCATACAGACAGACAGAAGGATAGAGGAGAGAAGGAAGGACAGGAGAAGCTCCTTCTAGTTAAGTGCACAATTGCCAGAATGTAGCCTTAAGACCACACCTACCTGCAAAGGAAGTTGAGAAATGAACAGTCTTTATTCTGAGTGACCAAGCTCATGATCCCCACATATCTGTCCATTGGTCACAGTAGGGTTGCTGTGATACTGGAAGCTATACCACCCATATCTGAAATACCAGCAGGTTCACCCATGATGGACAGGTTTCATCAGAACCTCCAGAGTAAGAACAGACTAGAAAGAAGGACTGGTGTTTCCCTTTGAGATATTAGTCACTGAAAAACTTATGAACAAAGTTGGTGGTTCAAACCTGCCAGCTGCTCCTTGGAAACCGTATATTCAGGGTTACTATGAGTTAGAACTAACTCATGGCACTTAACAACATCAACCAACTTCTTTAGTCTGACTGAAATTGATCAAGCATGCAATCAAGACACATTGGAATGGAAATGCATTGGTGATTAGAATGTGAAGGTTGGAAACAAAGAAAGATTGGTAGTTGGAAAATATGGTATAGGTGATAGAAATGACACTGGAGATCACATGATAGAATTTTGCTAGACCAACAAATTATTCATTGCAAATACCTCAACAACATAAACAGTGACTATGAACAGGGATCTCTCCAGATGCAATACACAGGAGTCAAATTGAGTACATCTGTGGGAAGAAACCATTGAAAAGCTCAATATCATCAGCCAAAACAAGGCTGGGGCCAATTGTGGAACACACCATCAATTACTCATATGCAAGTTCAGGTTGAACAGAAGAAAATTTAAACGAGTTCACCAGAGCCAAAATCTGACCCTGAGTATTGGTGTTGTTGTTAGGTGCTATCGAGTTGGTACCAACTCATAACAGCCTTCTGCACAACAGAACAAAACACTGCCCAGCCCTGTGCCAACCTCACAATCTTTGCTATGCTTGAGCCCACTGATGCTGACATCATGCCAATCCATTTTGTTGGGCGTCTTCCTATTTGTTTGTGACCCTCCACTTTGCCATGTTTGATGTCCCTCTCCAGGTACAGGTCCCTCCAGATAACATGTCCGTAGAATGAGAGGCAACGTTTGGTCATCTTGGCCTCTAAGGTACATTCTGGCTCTATTTCTTCCATCACAGATATATTTGTTCTTTTGGAAGTTCATGGTACCTTTAGTATTCTCCCCCAACACGAAAAATCACATGCATCAATTCTTCTATGGTCTCCTTTATTCACTGTCCAACTTTCACATGGGTGTGAGCTTATTGAAATTACCATGGCTCAGGTCAGGCAAATCTTAGTCCTCAAACTGATATCTTTCCTTTTGAACAGTATAAAGAGGTCTTGAGTATATGCCTTGAATATATCCTATCTAAATTTAGAGATCACCTGAAAAACAGATTTGACACATTGAACATTAATGACCAACAAAGACCAGAGGAGTTGTGGGATAACATCAAGAACATCAAACATGAAGAAAACAAAAAGTCATTTAAAAGAAAGAAACAAAAAAAGGATGTCAGAAGAGACTTTGAAACTTGACCTTGAAAACAGAGTAGCTAAAGTGAATGGAAAAACTGATGAAATAAAAGAGCTGAAGAGATAATTTCAAAGGATAGAGAAAACAAAGTAAAATATTATAAAGAACTATACGAGGACCTGGAGTTAGAAAACCAAGTTGAAAGACCTGAAGAAAATAAATCAAGCGTCAACTTACAATACTGAAGGAATTTATGGACAAAATATTGCATGATTCAGGAAATATCAAAAGAAGATGGAAGGCATACACAGAGTCACTGTACCAAACCATTTCAGGTGGTAGCATATGATTAAGAACTGATGGTACTGAAGAAAAAGTCTAATCTGCATAAAAGTAAGACTCCAGGATTTATGAAATACTAATTGAAATGTTTCAGCAAACTGATGCAGCACTGGAGGTGCTCACAGGTCTATACCAAAACATTTGTATACAAAACGTACCTAGCCAACTAACTGGAAGAGATCCATATTTGTGCCCATTCCAAAGAACAGTGATCAAACGGAATGCAGAAATCATCAAATATCATCAAATACCACACACAAGTAAAATTTTGCTGAAGATAATTTGAAAATGTTTGCAGCAGGACATCAACAGGAAGCTTCCAGAATTTCAAGTTAGAATCAGAAGAGGGTATGAGACAAGGGATGTCATTAGTGATGTCAGATGGATCTTGACCGAAAGAAGAGAATACAAGAAAGAGGTTTCTTGTATTTTATTGACTATGCAAAGGCATTCTACTGTGTAGGTCATAACAAACTATGGATAACATTGTGAAGAATGGAAATTCCAGAACACTCATTGTGCTTGTGTGGAACCTGATCAAGAAGAGGCAGTTGTTCAAACAGAACAAGGGATACTGCCTCATTTAAAATCAGAAAAGGTGTGTGTCAAGGTTGTATCAATCTGTAGGTTGACAAATAATTTGATAAGCTAAATTATACAAAGAAGACTGAAGCATCAAGATTGGAGAAAGGCTTATTAACATTTGCAGATGACACAATGCTCCTTGCTGAGAGTGAAGACAACTTGCTGATGAATGTCAAAGAATATGGCCTTCCTTTGGAAGAGATCCGTATTTGTGTCCATTCCAAAGAGAGGTAACCCAATGGAATGAAGAAATCATCGTACAATATTATTGATATCCCATGCGAGTAAAGTTTTACTAAAGGTAATACAGAAATGGCTACAAGCATACATTGACAGAGAACTTCCAGAGGTTCAAGCTGGAATCAGAAGAGGCCGTGGAATGAGGGATATCATTGTGATGTCTAATGGATCTTGGCTGAAAGCAGAGACTATCAGAAGGATGTTTATCTGTGCTTTATTAACTATGCAAAGACTTTTGGTTGTGTGTATCATGACAAGCTATGGACAACACTGCGATGTATGAGTATTCCAGAACACTTAATTGTGCTCATAAGGAATCTGTACCTGGATAAAGAGTCAGTTGTTCGAACAGAACATGGGAAAACTGAATGATTTAAAATTGGGACAGGTGTATGACAAAGTTGTATTCTTTCACCATACTTATTCAACCAGTATACCAAGCAAATAATCCAAGAAGCTGGGTCCTATGAAGAAAAATGTGGCATCAGGATTGGAGGAAGATTCATTAACAACATGCCATATGCAGATGATACAACTTTGCTTGCTGAAAGTGAAGAAGACTTAAAATGCTTACTGATGAAGATCAAAGAGCATAGCCTTCAGTATGGATTACATCTCAATGTAAAGAAAACAAAAATCCTCACCACTGGACCAATAAACAACATTCTTATCAATGGAGAAAAGATTGAAGTTGTCAAGGACTTCATTCTTCTTGAATCAATTATCAACACTCACAAAAGCAGCAGTCAAGAAATCAAATGACATATTGCATTAGGCAAATCTGCTGCACAAGACCTTTTTAAAGTGTTGAAGAACAAAGATGTCAACTTGAGAACTAAGGTGCGCCTGACCCAAACCATGGTATTTTCAATAACCTCATATGCATGCAAAATCTGGACAGTTAATAAGGAAGACTGTAGAAGAATTGATGCTTTTGAGTTATGGTGTTGGAGGAGAATATTGAAAGTGCCATGGGCTGCCAAAAGAACCAATAGATATGTTTTAGAAGAAGTGCAGGCAGAGTGCTCCTTGGAGGTCAAGATGGCCAAACTTCATCTCTCATACTTCAGACATGTTGTCAGGAGGGACCAGTCACTGGAGAAGGATGTCATGTTTGGTAAGGTGGAGGGTCAGAGAAAATGAGGATGACCCCCAAGGAGATGGATTGGCCAAGTGACAGCATTGATGGACTCAAGCGTGGCAATGGTAGTGATATTAGCCCAGGGTCGGGCAGTGTTTCGTTCTGCTGTGCATAATGTCACTATTAGTTGGTGCTGACTCAATGACACCTAACAACAACAACAACATGGATTACAACTCAATATAAAGAAAACAAAAATTCTCACAACTGGACCAATTAACAACACCATGATAAACAGAAAAGACTGAAGTTGTCAAGGATTTCATTTTAGTTGGATCCACAATCAACACTCATGGAAGCAGCAGTTAAAGAATCAAAGGACATATTGCATTGGGCAAATCTGCTGCAAAAGATCTCTTGAAAGTGTTAGAGAACAAAGATGTCACTTTGAGGACTATGATGCGCCTGGCTCACACCATCATATTTTCAACTGCTTCATGTGCATGGAAAAACTGGACAATGAATAAGGAAGACTTGAGAAGACTTGATGCATTTCAATTATTGTACTGGTGAAAAATATCAAATCACCATGGACTGCCAAATAAATTTGTTTTGGAACTACAGCTAGAATGCTCCTTGGAAGTGAGGATGAGAAGACTTCCTCTCACACACTTTGGGCGTGTTATCAAGAGGGAATAATCCCTGGAAAAAGACCTCATGGTTGGTAAAGGAGACCCCCAACAAGGTGGAATGACACAGCAGCTACAACAATGGGCTCAAACATAACAACTATGAGGATGGAGTAGGACTGGCCATCATTTCCTTGTGTGGTACATAGTGCGTTATGAGTTAGAGCCAACTCTACAGCATCTAACAACAACAAGTAAAGAAACATCTTACTCTATTGAAAGGGAGACTAGATAGATATTGGTGAAAAACTAGCCACTTCTGCTGCTAGCTGATTCAACCTGTATGCTGAGCAAATAATCTGAGAAACTGGGTTCTATGAAGAAAAACGTGGCATCAGAATTGGAGGAAGACTCATTAATGACCTGCCATATGCAGATGATACAACCTTGCTTGCTGAAAGTGAAGAGGACTTAAAATACTTACTGATGAAGATCAAAGAACACAGCCTTTGGGATGGATTACATCTCAATGTAAAGAAAACAAAAATCCTC
>NW_006408612.1:2625117-2627021 GCF_000296735.1 Chrysochloris asiatica
CCCCCAGTGAGATGGATTGGCAAAGTGGCAGCATTAATGGGCTCAAGTGTGGCAACAACAGTGAGGTTGGCTCAGGATCGGGCAGTGTTGTGTTCTGTTGTGCATAGGGTCGCTATGAGTCAGTAGTGACTTGATGGCACCTAACAACAACAAACAGAGATGTGAGTACCTGAGTAGTCACAGGAGAAGACAGATGAGCCTGGTGATCTATAAATAGACAAATGTGTTTTGAGTGAAGTGTCAGCATTGGTGTTAAAACCACAGCTTGCAATTATGTGAGCACAACACCAAAAGCTGTGCTGTCTTCAAATGCAAAGAACAGTGACATTATTAGTTTGGTTTGGTCATTCTGCATCTTTCTTCTACTTTCCAAAGTAGAGGACGTGGTTAATTAACTATGCTATTGCATTGTGACCATGAGAACAACAGTGATGTGAAGAGAGAAACATACTGCACCAGCCTTTGTGTCACTGTGAGCATACACATGGCCCTTTTGAAGTGAAGTGATGGGCCCTCTATTGTGATGTTCTCCATTTGACTGGCACACCGTTGCTAGTGCGAAAGATGTTAGCTATTTGCTCCTGTAAAGAAATTCTAAGGAGCAATTCTACTCTTTCCTATAGACTCACTATGCTAATATTGATAGTTTGATAGCTGTCTATCCAATCTACTCCCCATTTGCCTGTGTACAGAACTAGACTATATTTTCTACCTCCTTGCAGTTACATGTGACAGTATGATCAATTTCTTTCCAATGGAACCTAAGCAGAAAGCTGTATGTCATTTGTCAGCCAGGCAAGAGATTATGGCTGCCTCTCCATGTTCTCTCCTCCCTTTTCACTGTTTGGAATACTGATGTGGAAGCAATTTAGCTTCAGCCTAACTGAATGATCGGTGGCTCAAGCCCACCAGCCAGTTCTGTAAGCAGGACGATGTGGCAGTCTGTTTCTGTAAGGATTCACAGCCTTCTACTATCTGATTTCCAGCTCCCCCACTTGAGCCCATCTCCTGAGTGTTCTTTCAGCATACCCAGCATTTGCCAACCCCAGGACTTTGTACTTGCTGTTTCCTCCATCTGTTACACAGTGCCCTGTAATATATGCCTCCACTATATTCAATCTCTGGTAGCGTAGTGGTTACGAATCGGGCTGCGAACCTTAAGGTCAGCAGTTCGAAACTACCAGCCGCTCCGCGGGAGAAAGATGAGGCTTTCTACTCCCGTAAGGATTTACACCCTCGGAAACCCTGTACAGGGTCGCTATGGGTCGGACCCGACTCGACGACACTTAACAACAACAACAACAATATTCAATCTCAGGTCGACTCTCACTGCATCAGTGAGGCCATCTCTACTATTCCATATAAAAATGATAACCACCCCGCACCCACCTACTATAGAGTCCTGGTGTGGCGCTGAAGTATAATGCGCTGGACTGCAAGATCACTTGAACTAAAAGGTTGGCAGTTCAAACTCACCAGCCATCCTTGGAAACCCTATACAGGGTCGCTGTGAGTCAGAACTGACTCGACGGCACTTAACAACAACAACAACAACCCACCTACTACCTCTCCAAATCTTTTGTTCCCTTACTGCCTACGTATTTATTGTTTGTAGTACTTATTACTGCCAGGCACATGACTTATTTTCATGTTTATTTACTTATTGTCTATCTCCCCATATGTTAGCTCCATGAAAACAGTAAATTTGCTTGTTTTGTTCATTGCTTTAACCCCAACACCTGATTGTTGTTGTCTGTTGTTGAGCTAGCCTTGGTTCAATAGTCACACAAGATACAACTATTATGAATCATGAACCACAGGGTTTTCATTGGCTGTCTTTTTGTTTTTGTTTTTAATGTTTTATTGTGAATTATATGATAGTTTACATGGGAGAACATTAGCTT
>NW_006408612.1:2627746-2634229 GCF_000296735.1 Chrysochloris asiatica
GGTATTATCTGCAAGTATGGGTGTTCTTGTGCATATGTTCTCTCTTTTTATCAGCTGGACACTTCACTTTCCACGCTAGTCCCCTGTGGCTATGTCACTGACTCTGGGCCCAGGAGTCTTCAGGTCTTGCCATACTGCTGGCCAACTAGGTCTCCACCAGAGTTCACAGGAGTCTATTGAACATAGTAGGGCTTATCTTGAAGCTTCATTGCTGTTTTTCCCTTACTTCCCCTTATTGGTGACCAATGTGGTCACCAGTCAGAACGCATGCCTGCTCGTGTATTCCCATTCAGTTTTAGTATTAGAAGGGGGTTTGCCCTGAGGGGACCTGACCACTTGCCTTGATGTCTCCTGGGTAAGCAACTTGCTTTTTCTTGTAGTAATCAATCAGACTGCCATTATTGTTTTTTTTAATTTTTCCTGTCTGTCTTTCTTTCAAGAAGTATCTTCTGTTCTTCTAGCTGCTCCAGGCTGGTCTGCTTGTCCTTTCAAATGGAAATTTCCCACCTCAGAAGATTCTGGATGGGGTTCTGGATTCCACCTAGGGTCTTATGTAATGCAGAGGCTCCACAGGAAGCCTCCTTCTTGGTCACGTTGTAGCCCCATTTTAGGTATTCCAATCACCAACCAACCAAAGGGTCAGCCTGCCCCACCAGTCCTCAGCACACAGCCCCTCTCCCTCTCTGGGTCTAAAGTCCTCAGCCACTCCATCTCTTCACATCATTGTCTCTGCCTCCCTCTCTGGCATCACAGCTTCTCTGGGTAGGGTTGGGCTCTGCGCTTTTCTCTCTTGATGGTCCCAGGGACCTCTGCTCCTAGACTGCAAAGTCAATCACTCCCCTCCATTTACTACAAAAAGCCTGCCTTTGCATCTCCAACCCTCATAATTAGTCCTGATAACACTTATTCACTATTGTACATTGGCTGTTTTTTTGCAAGTAGATCACCAGAACTTTCTTCTTACTCTGTCTTACTCTGGAAGGTCCACTGAAACCTGCTCAGCATCATAGTAACATGGTAGCTTCCACTGACAGATCATCGGTGGTTGTGCAGGAGATGCCTTGGCCAGGAATTGAACCTGGGTCTCCTGCATTGAATGGTGAGAATTCTATCACTGGACCATGACTGGTTTCTGACATATGGTTGTTGTTGTTGTTAGGTGCCATTGAGATGGTTCCAACTCAGAGTGCCCCTGTTTCTGAGGCTGTAAATCTTTATGGAAGCAGAAATTCTCATCTTTATCTCAAGGAATAGCTGGTGGACTCAAACTGTCGACCTTGTAGTTAGTAGGCCAGTGCTTGTTCTATAGAGTTACCAGTGTTCCTTCCAACACATGGTAGACCATCAATAAATAGTTGGCAGATAAATGAATAATACGTAGAACTACATCAATAATATTATATGACTATTGTTTTAAAAAGAACAACAAACACAAATGAGGTAGGTTAACTAGTGAGGTGGGATTCCTGCTGATTTTGATTTTTCCTTTATACTTTTCTGTATTTAGAAAATTGTATACAGTAGTGCTATAAGAAGAGGGAAATCAAGGTGTTGTCATTATTTTAAAATTTCATACTTTACAAATATTACCTCAATCTGAGTTGGTCAAATGTTTTAATCTGTAGAACAATTCCATTAAAAAAAAAAAAAGAAGAAGTTCTCACCAGCTTCCTCTATACTTGCCCTTTTTCCATGTTATAAATCGGACTGTTTTTCCACAGGACTAGTTTATCAGCTCCTGCCTCATGGTATTTCCTTCCTCTGCCTTCCCCACTTCAACAAGTACCTTGATGCTGTGGAATTTCTTTGGGGGATAATAATGCTCAGTTTACAAAGGCATCTTATTGCTCTCCACAGCTAGTGTCCTTGGCCCAGTGCCAGCTCAGGATTTGCAGAGCCTTCCTTCCCCTCCTCCCCAACTCACCCTCCTCCTTTCCTTCTGGTCAGGGACTTGCATGGTCAGGTGCTTGGAGGGATGAAGGATATGGTCTTGCACAGGCTCTTGGGCCTCCAAGGCAGACAAGAAAGATTACTTGAGGGAAATTGCTCCAGAACAGAGGAGCTTGGGATGGAATGATTAGCATTAATTTCCTTCAGAAACTTATTTTTATAGGGGCTACCGCCAAAGAATCCCACATGCATATGAATCAGCAGGTGTATCACAATCAGGAAGTGTATCACAACACCCGTATTTACCTAAGTCTTCTGGGCTGTAAGGCTCTTTCCTTAGATGGATGTTGGTCCCAAACTTCAGGGCTCCCTTTATCAAACCCTCATGCCTCTACATCCAGTCTGGAGTATCCAACTACACAAGGTGAATGAAAGGTTATCATCCATGAACAGACACTATTGTTTCACTTGTCACAGAACCTCATTTATTTAAAAATAATTATCCAAGTACAAAGAGTAGCCATCCCCTCAAAACCCAGAAGCACACCCATGATGACCAGCAGTGCACAGGCCTGAGCTTGAAGGAAGGAAGTCATCAAAAACAACAGGATAATGCCTCTGACTCCCCCCAGGGCATGCACAGGCGGGGGTGAGCATTTTCTAGGTGAGGTGGACAGCATTCAGTCATTATTTATAGACCCGATGGGGAGGATTTGTGGACTGATCGGAAGCCCTTGGCAGTCCCAGGCAGCGCTGGCTTTGTCTGAATAAAGATAACTTCATTCTTTGTGATGGGAGTGTGTCCCCCTCCAGTGGGAGGAGGGCTTCCTCTTGTTTACCTCTTAATCTGGGTTAAAATAGTGGCAGTTGAACTTTCTTAAAATGTGCTCCAGTGTTTTTAGCAGTCTTGCATAGTTCTGAGCCTCAGCTGGCTCAGAAAAAACTTCAAAATGCAAATGCTGTCCTAGGTCCATCTCTACCACCATTTTTAAATCCTCAGACTCTCAAAATGGCCCCCTCATCTGCACTTGCTGAGCATGCTGGTTGTGCCTCTGTTTAGCACTCACTATATTATAACAGAACAATCTGTGTACATATCTTTTTCTCCTGGGGTCGTATCCTCACTGCTATTTACAGGTCAGTACCTGGCACACAGTTGATGCTCAATCAATATTACATACATGTACTTCTTTGGAGTCTGTTTTGAAAAGTTCATTTGAAACATTCAAATAACGGTGATTCCTTGACAGATTTGTCTTTTAGGGCAAGATTCCGAGTGATAATTAAAAAGAAACAAAATTCACTCTCATCAAGTCCATTTGGCCTCATAGGGACTCTTTAAGAACTACATGTTGTTGTTGTTGTTAAGTACCGTGGAGTCAGTTCTGACTCATAGTGACTTTGCACAGGATTTCCGAGGCTACAAATCTTTACAGGAGCAGAAAGCTTCATCTTTCTTCCCTGGAACAGCTGGTGGTTTCGAACTGCTGACCTTGAGGTTAGGAGCCAATTCGTAACCACTACGCTATCAGAGCTCCTTTTAAGGACTATAGGTTGTTGTTGCTGTTAAGTGCTGTCGAGTCAATTCCCACCCATAGCGACCTTGTAGAGGGTTTCCAAGGAGCAGCTGGTGAGCTTGAACCACTGACCTTGCAGTTCAAATGACTTTGCAGTCTGACTCATTAGCCCACAACACTACACCAGGACTCCAAGCACTCAATAGGACAGAGTAAAACTGCCTCACTGGGTTCCTAAATCTGAACATCTTTATGGGAATAGAAACCTCATCTTTCTCTGGTGGAGTGCCTGGTTAGCAACCCAATGCTTTAACTACAGTGCAAACATGGCTCCTGGTCATGATGTTGCTGCTTAGAAGTTGCTTCAAATGCTGAATGGGGAGGGGTCCCAAGGGCATCCAGGAACAATCAATACCCTAGATGGGTTTTTTTACTATCATTTGATACAATAGTTATCATAATGGAACTCTCATACATATCCAACACTTTATCATTTAAAGCCATTTCAATTATATTATCATCTCTTATTGTTTGCTTCTGAGCACTAAAGCATAAACTTTAGGAATGTGTTTTTAAAATCTTATAAAAAAATTAATTACCCTTTGCGATTTTTCTATGAGGTGTAATGAGTTTCCCATATCTGGTCTTTCTGGCCTTGGGTTTATAGTTCTGTGGGTTAATGTGCTGGACTGCAAAGTCGTTTGAACCACAAGGTCGGTGGTTCAAGCTCACCAGCCACTTCTTGGAAGTCCTATACAGTGTCACTATGGGTTAGAACTGGCTCAACGATACTTAATAACACCAACAACAAAAGGCGATTAGCTGGACAATAATCTTGCATATAGTGGTTTAAAAATTTATCTAATAGAACTAACTTTCAGACCAGCAAAGAGTTTTTGTCAGTTTTGCCATCCTGGTTGTTGTTGTTGTTGTTGTTAGCATCGAGTCGGTACCAATTCATAGTGACCCATGTACAACAGAAAGAAACACTGCCCAGTCCTAGGCCAACCTCACAATTGTTGCCACGCTTGAGCCCGCTGATGCTGCCACTTGGCCAATCCATCTCGTTGGGGGTCTCCCTCTTTTTCTCTGACCCTCTACCTTACCAAACATGATATCCTTCTCCAGTGACTAGTCCCTCCTGACAATATGTCCAAAGTGTGAGAGACAAAGTTTGGCCATCCTGGCCTCCAAGGAGCACTCTGGTTGCCCTTCTTCCAACACAGATCTGTTGGTTCTTTTGGCTGTCCATGGCACTTTCAATATTCTCCTCCAACACCATAACTCAAAAGCATCAATTCCTCTACAATCTGCAGCTTTCGCATGCATATGAGGTTATTGAAAACACCATGGCTTGGGTCAGGCGCACCTTAGTCCTCAAGCAGATATCTTTGTTCTTCAACACTTTAAAAAGGTCTTGTGCAGCAGATTTGCCTAATGCAATACATCGTTTATCTTGGTAGGTATATGTAAAGGCCAATTCCACAGAAGTTCAGGGGGACTACATCATTATCAAGAACAGTCTAGAGTGAAGTGCATTCTTTGTGTGCAGGGGTGGGGGTGGGGGGAAGTCCCTGTACTGAGAACCTCCTAGACCCAGAAGAAAGAGCTGTAACACTAAAGATGGCGCTAGAAGGCAAGAAATGGTGACAAGCAAAGTAGAGCCAAGTGGCAAAGAAACAGCAACAACAGTACAAGTGACAGGAACCATGGGACTAGTAAACAAGAGAGAGAGAGAGAGAGAGGAGGGACCTGAGTGAGAGAAGGACCATTGACGAATACAGCCAAGAAGAAGATGAGAGATTTCTTGGTTGGAAGCCCTCCTAACTGACTAAGTTGGTCCTGCCTCCTGAATTGTAGTCTGTTGTTTCCAGATTGATCTGGATCCTAAATTGTAGCCTGTTGCTTTCCTAATAAAGTACATAATAGTGAGTATGGTCTTTGAATTCTGTGTGACCATTGCAATGAGCCCTGGTGTGGCACTGTAAGATATGCACTGAACTGGTAACAAGGTTGGCAGTTCAAAGCCACCAGGCACTCTTGCAAACCCTATACAGGGTCACTATGAGTCAGAACTGACTCACCATCACACAACAACACAGCAAAAAATTATTTAACCCAGTAGAGAAGCAGAGTGCCTTCAGGTGGCAGGGGCGAGGGCAAGGGGGTAGTTGGTGTCAGAAATGGTGAAAACATTCAAGAGTGGAGGTATATCTGACCTCAACCTCATAAGAACCAGTTTTGCATTGATCCTAATTATTGTCTCTTGGGAATCTAGATGAGATCTGATGATATGTTACAATCTGTAAGCCTTATTGCATGCCTACCATGTGAAAGACATTAAAGATACAGAGGATAAAAGTTCCAATTCCTGCTCATATTAGGGGTACTGATATAAAGCAATAAGAACTATAATCAGTGTGTTCCTAGAGGCTATTGGAGCAGTCAGCAAGAGTGCTTGATTCTGCCTGGAGGGAAGTACAGGGAGGGGTCAGGCCAAGATGATGGTGGTGATGGTGGTGGTAGTGGTGGTGCTGGTAATAATGATGGGGATGATGATGATGGTGATAATGTGTATGATGATAACAGTGAAGATAGTGATGACGGTGATGGTGACGATGATGATATCCTCAGTAATATACACTACTGAAGGACTCTCTGGGCAAAGTATTGGATGATGCAGAAAGCATCAAACGAAGATGGAAGGAATACATGGAATCACTGTACCAAAAAGAAATGGCCGATTCTCAACCATTTCAAGAGGTAGCATATGATCAAGTGCCAATGATCCTGAAGGAAGAAGTACAAGGTGCATTGAAGTCATTGGCAAAGAACAAGGCACCCAGAATTGATAGAATACAAATTTAAATCTTTCAACAAACTGATCTATCATTGGAGGCACTCACTTATCTATGCCAAGAAAAATGGAAGACAACTACCTGGCCAACTGACTAGAAGAGATCTGTATTTGTGCCCATTCTACAGAGAGGTGACCCAATGGAATGTGGAAATTATCGGACAATATCATTGATATCCCACACAAGTAAAGTTTTACTAAAGTAATACAGAAACAGCT
>NW_006408612.1:2635427-2651204 GCF_000296735.1 Chrysochloris asiatica
CCATTCTCTTCTCTCCTTCTAATGGTTAGTTGGTTTTGACCCTAACTCCATCTCCAGGGATAGGCCCCAGCTGGTGGAAGCCAATCAGCTCATCATATTTCCCTGGCCATGCTAATGGTTTTGCAAAGACCAAGAGTCAGTTATTCGAATAGAAAAAGGGAACACTGAATTGTTTAAAATTAGGAAAGGTGTGCACCAGGGATGTATTATTTCACCATACTTATTCAGTCTATATGCTGAGTAAATAATCCAAGAAGCTGGATTATATGAATAAAAATGTGGCATCAGGATTGGACGAATACTCATCAACAACCTGTAATATGTAGACAAAACAACCTTGCTAGATGAAAGTGAAGAGGACTTAAAATACTTACTGGTGAAGATCAAAGACCATAGTGTTTGGTATGGTTTGCATCTCAATGTGAAGAAAACAAAAATCCTCACCACTGGACCGAAAAACAGAATCTATATAAATGGAGAAAATATTGAAGTTGTCAAAGACTTCATTTTGCTCGGATGAACTATCAACACTCATGGAAACAGCAGTCAAAAAACCAAGTGACATATTGCATTAGGCAAATCTGCTGCACAAGACCTCTTGAAGTGCTGAAGAATGAAGATGTAAGTTTGAGGACTAAGGTGTGGCTGCCCCAAGCCATGGTATTTTCAATAACCTCATATGCATGTGAAAGCTGGACAGTGAATAAGGAAAACTGTAGAATTGACGCATTTGAGTTATGGTATTGGAAGAGAATATTGAAAGTACCATGGACTGCCAAAAGAATAAAGAAATCTGTGTTAGAAAAAGTACAGCTAGAGTGCCCCTTGGAAGCCAAGATGGCCAGACTTCATCTCTCATACTTCAGACATATTATTAGGAGGGACCAGTCACTGGAAGAGGATGTCATGTTTAGTAAAGTGGAGAGTCGGAGAAAAAGAGGCAGACCCCAATGACATGGATTGGCACAGTGGTGTCAGCGATGGACTCAGGCATAGCAACGATCATGAAGTTAGCCCAGGACCAGGCAGTGTTTTGCTCTTTCATGCATAGGATTATGCAGAGATTAGCTAATTCTCTCAAGACTGCACAACCAGTAAATGGTGGAGATTGTTTATGATCTTCTGGGTTTCTGGACCCAAAACAGCAGCAATAGTGTTGTTAGTTGGTGTCAATTGATTGCAACTCATGGCAACCCCATGTGTGCAGAGTAGAATTGCTTATAAGATTGTTGAGGCACAAACAGTATACCAAGGTGTCTGTTGGTGGGTTCAAATCACCAGCCTTTCAGCTAGTAGTTGAGCAACTTAACTACTTTAGCAAAGAACAGGACCTTCTGTTATTACCTAACCACACCGTTCTTGATTCGACTCCTGAGGTTCAACTAACGTTTCTTGAGCCAGTCCCTGATCTTAGCAGTACATGAAGGCCCCTTCCTGTCTGGATGATAAGCGAGGCTCCATTTACCTAAAGTGTTCACTCCTAATAAAGTGTAATGGCCAAGATATGGGATTTAAATAATGGCCAAGATATGGGATTTAAAATATGACAAGCCTGGTCAGAACCTGATCTTGTCACTTCCTAGGTATGTGAACTCTGAGACTTAGCTTTCTAATCTGTAAAATGGGGAAAATCATATCTCTGGCTCTACGACCTCACATGGTTAGCTATGTCTCGTCCATCCCACATGCTTTATACAAGATGCATCCTTTGAATTACACAGATATTGAAAATGAGCCAACGTGGGAGTCTGTGGAGTTCCCCAGTGTGATTGGAACCATTGTTCTGCTGCCAAGACAGCCCTCTGGTAGGGAGGGACAGAAGGGCTTAGTGCCTTCAGTAGATATCCGCCTCAGAGGTTTCCTCTGTCTTACTGTTTGGAGATGTAAGTTTTCCCTTGAAAGACTGCAGTAAATGTAGTTAAAAGAAGCTACTTCACGGAAACAACAGTTGTGACTGGCCAGAGGATTGGCAAGAGAACTGGAAGTGGGCCCAACCTGGAGTTACATCCCTGGGGTGCACCTCAGAGAAACCTCAGGGCCAATAGCACATTCTCTGTTTACTCAGAGGTTTCCTCACTGAGCCCTCTGAGGAAACAGCTTTGTAAGGAAGTGGGAAACAGATGAGTTAAATATGTTAAGATGTAGTCAGTGGGTCTCAAAGAGCCCAGGTGGATGCCTACAGACCTCCTCTTCCTTCAATACCAAGGGGAGTGCAGAGGACAGTGCAGAGCCTGCCTTGGTTTAGGCCCAGGCCCAGGCCCAGCTGCTTGACTCCAGGTCTTTCCTAGGGGTTGCTCCATGGCCACCACCTTCTAGGGGCTTTGGCACCTTTGAGGATGTGTGTGTGAACTCTTCCAGGTCACCTGGCACCTAAGAGGAAGGATTATTTATCCCTTCACCTACTTTGAGTCATGTCATCCTCACCCTTGATAAAAAGAATTTTTTTAAAAACATAATAACAAAGATAAGTAAAAAAATTTTGCTACTAGGGTTCAAGTTCACATATGAATGGGTTTAATCCAAAGAAAACATGTTTGAACATGTCTTTATGATCAGGGGAAGGTTGTAGACAAGTTATCTCAGTAATAGACTTGTCTTAGCCTCATTAGGATGCCTGCCCCTCCCAACACTCGCCCCCCACCCCAAAATCCAGCCTAAACAATGTCTTCTGAAGGGACCTGCTGTACCAGCCATCTTCAAGGCAGAGAGCTCAACTCAGAAGGCTCTGGTGCTTGCTCTTTTGGGATACCCATGGGGCAATCTTGATATATTTTCTCAGAGAACACAAGGTGACTATGGGAGCTTATTAGGAAGAAATTGAAAGAAAATTGTTGAGAAGGCCAGGAAATTTGCACCAAGGACATATTTTTTCCCCCATGATGATATTACACATACTCATCCTTTGCAGGTAGCAAAGACTGTCCTAGAAGAATGTTGGTGGGGAACCTTACCCCATCCACACTACAGTCCTGAGTTTTCAGACTTCTTTTTGTTACCCCAATTCAAAGAACAATTAGAAGGAACATGATTTGGTCTCCCGAGGATGCCCAAATTGGCATTTTGATGTAGTGTAAATCGAAGAGAGCAGAATTCTTCAGGAAAGGGTTAACGAGATGGGAACACTGTCTTCAGAAGTGTACAGCTATAGATGGCGGATATGTCAAGAAACAATAGCTTTACAATTTGATGTTTTTGTTTAATAAAATTTTCTATGATTTTGTAGCAATACTTTTTGATTTGCTTTCATATACATAGCTCTGAACTCAGATAGAAGTGAGTTTGACCTGGCTCTACCAGATGTCAGCTGTGTGTTCACCTCTATGAGCCTCACATTCTTCGTCTATGCTTAAAGTTAGCATAAAGATAACGTGAGAAAGGCACAGAATTGCCTGATACAGTGCCTGGTACTGTATCACACAGAATCTTTTCCTGTCCTTCATTTGGACAAAATGAAGTCTCCTCAGTAGAAAATTTTCAGCAAAATAACTACATTTTCTCTTGCTGTGTTGTGCTGTTAAACACACATTTGGATCCTGTCTCTACTTTTCAGGCAGAGGTCAGCTATTGTAGTTCCAAGTTCTTATCATCTCTTCCTTTGTTATTTAATTATTGCAATTACATAACTACTTTTCTTACCTCCACTCTACCTCCTTCTTATCCATCAATCGTACTGCTATCAAACTAAGCTTTGAAAGTATAGTTCCTAGAAAGGTTAACAACTTATGTGCAAGGTTGGGTGGTAGCAAGCAATCTCATATTGTAGTTGGTGTGACTCCTCAGTCCCTTTTAAGAGTGTTATAGCAAAGTCTATCCAAGTTATAAATGCAAACACCCTTTGACCCAAAGTTTCACTTCCAGGAATTTATCCTGTGGGTATTCTTGTTCATTCAAAGATGTACATATAAGGATGTTTGTTAATTATGGCATTGTTTATAATGATAAAATATTGGAAACATGCTCAAGGACTATTAAGCAACCAGTTGAAGTTGAGTTTATTTCAACTCATGGAGACCCCATGTGTGTCAGAGTAGAACGGTGCTCCATAGAGTTTTCACTGACTGGTTTTTTGGAGGTAGCTCATCATGCCTTTCTTTCCAGATGCCTCTGAGTGCACTTGAGCCTCTAACCTTTTGGTCAGCTGCCAGGCATACTAATAGTATACAACCCAAGAGTTCCAGAAGGACCATTAGTAGAGGCCATTGAAAGAAATTATGATGGATGTAATCGTTCCTGGTTACTGCCCTAGTATCCATTCTCTTCTCTCCTTCTAATGGTTAGTTGGTTTTGACCCTAACTCCATCTCCAGGGATAGGCCCCAGCTGGTGGAAGCCAATCAGCTCACCATATTTCCCTGGCCATGCTAATGGTTTTGCATAAAATGAAATTTGTCCAATCAGGGGAAAAAACAACCCTCAGGGTTTCTGCTGGGAATGCTGAGACATTGACTCTTTCTTCTCTGCTGGTCTTGATAATGTGAGAATATGAAGCTTAGAATAACAGTAGACATGAGCTGAAAGCCTGGAGCTTCTAGGAGGCCCAAAGCTGGAGGGAGCTTGAGGAAGAAGCCAACCCAGGGAATGAAGGCTGGGGGATAGAGCCTTTTTGTATCAAGCTACTCTGAAGCTTGCTGAATTTTCCTTTGGTTTTAGTTTAAGATAGTTTGAGGTGAGTTGTCTCTCACTTGCAATCCAAAGGATCCTTAAAGCTATATGCTAAGTATCCATGAAAGGGTGTGAGACAGATTCATTTGTGCCCATGTAGAATGACCTCTGTGAGACTTTGTATCATGAAGGTATTAGACAATGAATATAGAATATATCCCCTTCTATGGGAGTCTTAAGGAGCTCTGGTAGCGTATGGTTATAAATCAGGCTGCTAACCTCAAGGTCAGTAGTTAGAAACTATCAACTATTCTGCAGGACAGATGAGGCTTTCTGCTCCATAAAGATTTACAGCCTCGGAAACCGTATGCAGGGTCACTATGAGCTGGAAACAAGTCCATGGCACACTGCCACCATCACCACCATGGGATTCCTGGTATGGAGCTGTGAATTAATGCTCAGGACTACAAGGTCAGTTTGAATGGCAAGGTCAGCCATTCAAGCTCACCAGCGCTCCTTAGAAATCCTATGCAATCACTATGAGTCTGAACTGACTCTAACAGCACTTAAAAACAACAACAACATAGGATTAGCACTGGGCTGTAAACTACAAGGTTGGTGGTCCGAGCCCACCAGAAACTCTGGGGGAGAAAGATGAGGCTTTCTGCTCCTGAAAAGATTTGAAAAATCTCAAAAATCCTGTACAGGGTTGCTGTGAGTTGGAACCGACTCAACGGCACTTAACAACAACAACAAAAATGTAAATGAAAAGTTGTGTGAGTGCATGCATAAGCATGTGTGTGTATGTGTGTATTGTGTATAAATGGTGTTGACTAGCTCACACAATCAATGCCTTTGATCATATTAACAAAAGTTATCCCCTCTGAGTGTATGTATCCCCCGCCAGGGATCAACTTGACAAGCAAGTGTGGAATGGATTTTAGCTCTTCCTTAACTCTTTGGCTGATTAGCCTTGCAGATAATTTGACCTGCACAACAATATACAGTAGCCCTTTGTGTATCATATATATACTTGACTATATCGCTGTGGGCTAATGCGCCAGCCTGCAAAGCAGTTCAAACTGCAAGGTCAGTGGTTCAAGCTCACCAGCTGCTCCTTGGAAACTCTATACAGGGTCACTATGGATCGGAATCAACTCTATGGCACTTAACAACAACAGCAACATATTATTTCTGGTAGGCTATGCATACAACTAGAGAGGTTGTCTCTGAGAAGGGAAGACTGGGAGTTTGGTCGTAGAGGATAGAAAGACTCTTTTGTCTGGACAAGTGCCTCGAGTTGGTTCCAATGCATAGAGACCCTGTATAGGGTTTCCAAGGAGTGACTGGTGAGGTTGAACTACCGACCTTGCAGTTCAAACCAACCTTGCAGTCCAGCGCATTAACCCACAGCACCACACCATAGCTGGAGAATATGTGAATTTTGTTACCATGTACACAAATAACTTTAAAAAACTGGGTAGTTTAAATCAACAAGGAAGGAAGCAAACCAAAACTTCAGTTTGATCTTAGTCACTCTCTTGCTTTAAAAAACAACAACAAACCTTTGATGATTTCTAAGGGAGACATTCCAGATACTTTTAGCACATTATTCAAAGGTCCTTTACTTGGTCTCAGCCTGCCTTCCTTGCCTTGTTTCGGGCCATTCCATTCCTTCATACCATGCTGCAGCAAGGCAAGATTGCTTTGACTTGTCACACAGATCCTGCTGGTTGGTCTCTGCCTTTGTGCATTCTGTTCTCTCTGCCCTTCCCCAAGCTCCATGCAGGGAATTGCCCACTACCCTCATGGCCACCATAGTCTTTTGTGCCTGTCTCTTCCTTGCTATTACCCCACTTTCTTGTAATTATTTGTTTACACTGACATCATCCCTGATGTTCTGTGACTGAGCTAATTGAAGGGCCCTTGTCTTCCTGGATAGTTAGTGCTTGGGATGTGTGGGGAATAGGTACCTCATAGCTAGTAATGAATGAATGGAGATAGGCTCAGATTCCAACTGTCTCTCGACTAAACTGTTCCATCCCTTTCAGATTTCTTTTCTCTGACAGCCGTCCATTCTCGTCTTTTCTTAGGTTCTCTTCACCATAGCAATTAGCCAGCTTGTAGCTGAGCTAGAGTTTCCAGCCCAAACCAGATTGCGTTTCCTCACTCGTAGCAACCCAGGGGAGTCTTCTTTCACCTCACGAGGGACTCATCTGAGATTCAGAGTAGGTCACATTACCCTTTTACTAGCTCTTTGTCTGCACCAACACGTACAGTCTGTCAGGACATGTTTACCCAGCTCAGAAAATGGGGAAAGATGTGTACAACAAGGGGGAGGAGACAAAATATTTATTTATGAAGGTATAGTCCTTCACTCTAGCACCTGCTCATCTAACAGTCTGGGCCCTTGGTAAGTCTTTAAACAGGAGACTTGTACAGGAGTTATTCCCAGGGAGCCATCATTCCAGCTAAATAGTCACCAAGTTCAGTAGAAATTTGCCATGTGACCGTACAAGCAGTGTGATAGATTCTCCAGGAAAGAGATGCAGTGAGACAAGGGTTCCACGCACATTCATGCAGAGGCCTTGTCCGGATTTGTCTGGGGACAAGCTTCCTTCCTTTCCACCACCACAGCCTCATTGAACCCCTCTGCCCTGCTACTGCTGGATTTCTTATAGGTGCTCAGGAAAGTCCTGAATGGTTGTCAGTTGGCTGATGAGTAAGGAAAACTATGAGCCTTCAAAACCATTTCTGGTTTTCGGATTCAAGAGCCATGATTGGCTGAGGAAGATGAAGGAGTCCCAGACATTGGACAAAGAGTTCAAGCTGCTATAGACTACATGGTATCTTTGTGCGAATCAAAAAAAAAAGGTGACCCCTGTGGGTGGACACAGCCCATACTAGGTCACGAGGCTTGCAAGTTGGAGGTATCTCTGTCCAAAGAAAGAGTGTTCTCTGGGTGGACAGAGATCCACACCAGGCACTTAAATTCAATGCCCATTTGCCATCTCAGCTGGGAGCTGTTATTGAGTGCACTAACTGCACCACTGTGGCCTAGAAAGCATAGCTTTGGGGGTGTTTAGGAGGGTGATATGAGATTGTTTTAGGTTGTGGAGCTCCTTGTCAGAATCATCCAAGGTACTTGATAAGAATTCTCATTACTGGGACCCACCTTAAACCAATAGAAGCAGAATCTCTGAAGGGTGGGATTAGCAAGCTGAACGTTTCATCAGCCTCTTAAGACCAGTTGTCTGGAGTTGAATAGGGTTTTCAGTGGCTGACCTTTTAGAATTAGATCGCAAAACACCTCCGTTGTTGTTCAGTGCTGTTGAGTCGGTTCCAACTCATAGTGACCGTGTATAGGGTTTCCAAGGATCAACTGGTGAGCTTGAACTGCCGACCTTGCAGTTCAAACTGACTTTGCAGTCCAGCTCATTAACCCACAGCACCTCACCAGAATTCCAAGCATCTCTAGGTGGTCTCAAACTGCAAACTTTTCGATTAGCAGCCAAGTGTGTTCATTGTTTGCATGACCCAGGGACTGAGTTCACTCAGTTCCCTAGGAGAGTGTGTTGACCACTAAAGATTAAGAACTGCTAATTTTATAGCTGTTCCTTCAGGAGTCCTTGGCATATGAATATTTGGGAATCTAGAATGTTCTGACCAGACAGACAAAAATAGACCATCCATACTCTGAGCTCTGCAATGTCATCTCTCATGTGTCCTTGAGGTGCTTCCTGAAAACTGCTTCTCTGGGGTTTGGGGCTGATGTCATTGTTTTTCCTGGCACCACTGCTTGGCTGTTTCTAAAAAGCACTTTTAAAAGTATCAGCTTTTAGCATACAAACTCTAGGAATCTTGAAAAAAGAAGTGGGCACCACTCAGATAAATGCAACTGTGTCCTGCCTTCTTGGCCCAGACTCCTTTCTGGGAGATTGTTTGAGGCTGACCCATTTCAAGGTAGTCTCTTAGGGATGCAGAGTTTCCATTTGATTTCCACCATATGTTGTTGTTGTGTACCCTGGAGTACATTCTGACTCATGTAGAGTAGAACTGTGCTCCATAGGCCGTTCACTGGCTGAGTTTTTGAAAGTACATTGTTAGGCCTTTTTTCAAAGATGCCTCTGGGCAGAGTCCCACTAACCACCTTTTGGAAGTCATTTGCACAACTCGGGAAATGTAATGTCCCTATGTAAGTATTAGCTAATTAATCATGCTTTCTTGGACCTTGATCTTACCATAACGATACAGAAATTGTAAACTGTACCTTTGGGAAAGTTGGAGTATTTGCTTCAGCTGTTAGCCTATTTTATTTACAGGAAAAGATGACTCTAATAGCAACACTCATCATCATCATCATAATCCTCTTTAAAACAAAATAATCTGAAGCCAGTAATCTTTCTGACCCTGAAGGTTCAGAGTTTTATGGGAACGGTGCAGCCCAGGCTGTAAACCAAAGGTTGTTGTTTTTAAGTTCTGTTGAGTCAGTTCTGACTCATAGCGACTCTGTGTAGGGTTTCCGAGGAGCCGTTTGTGAGTTTGAACCAGAGCATAGCCTACAACACCACACCAGGACTCTGTAAACCCAGGCATTATCTCATTTTGCCTACCTCTAGGGTGCAATAAGGGAACTCTGGTAGGGTAGTGGGTTATACATTGGGCTGCTCAACAGCAAAGCCAGCAGTTTCAATCCACCAGTGGCTCCAAGGGAGAAAGATTAAGCTTTCTGCTCCTGTAAAGATTTACAGCCTTGGAAACTCTATATAGGGTCACTATGAATTGGAACAGACTCCAAGGCACACCACCACCACCACCACCATCACCACCAGGGTGCAATGCATTCAGAAGTTAAAAGCAAAAACCATACCATTAGAATCTCTCTCTGATCCTGCATAACACAAAATGACCATCAATACCTAGATTTCCCAAAGCAGTACTCTAAATACTTGGCTCAGGATGTTCAGGCAGGTTCCTCTTCTGTCAACAGTCAATTTGTTAGCATCTGAGAGTTCTGTTATTTAGAAGCAAGTTGTTCTCACATTGTCTTCTTTGCCTTCAAGGTTTCTCTAGGGTTGGGGGCAGAATTTGTTCAAAGTAAACATGTCCTGTGACCCCTAGAAGATTCAGAATCAGATCACTTCCACCTAAGAAAAAGAAGATTTTCTAAGGAAAGATAAAGCTTTGGACCATTCATTCATTCATTATTCTCATTTATTGAACACATGCTATGTGCCAGGGACTATACTAGTCACTGAGAATACATCGAAGGATAAAAAGGGAGTCCTTGTTCATATTGAGCTCATAGTCAGGTAAAGAGATAGATGTATTTACAAATAAGTTTGATCCAATGTACTTTATAGGAAGATGAGGCTTTCTGCTCCCACAAAGATTACAGTCTCAGAAACCTATACAAGTTTGCTATGAGTTGGAACCAATTTAATGGCACTTAAACAACAATGTGGTTTAGTGTTGTAACAAAGGCTGTTGCTGATGTTAGTGTCATTGAGTCAGTTCCTACTCATAGTGACCCTGTATAGGGTTTCCAAAGAGCAGTTGGTGGATTTGAACCACCAACCTTGCAGTTAGCAGTTCAATGCCTCTAGACATATTGATTCTGCCTAGATGGGGATTGGAAAGGCAAGAGAGGCTAAGCTGGGCCTGGAGTACCATCAGAAAGTAGAGAAGGTAAGAAAGATATTCTGGACACTGAAAGCACATGCCTCCTTTGGGACATGGGCTGGTGTGTAAGGTGTATGGAGAAGTGATGGATGATGAAGTTGGGCATATGGGTACAGAATGAACCCAGTATGCTACCCATGGCGATGAGGACTTCCTCTCTGCAGAGTTTGCAGCTGGAGAAAGAACTCCAGCAGCAGGGAAACTGGAATGAAGGAAAATGATTACTCACCAGCCCCTAGTCCAGGTGTGTTGGAAAGCGACAACCATTCCATTCTCTCCTCTCTGGAAAAGTTCCCATCAGCCTCTTGGGTCACCAGGTAAAGTAGAACAACCCTCTAGCTTCTTATACAGGGAGCCTTCAGGGCATCTGCCACTGGGGTTCATGGGCAAGTCACTTGCCTACTCATGATCAACTTCTGGCCCATACTCCTGGGTTCCAAAGAGCCCTCTTCACTAAGTGGCGATGGCTCATTGAATCGCCCGGCCTACTGTACTGGCAGGTTGTGTTGTGAGGGTTGGCCCTTCCTGGTGCGTATGTCTTTGGGGCAGCTGGACTCTCCCCACTGGTGTGATGCAGAGTGGCAAGAACCCTCGTGCATTGTAAAATTTCCCTTGGCCGCCTGCCACTGTTCCCACTGCACACTGATGCTCCACCCTGTGGCAGGATGCCCTGCCCTGCCGCGCGGTTGGAAGTGATAAATGCATTTGTTTTTTAATTAGAACCTTTCCTGGCACTGGGAGGGAATGCATCTGCAGCTGGCCTGGCCTTGCTGCCCCCATGTCTCTGTGAAGCCTGCTCTCTCAGGCTCGTGCTTTCCTACAACAGGGAGCCCTGGGCTATGATTACACAGGTTTATTGGAGCCCAGTCCTCCAAGGCAGGGCCGCCAAGATGAAGGGCCCAGACCGGCTTATCAACATCAAAGGTACCCTGATCATACCATTCCAGGTAATCAACCCCTGGCCCTACTCTACCCTTCATTTTGCTTATTGTAACAATACGTTTTGTTGATCTTGCTCTGTGAGTGGCAGGAGGTCAGATTGTCCCAAAGTACTCTTAGGATAGAAACTGGACACTTCCCAGGTGCAAAGCAACATTTTTCTCACTCTTTACCTGCTAAACAAAGTTGAGCAATTAGGTGCATCTTAAAACACTGCAGAGGCTTCTGTGAATCCCAAACTCCAGATGTGGCGATGACAGATGGACTGCCCTTGGCAGGAGCAAGTTTGTCATGGGTACTGGCCAGGCTGGGGCTTTGTTGGCTGCCCCACAGGCAGCTCGGACCTTGGTGTTGTGAACGTCTTTGTGCAATATACGCATAAATATTTGTTAAGCTCCTATATGTGCCAAGAGCTGTGCTTCTTGTGTGCACAGGAAACTACAGTTTCAATTTAAGCTGCATTGTCTGGTATTAACCAGGAATTCATTTGGATAGGCAGTTCTTGTTGGTTGATATGTTTTACCTAGTTTTTGAGGGGAGTCTGAATTATCTTGCTATTCATTATCCCAAGCTGATAAGATACATTATCTTTTTGATGAAAACCAGAAGTGAAACATCTACTGTAAGTTTCCTAAGTCATGGTTTTCTATTTAAGAAAGAGGGTTTAATGGTCATGGGTCTACTGAGCCAATAAACAGTCTACCACTGCAGTTAAGAAAGTTTAGGCTGGAGCCACATGAACTAGGTTTGATCATCCCAAAGCTGAGTGACCTTGAGCAAGTTACTCTACTGCCTCTAAGTTTGGTTTCTTTATTTGTAAAAGGGAAACACAAATGCTAGTCTTGCTTACCTCCCTTAGTTCACTGTGAGGATTAAGAGTGCCTGCTCTGTGCCAGGAGTAGATGAGTAGAATATGACCCATCGACAGGAGTTCCAAGTCTAATAAGGGAAGCAGACAATGACATGTGGTGCTAAGAATTCAGGGACAGATCAGGCAGGAAAGGTCGAGAGTCATGTACAATCCTGGCCTAATCAGGAAATTATTGTTGTTGTTAACTGCCATTGAGTCGATTATGACCCATAGCAACCCTGTATAGGGTTTCCAAGGAGCAGCTGGTGAGCATGAATCGTTAACCATGCAGTTCAAATGACTTTGCAGTCTGACGCATTAACCCACAACGCCACACCAGGACTCCAATCAGGGAACTATAGGACTTGTGAAAAGATCATTTTTAATTATGGTAAATATACATATATGTAACAGATTGTTGCCATTTCAACATTCTTCACATATACAGTTCAGTGACATTAGTTTAATTCAGAAAGATAAAAAATTTTAAATGATAAAATCATGATTCTCATAGAATTTAAAGATGCGCTTCTGTCTAAGGTTTTATTTTCATTATATCAATAATTAACAAGGAAAGCAGTTGTTGTTGTTGTTAAGTGCCGTCGAGTCGGTTCCGACCCATAGCGACCCTGTACAGGGTTTCCGAGGGTGTAAATCTTTACGGGAGTAGAAAGCCTCATCTTTCTCCCGCGGAGCGGCTGGTAGTTTCGAACTGCTGACCTTAAGGTTCGCAGCCCGATTCGTAACCACTACGCTACCAGAGCAGTAAGATGTTACAAATGGTTCAAAAGAGAAATCAAAACACACGTGTATATAGGTGATCAGAAATGCTGAAAAGAATTTACAGTTAGATGCAAAACTGATCAATAGCCACAGGACAATGATCGACTGCACTTCTATAGGCAGGAATCATATGTACCACTTCCAGGCATCTATAATTGCTAGTGTTATAAAACAGCTCAATGACAAGGAAAAGTGGCAATAACTTTGTACAATGCACAAAACAGGACACTCCATAAGCTTTTTTTTGCCCATCTCAAAGTTATTCACAATTTTTCCTGACAGAGCCAGTTGGATTTGTTGGAGAACGGGTGGGGAGGTTGGGGAGTGGGTGAGAGAGATGGAGAATGACATCCAGGCAGGAATCAAATCACAAGAAGCCTAGAAGATGATTCTGCTGCCTGGAATGGGAAGGCTGGATTGGCATGAGACTGAAGCTGAAGACTGGACCAGGGAAGAAGGGAGGCTAGAGATAGGGGTGTGGGAATGAACGGGATATGGAAAACAAGGGGACATCTGGGATGATGTCAGGCTTCAGGACAGCAGTATGTGAGGAACTAATCGGAAGAAGAGTCTAAGGGAAGGGCTTTCTTTATGGACACCCAAGGGTGATGTTTCCAGAGGAGGCCCTATTGTATCAGTTGGAAATAAGGATCTTTAACTCTGGCCCTCTTTCTCAGAAAATGCTGTACAGGTAACTTTCTCAGGATAGAATGTACATCTTGATTTTCCTTTCTTCATTTTCTAAATATTCTGATTCCCAAGATATATTTTGGAACCTTGGGAGTTTTTACTGTGGAGAGCCATTTGCATTTTCTTTGCCTGCTCCTTGCAGGCATACCGGAGAAAAGGTGATGGTAGCAAACACAAATATATCTTTCGTGGTGCTTCCATGGTGGTTAAACTCTTGGCTGTTAATGCCTACAGTCTGGGTGACTTTCCCGGCATTCTAGGCCCTCACACTTCCATACCCATATTGGGATCACACCCAGCAGGAATCACCAGAGGGTCTTTACTTAAACTCCAGGAACAATAGTATTAGCCTTAACTAGACACACCCCGTGTGGTGTTGTAGGATCTGCACTGGACTGCTAACCAACAGGTGGGTGGTTGAAACCCATCAGTCACTCCTAGAAACACCATACAGGGGCTCTATGAGTCAGAGTCAGCTCAAAGGCACTTAACAACGACGACAGATATGCTTGTATGCATTTTGTCCTAGAAGTACTTAGTGTCCTAGAAGGGTTTGCTGTGTGTAGTATGTAGTTTTCCTTCCCAAATGCCCTTGCAAGTTTGAAATACAAATATGTCTTTATCCCAGCAGCCCTTTCCTCTCTTCTTCATGAGTCTCTGAACAAAGGTTAGCTTGTATTCTTTGGCTGGGCTTCCAGATTTCTCCTCTCACCAGCACAATGAAAAGATCTCTTCTCAGTCCAGTAGTCTTATTTATTTTCACCAGTCAAGACAAGACACATCACTAGTTCTTATCAGGGGTGGTAATCTGACACATTAGCAATGTCAGAAAGGTGGCAGATGTCCATACTGTTAATTTTCTCAGCATTAAATACCAGCATCTGTTCTTTTAAATGGAAGTGGCACTTATGTATATAAAAGCCCACTCCATTTTTTCCATTTCAGAACTGCCTCTCCACAGAGAATCCCCACAACAGTAGAATGATAAATGTTCTCATAGAGTTACTTAAACCAACTTTTCCAGGACATTTCCAAAGTAATCTGCCTTCTAGCATATCAAGGGTACCATTGGTCCTGCCTCTATTGACCTCAGCCAGGCCATTCCCTGATCCAAAGTTTTCAGAAATATGAGTTTAATATTCTAGAACATACCACAGGTAGTATAGGGGACACTATGTGTATGTATACTTCTTGTTGTTGGTAAGTGCTGTTGAGTTGGTTCTGACTCATAGCAACCCTGTAGAGATTTCTGAGGAGCAGCTGGTGAATTTGAACCGCCAACCTTGTTGTTTAAAGCAACCTTGTTGCCCAGTGCTTTATCCCACAATGTCACACCAGGATTCCTGTATGTATACTAAACAGGTAAAAATTCTTATTTTAATATTTGTATTTTTATTTATAGCAGGTGACTCTCATTTTCCATTATTACTTCTGGTTACAAATTTTCCTTTTAAAGAAAAGCACACGTGGTGTGCAGATTTGGTGACTATGTTGAAGGTGAACTGATTCAGGTATTGACATGACAACCTTGGTGTTTGAAAGTGCAATGATTTCCCTTCAGAAAAGAAATCTTTGTTGTTGTTGCTAAGTGCCATTGAGTGTGTTCCCAGCTCATGGCGACCCTGTATAGGGCTTCCGAGGAACAGCTGGTGGGTTTGAACCTCTAACCTTGTGGTTAGCAGTGAAGTGCTGATCTACAGCACCACACCAGGACTCCATAAATAGATCTACTTGCCCGCAAACACAAAAAAACTTGTGTTTGCGGGCAACTAGATCTATTTTTGTGTAATCCAAATAGAAGTGGAACAGAAAGAAAAGTCAGAGACTTTTTTCTTGCCTGGACCTAATTGGTCCTCGGGCTCTAAGCAGATGGGTCATGGCTGACCTCAGCGCAGTGTAGCAGTGTTTAGAACGTGCACACACACTCTGCTGAAGCACCACCAGGGCCTGGAGGAGTGCCCCTGCTCCTGAGACTAACTGAGGTGGAGTAAGTACCAGGTTCTGGTAGACACGGCATTCATTTTTCTAGGACTTAAACAAAAGAAATTGATTCTTTCTAAATTCTGGAGGTCAGAGCACCATGTTACCTTATAGGCAGGACTAGTTCCTTCTGGATCCTTTGAGGGAGAAATCATTTGCATGCCTCTCTGGTGAGAGCTGAGTTGATCATTCCAATCTGTTTCCACCGGGTTTTTTCCTTTGTCTGTGTCCAAATTTCCCTGTTCTTATAAG
>NW_006408612.1:2652773-2655650 GCF_000296735.1 Chrysochloris asiatica
GATGGCACCTGACAACAACAACAATAAGGACACCGGTCACTGGATCAGGGCCTACCTTAATCCAGTAAGAGTCCCTGGTGTGCTAGGCTGCTAACTGAAAGGTTGTGAGTTCAAGTTCAACCTGAGGTACCTTGGAGAAAGGACCTGGAGATCTACTTCTGAAAAATTAACCCGATGAACCACAGTTCTGCTTGGGCTCACCATAAATTGGAATCAATTCCATGACAGCTGGTCTAATCCAGTATGGCTTCTTTTTAGCCTGATTACATCTGCCGAAACCCTGTTTCTGAATAAGACCACAGTTATCTGGTGTTAGAACTTAAACGTGTCTCTTTGGAGGATGCAATTCAGCCCAGTGCACATGGTTCCTGAAAGGCACAGTATTTAGAACTGAAGAACGATGCTCAAATATTCCAAATGCGGTCTAGCGTCTACTCCGGTTCCTCACTCACTACTGCCTGTGCTAAGTGTTGATGGTACTCTGTCTCTGTTTTCTCTTCTCCAGGGCAAGGGTAATAAGAGGGCTCACTGTGTGAGGTTGTGTGAGGAGTAAGATAATCCACGTGAGACATAGTGCCTGACACACAGCAAGCCCCATACATATTACATAATCTTATCATAGACTTCATATATATTCAGTCAACCTCACACAAGTGAATAAGTACTTAGTAACAGGATCCTGGACAATAAAAAAATGACTCTTCTATGCAAGTATAGAAAACAGACAGCTTTTGGGATCAAGAATTAGTGCTTTTATATGATTTTATATATATATATATATATTAATGAATTGAGTGAAGGTTACAGACAAGATCATCAGTTTTACATTTGACAAATCATACACTTTGTTTCATCTCAATGATTGCAATCCCCTCCATGCAACAACAGTTGTTTTGCTTCTTCCCTGTGGTTACCCATGTACAAATATCCTCTTTCAAACTCTTAAATATCTGTCGAATACTCTTCCTCCCACATCCATTCAGTCTGTCTCTGTCCATGTATCTATACACAGAACACTGTTGTTTATATGGTAGTATTTTGATTTGAAAAATAAAAACCTTTGATGGTTATACAACTCTGTGGTTTCTTGCATAATTGTCAGAATAATACCTTATATTTGATTAATGTTTCTTAGTTTTCAGTGTTTCATTTAATACTTAGAAAAATCCCTGAGAAACTGGTAGGTTGGGTACTGATACAGTAAAACCCATGAGCCCGACTTGTGTAAGATGGAAACCTGTCATAGAAGAAAAACTATTTTCCAGTAGCACACGTGATAAAAAGTGGTCAAACTGCACCCCGTCAAAGGAAGAAAACTTGGGAGACCCAGAAAAACAAGACAGTTCTGGAGAGCTCCTGGACTCACAGTCTCTGTAAATCCATCTTTTAGATGGGGAATTTGAGATGAAAGTGACGAGATTTGCTTTAGATCTGCTAGTACAATAGAGACTGTGGGTTGCCATTAGTTTATATTTTCTCCTTCCTTGGTAACAAGACCCCTGTATTGCTCAGATAGCTAAAAAGGAACATTCCCCGCTGCTTATGAGGCACTGAGTTTCTGTGAATGGTGGTGGAATGATCTGGAAAAGAATGCTGGTGATGCTGGCCCAACACGATAATGTAATTAATACCACTGAATTATACGTGTGAATGTGGTTGAATTGGCAAATGTTTTGCTATACATACACGTCGGGACTTCAAAAAGTTGGTGGAAAAATTCTACTATCATTTAGTTCCATTTTTCCACAACCTTTTTCCCCTTTGGGTTTTTATTGTGTATTTGGCTCCATGGCAGCTGCTCTGTGTCTGAAGTTGAGTGCAGCTCAGCCCTGTTTTAATCAATTAATCGTACCTTAGGCAGTTGCTTGAATAAGTGCTAATTTCATTTCTCAATCATGTATTCTGGTTTCCCAATCTCCCCATGTCACTCTCATACCACCTCCAGGTTCTTACTTTTAGGCTCTTTCTTCCTAAAAGTGTTTTGTGTGTGTGTGTGTGTGTGTGTGTATGTGTGTGGTTTTACATCTGTATACAAAGAAGTTCTGGTAGCAGGTTATGAATTGGGCTGCTAACCACAAAGTAACAACTTGAATCTACCAGCTGCTACAAGGGAGAAAGATGAGACTTTCTGCTCCCATAAAGATTTACAGCCTGGGAAATCTACAGCTTGGCTGTGAGTCTGAATCTACTCCACAGAAGACAACCATCACCACCACCATATATATACACGAAGTGTTGTTGAATTGATTTCAACTCATAATGACTCTATAGGATAGAGTAGAACTGCCCAAGTTGTAATCTTTACTGGAGCAGATCACAAGGAAAAGAACCACATGATCATATCGATTGATCCAGAAAAGGCATTTGACAAAATCCAACATCCATTCTTGATAAAAACAGTCAGCAAAGTAGGAATTGAAGGGAAATTCCTCAACATAATTAAGAGCATATATGCAAATCCAACAGCCAGAATTACTCTCAATGGAGAAAGACTGAAAGCATTTCCTTTGAAAACAGAAACTAGAGAAGATTGCCCTTTATCACCACTCCTACACAATATTGTGCTAGAAGTCTTAGCCAAAGATATAAGGTAAGATAGGGAAATTAAAGGCATCCAAATTGGCAAAGAAAGAAAAACTCTATTTGCAGATGAGATGATTCTATGCACAGAAAGGCCCAAAGACTTAGCAAGAAAATGATTGGAACTCATTGAAAGATTCAGCAAAGTGGCAGGGTATAAGGTCAATATATAAAAATCTGTTGGATTCCTCTATACTAATAAAGACATCTCTGAAAAGGAAATTAGGAAACCAATACCATTTACAATAATTGTTGTTGTTGTCAGGTGCCATCGAGTCGGAACTGACTCATAGCGAC
>NW_006408612.1:2655946-2657804 GCF_000296735.1 Chrysochloris asiatica
AATATACCATACTTACAGATAGAAAGACTTAACATTGTAAAAATGTCAATACTATGCAAAGCAATCTATAGATATAACACAATTACAATCCAAATTCCAATCATTCGTTAAGTAGATGGAAAAAATAATCATGAACTTTATATGGAGAGAAAAGAGACCTTGGAGACCTCAAGTAAGAAGAACAAAGTTGGAGACCTCTCACTCCCTGGTCTCAAAGTTACTATACAGCCATAGTGGTCAAAACAGCCTGGTACTGATACAATGAAAGATACATAAATAAATGGAACAGAACTGAGAACCCAGAAGTCAATTAATTTATATATAGTCAACTGATCATTGACAAAGGACCAAAACACATTAAATGCGGAAGATATAATCACTTCAACAAATGGTGCTGGCAAAACTGGAAATCCAGTTACAGAAGATTGAAGCAAGACCCATGTCTTAACACCACATACAAAAACAAACTCAACATAGATTAAAGACCTAAATGTAAAACCTAGAATTATAAAAATCATCAATGAAAAAATAGGACAAACTTAGGGGCTCTAATACATGGCATACATACACCATCAAACATTACAAAAAAATGTACAAGCAGTAGAAGACAAAAAAGATGACTGGGCCCTCCTAAAAATTAGAAACTTAATGCACATCAAAAGATTTCTCCAGTAGAGTAGAAAGGGAGACCACAGACTGGGAAAATATGTTTTGCAGTGACATACCTGAGAAGGGACTAATTTCTTAAAATTTATAGAAAATTACAACACCTCTACAAGAAAAAGACAAACAACCTAATTAAAAAAGTAGGCACAGGACATGAACAGACACGTCACCAAGAAGGACATCCAGGCAGCCAAAAAATATATGAAGAAATGTTCATGATTAATAGCTATTGTTTTTGTTGTTGTTAAGTACCATCGACTCTATTCCAAGCCATAGCGACCCTGTACAGGGTTTCCAAGAAGCAGCTGGTGAGTTTGAAGAGTTGACCTTGTGGTTCTCAGTCTAATGCTTATCCTACAGCACCACACCCAGAGTCCATATTAGCTATTAACTCATTAGCTGTTGTTGCTGTTGTTAAGTGCCACCAAGTCTCTTCTGACCCATAGTGACCCTGTATAGGGTTTCTGAGCAGTGACTGCTGAGTTTGAACTACCAACTTTGTGGTTCAAACCAACCTCAAGGTTGAGTGCTACACCAGGATTACATTAGCTATTGTTGTTATGTGCCGTAAAGTCAGTTCCGACTCATAGAGACCCTGCATAGGGTTTCCGAGGCTGTACATTTTTATGGGAGCAGAAAGCCTCATCTTTCTCCCGCGGAACAGCTGGTAGTTTCGAACTGCTGACCGTGAGATTAGCAGCCCGATTCATAACCACTATGCTACCAGAGCTCCTTACATTAGCTATTAGAAAATGCAATTTTTTTTTTTTTAAATGAGATATCATCTCACACCAACATTAGCAGTGAAGTTCAAAAAAACAGAAAACAACAAATGCTGGTGAGGATGTGGAGAGACTGGGACTCTCCTACATTGTTGGTGGGACTGTAAAAGGGTTCAACCACTATGGAAAACAGTATGGTTATTCCTCAGAAAGTTGGAAATAGAAACACCTTATGATTTAGAAATTCCTCTACTTGATATATATACACAAGAAATATGAGCCAGAACATGAGTAGATATATGCACAACAATGTTCATCACAGCACAATTCACAATAGCAAAAAGATGGAGACAGCCTAAGTGCCCACCAATGAAAGAATGGGTAAACAAACTTTGGTATATGCACACAATGGAATACTATGCAAGAATAATGATGAATCTGTGAAACATCTCATAACTTGGATGAACCTG
>NW_006408612.1:2658609-2659729 GCF_000296735.1 Chrysochloris asiatica
GCTACCACTACCAACACATTAGAAGGTCCTGGATAGAGTGGGAGAAATGTGGAAAAAACCAAAAAATTATTTAGTTTAAAGAAGAAGAAAATGGTTTACTAGTCAAAAAAAGACTGGAGGGACCTGAAACTATGACCCTCAACCACTCTTCGGATCTGGAATGGAACTCAACCTAATGGCCCAATTTTCAGCCAAGCAGTACATGGTATAATGAGGGAAAACAACACTAGTAAGGTATGCTCATCATGGAATAGCTGATCATTCAAAATCAAAACAGCAACATTTGCCTGGGACAAAGTAGAGAAGAAACAGGAAGGTGGAATACAAATGGAAACCATAGAGAGAAAGCAGGATAATTGTTGTTACATGAAGGAGAATGTAATCATTGAGATGAAACAAATATATGATTTGTTGAATCTTGTCTATAAACTCAATTCACAATAAAGGGTTAAAAATAAATACATAGGGCTTGATGGTGGCTAGGGTGAAGGTGCAGTGAAGTTTGCCGTCAGCGATACCACAGAATACCAGGCAAAGCAGATCCAGGGCAGAGCTCCAAAGCTCAGATCCACAGAGATAGGAATATTTAAAAGGTTTGAAGGCTGATAGCTAGTGGAACTTGTAGCAAAAGTAAGAAATCACATACTTTTGAATCTGCCGGGCTTAGCAGTCCTGAGCCCACAACATGGGCTAAACCAAATGGCAAGACCAAGTGAGGGGTTGGGGGCAAACACACCATGGAAAAACGCCGCAGGAACCTCGGAGCAAAGGTGGACAGTACACTTTGTCGGTTTTGCTTTGTTCTGATTTTCCATTTTTTTGGGGGGGGTATTAGTTCATTGTCCCCCTCCCCCACTGTTTGGGCACCTCCATTCTGGTGACTAGAGGGGACGGGGGGTGCCTGAGCAAGTGGACACCCCCTACCCTTACCACTGGTGGTTCTTATGCCATGCATGTGCACAGATAATCTCAGCCCAAGAACTGGCCCTGATCTGTTTGTTTTGTTTTTGTTTTTGTTTTTAATATGGGAAAGGCCAGGACAGGGGTGTAGAGAGGGAAAGAGAGTTTAAAAACAAAACAGGCCAAAAATTAAATTAAATCCTGAGGTACAGCATAACAA
>NW_006408612.1:2666743-2669194 GCF_000296735.1 Chrysochloris asiatica
ATGAAAGGAAATGCAGATAGGTCTCTTGTGATACTATAGTAAATAATTGTTATCAGGACTGCTTTTGAAGGTTGGAAATGTAAAGGTAGATGTTTTGTAGCAAGGAGGGGAGTGATTAACTTTGCAGTCTAGGAGTAGAGGTCCCTGGGACCATCAAGGAAGAAGAGCGGTGTGCGGGACCCTACCCAGAGAAGCAGTGACGCTAGAGAGGGAGGCAGAGACAATGACGTGGAGAGATGGAGTGGCTGGGGACTTTAGACCCAGAGAGGGAGAGGGGCTGTGTGCAGATGACTGGGGGGCAGGCTTGCAGGGTATACCCTTTGGCTGGTTGATTATGCATGGAGGGGATTGCAACCATGGCAATGAAACAATATACGATAGAATGAATGTATAACTAATGTTCTCCCATGTAAATAATCACACAATTCACAATAAAACATTAAAAAAAAAATACATAAATAAAGTATTGAAAAGAAAAGAAAATGAATGGATTTATGCAAGAAGTGAAACATTTACCTAATAGGAATCCTAGAGAGATAGAATAGAGAAAAAGGAGGTAAAGAAATAATTTCAGAAAATTTTCCTGTGAGTTTGAGAAGACCTGCATCTGGTCACACCATTTTACATTTCAGAAAACGTGAATAAGGAAGAAGACCCTAAAAATGTCCATAGAGAGAAAAAACAGGTTCTGTAGAAAGGAACAGAAGTTTCAATGGCATAAGACTTCTTAATAGACGTTTCAATAGCATAGGACTTCTCGGTGCCACAAGCCAAAGAAAATAAAATTATAGTTCATTTCCTGTCTCAGCATTGAATGAAATCTAATAACATAAACATGGACTATTGCTTTAAACAAAATTAATAATTTATCTGTTTTGGGAGACTACAGGGAGGCAAAATAGAGAGGAGAGTTTAGGAAACTCCTAGAATTTGAGGAAGTCAGTAAATTATGTCTTAAATGTAAAAATCAGTGGCAGTAGAAGCATATTAACACATGCAAATGGCACAATCTTGTTTGCTGAAAGTGAAGAGGACTTGGAGCATTTACTGAGGAAGATAAAAATCTTCAATATAGATTATAAAGCAACATAAAACCAAAATCCTCACAACTGTACCAATAAGTTGTTGTGAAATGGCGTCAAGTCGGTGCCAACCCATAGTAGCGTCGTGATAAACAGAGAAAAGATTGAAGTTATCAAGAATTTTACTTGGATCCACAGTTAACAACCACTGAAGCAGCAGTCAAGAAATCAAATGATGAATTGCAGTGGGCAAATCTTCTGTAAAAGACCTCTTTAAAACTGTTCAAAAGCAAAGATGTCATTTTGAGGACTAAGGTACACTTGACCAAAGCCATGTATTTTCAGTTGTCTCATATGTATGTGAAAAATGGCCAATGAATAAGGAGGGATGAAGAAGAATTGATTTCTTTGAATTACAGTGTTGGTGAAGAATATACCGTGGACAGCCAGAAGGCACAAATCTTTGTTGGTAGAAGTGCAGTTAATATGTTCCTTGCAAGCAAGGATGGTGAGAACTCATTTCACGTAATTTGGATATGTTATTAGGAGGGACCAGTCCCTGGAGAAAAGAATCATGCTTGGTAAAGTGGGGATTCAGTAAAAAGAGAGGAAGCTCCTCAACAAGATGAATTGACACAGTGGCTTCCACAATGGAACTCCAACACGTCAATGACTCTGAAGGTAACGCAGGACCAGGCAGTCTTATGCTTTGTTGTACACGGAGTCATTATGAGTCAGAATCCACTCCATGATACCTCACAACAACAACAAACATGAGCATGTTACCTAGAAATCTCAAGAAATAGCGGGGGAGGGGGCAGGGGAAGTTAATGAGGTTCTTTTAGGGGACAGGTCAAGGGAAGAAAGCAGGAAATTATCTTTTTCATTATTTTTTGTTGTGACGTTCCTTCAGGTTGGTTTCAACTCATAGGGACCCTGTATAAGGTTTTCAAGGAGCTGCTGGTGGATTTGAACTACTGACCTTGTGATTAGCAGTTCACTGTTTATCCTATGGCACCACACCAGAACTCTATTATGAGATTGTATTATTGGATGTTTTAAATTGCATTAATGCATGAAATAATCAAACCTATGGAAGGACTTTGAAAAAGACTCTACTTCCTTTTTTTTCATTCTCTGATCGGGTTGTTCAGCTTTCTCAGAGAGTCAGCCCGACCCAGCTAAGAAGATGAGTCAAAAAGTAATGCTACACAGAGCCGATGACATGGAGAGATGGAGTGACTGGGAACTCTAGACCCAGAGAGGGAGAGGGGCTGTGTGCTGACAACCAGAGGAAAGGGTAGCAGGGTATACCCTTTGGTTGGTTGATGATGCATGGAGGGGATTGTAACCACGGCAATGTAACAATATATGATAGGATGAATGTAAAGCTAATGTTCTCCTATGTAAACTATCACATAATTCACAA
>NW_006408612.1:2679309-2683922 GCF_000296735.1 Chrysochloris asiatica
TAGGGTCGCTATGAGTCAGTTCCGGCTTGATGGCACCTGACAACAACAACAACATATTCAAGGTCATATTTTGGCTTTCGTGGACTTGTTTTCATTTTCTTCAACTTCAGTCTGAATTTGCATATGAACAATTGATGGTCTGTTCCACAGTCTGCCTCTTGACTTATGATATGGAGCTTTTCCACCGTCTCTTTCTACGATGTAGTCAATTTGATTTCTATGTATTCCATAGTTGTCTCTTATGCTGTGTAAAAAACATATTTGAAACGAACTAATCGTTAGTTTTGCAGAATTCTATCATGCAATCTCCAGCATCATTTCTATCACCAAGGGGTTATTTTTGAACTACTGATCCTTCCTCTTTGTTTCTAACTTTGCATTCCAATTTCCAGTGATTATCAATATATCTTGATTGTGTGTTTGATCAATTTCAGATTGAAGAAGTTGGTGGAATTCTTTTATTTCAACCTTACTGGCTTTAGTGATTGGTGCATAAATTTGAATAATAGTGGTATTAACTGGGATTCCCTGTAGGCGCATGGATATTATCCTATCACAGACAGCGTTGTACCTCATGACTGATCTGGATATGTTCTTTTAAACAATGAATGCAGCACCATTCCTCTTCAATTTGTCATTCCAGGCATAGTAAACTATGTGATTGTCAGATTCAAAAGGCTTTGTGCAAGGACATCTAAATGCATTATCCCACTTACTGCCCTCAAAATTCCATTAGGACTGAACAACTTGTATAGGGATTGTCAAGCAGAAACCTAATTTGTTGTTTAAACTTTTACTGAAAAGAGAATAGAATACATTGTTATTGATTGAATTGTGCCCCCCAAGTATATGTTAACTTGGCTAAGGCATGATTCTCAGAATTAAAAGGGGGTTTCAAAATTTTATAGAAATGGAATTGAAAGATACTGGAATTTTTACACAAACTTTTTGAAGCCTTTGTGCAATTTTCCTCCATTTTGTAATCTGCTATAATTATCTTCCATTTGGTGATCAGATATGATTATCCTCCATTTTGTAATCTGCTGTAATTATCTTCCATTTGGTGATCAGATGTGATTATCCTCCATTTTGTGATTGGATGTGACTATCCTTTGTGTTAGAAATCCTAACCTCTATGATGTTCATGGAGTCCTGGTATAGCACTGTGGGATAATGCACTGGACCACAAGGTCGGTTTGAACTACAACGTCAGTAGTACAAATTCACCGATGCTCCTCAGAAACTTTATACAAGGTTACTATGAGTCAGAACCAGCTTGAAGGCACTTAATAATAACAACAATGCTGTTCATGAAACAGGATTAGAGGTTATTATGTGAATGAGGCAAGATACAATCTATAGGATTAGGCTCAACCTTTAGTCAATCTCTTTTTGAGACATGAAAGAGATTTAACCAGAAGACAGAGCTAGAGGGACCTATTGCCAGCAAGAAAGAAGAGCTAGAAGCGGAGCTTGTCCCTGTGCTGAGAACCTCCTAGACCCAGAGGAAGGTAGATGTGAAGACACATGGAGATCTCCAAGGGATGGTGGACTTCTAGTCTCATAAATTGTGAGAGATTAATTTGTTTGTTAAAGTCATCCTTTTGAGATCTTTCTTTGGAGCAGCACTAGTGACTAAGACATGTATTGAGAAACTAAACAAAACACAACCTTGTAAGGCAAATTTTAGCATTCCTGTTCTACAATGAAGGAAAGTAAGACTTGTGTAATTGTTGTGTCAGTTCAGGTGCTTTTGACTGTAATTTAAAAAATATATGATATTTTGACTAGCTCATGCAATGAGAAACATAAGATTTGGGAAGCAAGAAAAAAGGACTGAGTATATGACAAAGATTCTGCTAGCCCTGACAATACAGTGTTGACTAATACCTAACTCCTGTCCTGTCCATAGGACTTTACTGGAAAAGTAGACACAATCATGGTTTGTGAAGTTGTTCATTTTTCACCCACCAGCTGGTATTCTGTTTTTATCAAATAGGCACATATGATTTTTATTACATGAACAGATGGCTTGCAGAAAGCTATTAGGTAAGTCACTGCTTTTAAGAATAATATTTATTTGTGCTTTAAACCAGTGATGTAGTTCTATCCAAGATTAGTATTATTTCTATGTATCTACATATGACTTCATTGGCTAACATTTTGTGTGACCTTATGGCATTTTGCTTCTTGGCCTTATTTGCAAATAGTGCAATTATCTGGGCACAATAATCATTCCTATATTAAGTCAAAAACCATTTGAGTCATTTTTAATGTGTGTTATTAAAAATATAAAAAATAAGGATTGCACCAGTTTTCTTGTAACTAATCCTTTGCTTTATATTAAACTACCATTGGTCTTATGAGAAAGAGATGCATTTAGAACTAGCACCACATCACTGACACTTTTCATATGTTCATATTTGATTTGGTTTTAATTTTTTTCTCACAATCAACTGCAAGCCCCACATTTTTAGAATCTGTCTTCAGTTTCTTACTATCTCAATTTTCTGTTATGTTGTGGAAAGTACATTAGACGAAAGATCAAGAACCAATACTAATTTCAGTTTTGTTACAAAAATGCCCTGCCTTTAGGTCACAGTTTTATAAAATGAAGTGTTTGCTCTGGTTCAGATGAAAAATTTGTTTATTTCAAAATCTAACTCTGATTGGTAGTATGGATGAGGTGGATCAAATGTGAATGATTATCCTGGTGTGGCGCTGTGGGTTAATGTGCTAGATTTCAAGGTCAGTTTGAACCTCAAGGTCAGAGGTTAAAGCTCACAAGCCGCTCCTCAGAAACCCTAGGTGCTATGGGACAGAAATGACTCAATGGCACTTAACAGCAGCAACACCCGAGGGCTCATAGAATGGTAGCACCCTTATCACCTGTTTCCTTTGTCAGGACAGATATTTTTTGTCTTCTGTTTGCTTACTTGTTCAATAAACGGGGAAGAGAGGCATAAAATAAATTTATTCAGGTATAATTGACGTGCAATAAGCTACATATAAGGAGCCCTGATAGTGCAGTGGTTAAGCACTTAACTGTTAACAAGAAGGTTGGCTGTTTGAGCCCACCCAGTGGCTCTTTGGGAGAAAGACATGTCAGTGTGCTTCTATAAAGATTACAGCTTAAACAAACAAATCTCTCTTGGAAGAAGCACAGCCAGAATGCTCCTTAAAAGCCTCTCATACTTCGGACATGTTGTTTAGTCAATGAGGGTCATCAAAAAAAAACCAGGAAGACCCCTGATTAGATGGATTGACACAGTGGCTGCAACAATGGGCTAAAACATCACCATGATTGTGAGGATGGTGTAGGATCAGGCAATGTGTCCTTCTGTTGTGAATAGGTTTGCTATGAGTTGGAACTGACTCGATGGTATCAAACAATATAGCCTAGAAACCCTTATGGGACAGATTTCTCCTATCATATAGGTCATCTAGTGCTGCTATACCAGATACCACAAGTAGAAGACTTTGACAAATAGAAATTTATTCTCTCACAATTTAGGAGACTAGAAGTCCAAATTCAGGATGCCAACTCTAGGGGAAGGCCTCTGTCTATGTTGGCTCCGGGAGAAGTGTCTTGTCTGCTTTCAACATCGGTGGGCCTGGCATCCTTGGAGATTCATCACCATGTGTCTTGGCATCAGTCTTCCCCTGAGGAGAAGGTTTAGGAGATTCTCAGTTCAAGGCCAGAGAATGCACTCTGCTCCCAATTTTCCTTTCTTGGTGCTGGCCAGGTCTCTCTCTCTGCTCACTGCTCTCTCCTTTGATGTAAGATAAAAGGTGATACCGGCCATATTCCAGGGAAACTCCCCTTACATTGGATTAGCGCTGATGTGGGTAAGGGTGTTCCATCCTACTCTAATCCCCTTACAACTGATGAACTGATCACATCATTACATGACTGTCAAATTACATCATTACATAATTGCCAAATTGCTGTGAATCATGGCCTGACCAAGTAGACACATGTAATTGGGGGACACAATTCAATTCACACCAGTTTCTATGAGTTGAAAATTGATTCTATGACACCTAGTAACAACTACAACTGGCACTACAACTACAACAACATGTGTACTTTGGTTGGTTTTATCATTTTATCTGCGAAACGATGCTAAGATACTAAACAGACCCATCACCCTCAAAAGCTTCCTTGTACTCTTTGCATTCCCTCTCTTATTAATCCCTGTCCCCACACACATACCCCAGAAAGCCACTGATCCACTTTCTGTCACTATAGTTAGCTTTTTCTAAAACTTTACATAAATGAAAACATGCAGTCAACGTTTTTGTCTCTTTTTTCACTCAGCATAATTGTTTCCAGATTTATACAAGTTATTTCTATATAAATAGTTCATTCCTTTTTATTACCAAGTAGGTGGTACAAACCATACTTACTCAACCTGTATGCTGAACAAATTAATCTGAGAAGCTGGATTCTATGAAGAAAAATATGGCATCAGGATTGGCAGAAGACTCATTAACAACCTGTGATATGCAGATGATACAATCTTGCTTGGTGAAAGTGAAGAGGACTTAAAATATTTACTGATGAAGATCAAAGAGCACAGCCTTCGGTATGGATTGTATCTCAATGTAAA
>NW_006408612.1:2684022-2693201 GCF_000296735.1 Chrysochloris asiatica
AAAAAAAAAAAAAAAAAAAGATGCAACACACAAACAAAGTAATGCTATAAATCATAGGAACTTTTTTTAAAAACAAAAATATCAAAATATGAAGCTATTGTTTCTCGACATCTCCTCCATCTAGGTCTATACACTTCTGAAGGAAGAGTTTCCATCTCTCTAACCTATGCATTAGACAAATCTGCTGCAAAAGACCTCTTGAAAACATTAAAGAGAAAAGATGTAACTTTGAAGACTAAGGGGCAACTGACCCAAAATGATGGTATTTTCTATCACCTCATGTGCATGTGAAAGGTGAACAGTGAATAAGGAAGACCAAAGAAAAATTGATGCATTTGAATTATGGTGTTGACGAAGAGTATTGAAAGTATCATGGACAGCAAGACTTGTCTCTCATTCTTTGGACATGTTGTCAGGAAGGACCAGTCCCTGGAGAAGGACATCATGCTTGGTAAAGTGGATGGTCAATGAAAACGAAGAAGACCCATGACATGGATCGACACCGTGACAGCAACAATGGGCTAAAACAAAACAATGATTGTGAATAAGACGCAGGACCCTGCAGTGTTTTGTTGTGTTGTGCGTAGGCTCACTATGGTTTGGTACCGACTCAGCAGCACCTAATGATAACAACAACATTATGGCTTTTGTGCCTGAGCTCACATGGGCAGATAATGCACATAGCATGCTTCTGTTTCATTGTGATGTTTACACATTCTTTTCCCTTTTGGTTTTTATCTTTTGACCTGGATTGTAAGGAAAATGGACTCATGTGGTAATCACTGCACCTTGCCATTCCCTTTCCCTTGGTGACCCCACTTTCAGGTTGCTCCCACAGTTACTGTTTTAGCAGGACAACAGACTAATGGAGTAAAACCAATCTTGCTTTGGTTGTTCTACTGGGTTGTAGGACAATCTTGTTTTTTAAAATTTGATATTAGAATCAATTTGGTTTTATAAGAATTAATGTAGGACAATTATATCCATAAGCACTGACTCAGTATAATGGAGATGAGTCCTTGAGAAATTGGCAGGAGAGGAGGAAGCTAGATCAGGCAATGCTCTCTCATGGAGGAAATTAAATTAGACAATGGGCTGTCAAGTTCTCCACAGCTGTGGGCTTTGGAGTCTAAGTTTTGTGAGTGAGCCTCTATTTTGATTTTAATAGACAGACCTGGGAAGCACTCTAGCTCAGGGAAAAAAATTAAAATATATACTGTAGAAGAATTGATGCCTTTGAATTACTGTGTTGGTTATATTTAAAGATAACCCTTCTCTCTTTGGGGTTTGCGTTCTGACACCTAACAGAAGAGTCTTCTTCAGCAAATTCTTGGAACGCCTTCCACAAAGGGCAGCTTCATGAGGACCTTATCATTGAAGGGGAAGTTGTGCCAACAGCAGCAAGTGAGGAGCCCAGGGTGCTGCCAGCAGTTGCTGCCAAAGATCTGTAGATTCCCAGGAGAAAGCAAGGAGTCCTCTGCAGCTATGGGAGGGGCCCTCTACCTCCCGGTTTCAGAGCTCCCTCACTGGCCTGAGCTACCTTCCCCTTGATGTTTCCTTTCTTCCCAGTAAAAGTCAAAGCCCCAGACTGCACCTCCCAGAAACAGCCCCATTTCCACACACTAGCATAACGCTCTCTGATATAATCCAATACGAAAATTTTCAGGTGAAATAATAAAATAATATAGAAAATATATTTTTAAAATAAATAAAATTTCAGTTCTAAATCCTTAGGGCAAAATAAATGTGTGCCTGTGTGGATTGGGTGAGACTGGAGGAGGTAGGAGTTCAAACCCACCAGCTGCTCCTCGGAAACCCTGTACAGGGTTGCTATGAGTAAGAACAGACTCGATGGCACTTAACAACAACAACAATGTGGTGCTGGGAGTCCTGGTGTGGCCCTGTAGGATAAGCACTGGACAGCAAGGTCAAAGGTTCAAACCTCAGAAATCCAATACAGGGCCACTATGAATAGGAAGCAACTTGATGGCACTTAACAACAACAACGTGGAATTGTAGGATATGCACTGGACTGCTAATCATAAGGTTAGCAGTTCAAATCCACTAGCCATTCCTTAGAAACCCTATATAGGCCGTTATGAGTTGGAACCCACTGGACAGCACTTAACAACAAGAGCAACAAAATGTGTTTTGTTTGCAGTTGCTCCTGATGATTTCAGAGAAGCCCTGGTTAAACAGATCATCTTCAACCAAAGGTCCTTGGCTGATGTGGCAAGCTGCTTTTGAAAAGATTTACAGCCATGAAAACCCTATGAGGCAGTTCTACTCTGTCCAATGGGGACACCATGACAGTGGGCTTGGTTTCATGGGTTGATGACTGAAAAGAGAACATACCAGGACAGCCAATGGAAAGATCCGGACTGATTTTTTTAAGTCATGTGTCCTCCTCAGTCTCCGACTCATGGGAGCTGAACTGTGGTGGAAGCGACATTTATCAGATTAACAACACTCATTAACATTTGAAAAGCAAATCCAAGTCTCTGCTCTGCTTCTACTTGTCTGATTTCAAAAGGCTTGTTCAGGCCCTGATTTCAGTCCCAGAAGATCCTCTCATGACAGTGTTTCTGCACCAGCCAGTAAAAGCCATCTCCCTCATGGGTTGTACTACAGGCTGTCTAGAAGATTCAGAAGATGCTAGTGTCTTATAATGTTTACCACAAAAAACAGGCCATGATTTCATCCCCCCTGTTTGGGGTTTCCAAGTGTTCTCAACAGTAGCCCCAGTTTCCAATATCAAAGAAGTAATTTTACCTCCCAGATAGTGTGGCGCTGCAGGTTAATGCACTGGTCTATAAAGTTGGTTTCAACCAAAAGATCGGCAGTTCAAGCTCACCAGCTGCTCCTTGTAAACCCTACACATGGTCGCTATGAGTTGGAACTGACTCAACGGTACTTAACAACAACAACAACAAATAGAAGACAGTTTGGTGGTGCAGTTGTTAAGCTGCTGCCATCTGAAAGTTTCATTGGTTGAACGGTTGCTCTGGCAATCTGTTCCCTTAAAAATTAAAAGCAAAAAAAACATACTTTAACCTTTTGGTTAGTCATGGGGAACTTAACTCCTACGCCAACAGGGTTCCTTTCTTATAGATTGTTGTTGTTAACTGCCATTGAGTCAGTTCTGACTCATAGTGACCCTGTATAGGGTTTCCAAAGAGCATCTGGTGAGTTTGAACCACAGACCTTGTGCTTCAAACCAACCTTGTGGTCCAGTACTTCTTCTACAATGCCACACTGGGACTCCTTCCTACAGATTGTTGTTGTTAAGTGCCATCAAGTCAGTTCTGACCCACAGCAACCATGTATAGGGTTTCCAAGGAGCGGCAGGTGAGCTTGAGCCAACAACCTTGCAGTTCAAACCAACTTTGAGTCCAATGCATTAACCCTCAGTGCCACACCAGGACTCCTATAGATTATAGCCTAGAAATCTCTATACGGCACTTTTACTGTCACAGTGTCGCTATGAGTCAAAGATGGACTCCATGGCATCTAACGATAGCAACTTATATAAAAAGTGTGCATCCTTTTGAGAAAAGGAAAAGCAATCTACTATGGTCTTACTTGAGGGAAAAAGAAACATTTACCTTGCAGTTTAGGTAAATGTTTGGTATTTAAAAGTTATCTTAAGGAGTTTTATGTAGTATTGCCTACTGAATACAAAAATATCATTGTTCCTTACTTATACAAATAAACCAAGGACTAGAGAAATTCAATGGTATTCATTTCTTTCTTATGACAGTGCTTCTTAAACATTGGTTGGCATCAGGATATTTTAGGAAACTGGCTAGAAATGCAGGCATTCTGATACTGTGGACCACATTTTGAGGAACTCAGATCTTTAGATTTTAAGTGAGTGTGGCTGTAGGATAAGCCCTGGATTGCCAACTGCAAGGTCAGCAGTTCAAACCCATCAGTTGCTTGTCAGGAGAAAGATGAGGCTTGCTGCTCCTGTAAAGATTTACAGCCTCAGAAACCCCATAAAGGGTTGCTATGAGTTGCTGGTAGTAGGTTTGGTTATTTGGGTTTGCAATACTGAAAAAAGCCTTAATACTCATAAACTCTGTCCCCTCATTTTCCCAAAAGAAGAAAGGTCCAGAAGCCAGAAGAGATTTTCCCAGGCTCCTCCGGCTCACTCAGCTTTACAGTTTGTCTATGGCAGAATCAGGTCAGATACAGGGTCCCGCCTTGCCCAACAGCACTCGTTATCCTGTGTGACTTCTTTTACTTCCTGCTATCTTCCTCTCCCTGCAGTCCTGGTGTGGTGCTGTGGGCTAATGTGTTGGACTGCAAGTTTGATTTGAACTACAAGATCAGTGGTTCAAGCTCACCAGCCACTCCTTGGAGACTCAGAACAGGGTTGTATGAGTCAGAACCTACTCGACGGCACTTAACAACAATTTTCCTCTCCCAACCTCCCCAATTCCTGCTTTCTTCCTTGGCTCTGTTCTTAGAATCTTAACTGCCATCCCTTCCGTCTCTCTGGTTTTAGCCTTCTCCTGGCATGGCCTCCTTACCAGCCTTCCTCACCGTCTACAAGATTACATGGCACTGAAGTGATGGAAATAACCTTGTGCTGTCCCCTTTCCTCTACCTGGTAAACTCCTATTCATCCTTCAAGACCTAATTTAACTTCTATATTCTTCTAATCCTTCTGAGAGCCCATCAAGCTAATTTCTCCTGTCTCACACATTTTTATATAAATATATATTTATATAGGGAGAACTCATCACATTTCATTCAATTAAATTTTTTTAAATAGTCTGTATCCTCCACAAAGGATCCCTGGTGGCACAGTTGTTAAGCATTGGTCTACTAACAGCAAGATCGGTGGTTCAAATACACTAGCTGCTCTGAGGGAGAAAGCTGAGACCCTCTGCTTCCGTAAAGAACTGTCTTAGAAACCCTAGGGAGAAGTTTTAGTCTGTTCTAGAAGGTCTCTATGAGCCAGAATGGACTTCATAGAAGTGTGTTTGCTGTGGTTTTTGATGTGTCACTATTCTGGTTAACTCTTATTGTGAAAAGCAAAACAAAGCAAAAAACACCAGTAAAATTAGTGACAATTGTTTTGCTTGGGGATCTAGGACTTGGGTAGGCCTGGACAGAGACAGCTCTTTTCTACTCCATGTAGTGTCTGCCAACTGGGCCAGCTCCACTGGGTCTGGAGTATCTCTTCCAACATGGTATACTCACTGGTTGGCAAGTTGGTGCAAAAGATCTGTTTTTCTCTATGTGGGCTTTTCCACAGGGAAACGTGAGCTTCCTCACAGATTGCTGTCAGGGTTCCAAAAGCAAGCATCTCAAGGGAACCAAGGGGGAGCTGCACTGCCTTTGATGGTTTAGCCTTGGAATTTAAATACTATAAGGAGCCCTGGGAGCCTAGTTGTTACAAGTCAGACTGCTAATTCTCAAGGTCAGCAGTAGGAAACTACTGGCAGTTAGTGGGAAAAAGAAAAGACTTTCTGCTTCTGTCAAGAATTACAGCCTGTAATAGGAAACGTTATACAGGATCACTATGAGTTGGAACCAACTCCATGGTACATAACCACCACCAATTCTGTTGTGATCATAAGTTCACTCAGATTCAAGGTGAAGAAACATAGACCCTTCTTTGAGAAGTGTAGGAGTCACATTTTAAACATGTGAGATGGGATAGTTATTTTTGTGGTCATTTGTTGAAAATACAATACGTCACACTAGCATAGGATCAATGATTATAATGATTGGAAATGAATGAAGAATTTTATAAATAAATAAATGGCTAAATGAAGTCAAAAGTCTTAGCCTTTGCAGCACCAGCAAGGATTCTCTGCAGAATTCTACTACGTATTGGATTTGGTTATGTCATGGATTCTTTCAGGTATTTATAACTCTCTTAAATTTTTTTTTAACATATAGAAGCTGACCAAAAGGTCTGTGGTACAAATCTCCCAGATAGTCCAAAGGAGAAAGATGAGAGTGACAGTTCCCATGAAGATTTACAGCCTCAGAAACTCTATGTGAGGTCATGATGAGTCAGAATTCACTAGATGGCCGTGGGTTGGGTTGGGTTTATCTGATATTTGGGAAAGAAAATTGATTCTGAGAATCATATGATACATTCTGTTCTGAACTTTAAGGTCTCATGCTGAGATAAAGGGTGTTCATAGCACAGGAATGGGAAATAGACTTATTTTCAACTATATTCCTCTTTGTATACTTTGGATTTTGCACCATGTACAAATTTGATTGTTTTAAAGTGTTTGTATTCTAAAATAAACTAAATTTCTAATAATAGGCATGGTGCGTACAATTAATTCCTAAGTGACTCAGAAAAAAAAAACAAAAAACTGTGCATATAAACAAAGACGGGAGAGTGGGTAAGAGAGAATAAAGTAAATGGGACAAAATGTTACCAATAGGTGAATCTGGGTAAAGGGCGTATGAGTATTCTTGGTACTTACAACTTTTTCTGAAAGTTTGACATTATTTCTAAATAAAAAGTCTTCAAAAAGCCATGATGCAATGAAAATGGGCCACAGCTGCTTGGTTACCAGCATAATGGTTTGTTTTGGGGAGGAAGAGTCTTCTCAGCCATTCTCTTTGTTGCTTGCCTGGTGCAAATTTAGGTTTTCATTTATAGATATTCTTTTAATGACTTCCTGGAATAAATGCTTTGATGAGTTTAACAATAACAAAAAATTAAAAAGAAAATCATGATTAATGTAATAATTCTCTCAAAATTAGTGGCATCAAGTTTAGCAGGTGATATAACACTATTCCGTCAGCTTTGAACTTTTTTGCTATAAAATCATAGAAACCATTATTAGACAAAAATATAAAAAATGTAAAGCCAATGTTTCTCAACATATCCTACATCTAGATCTATACACTTCCAAAGGCGATGTTTTCATCTTCCTAACCTTTCCCTGGAGAATTCTGTGCTCTTCAATTTACACCACATTAAAAATTGCAGTTTTGACATTCTTGAGGGACAAACTATTGAACTTATCGTTTTAATATTTAAGTTGGAAATTCCTTAAGAAAGAAAAAGGAAAAAAAAAAACTCACAATTAACTAGTACTTCTTCTAAGACAGGCTCCGTGCTGTTGTTGTTGGTATTAGGTGTCATTGAGTCAAAACCGGCTCATAGTCACCCTATGCACAACAGAATGAAACAGTGACCAGTCCTGGGCTAACCTCACAATCATTGCTACGCTTAAGCCCATTGATGCTGCCACTTTGCCAATCCATCTCTCTGGGGTCTTCTTCTTTTTCTCTGACCCTCCATCTTAACAAACATGATCTCCCTCTCCAGTGACTGGTCCCACCTGACAATATGTCGGAAGTATGAGAGCGAAGTCTGGCCATCCAGGCCTCCAAGGAGCACTCTGACTGCACTTCTTCCAACACAAATCTGTTGGGTCTTTCTCAGGTCTGTTGGTTATTCTCCTCCAACATCATAACTTAAATGCACCAATTCTTTGACGATCTTCCTTTTTCACTGTCAAACTTTCACATGCATATGAGGTTATTGAATACCATGGCTTGGGTTAGGTGTACCTTAGTCTTCAACATCCTTGCGCTTCAACACTTTAAAAAGGTCTTGTGCAACAGATTTACATAATGCGATACATCGTTTGATTTCTTGGCTGCTGCTCCCATGAGTGTTGATAGTTGATCCAAGAAAAATGAAGTCTTTGACCACTTCAATATTTTCTCCACTGATAAAAATGTTGTTTATCTGTTCAGTGGTGAGGATTTTTGTTTTCTTTACATTGGGATGTAATCCACACCAAAGACTATGGTCCTTGATCTTCATCAGTAAGTATTTTAAGTCCTCTTCACTTTCAGCAAGGAAGGTTGTATCATCTGCATATCGCAGGTTGTTAATCAGTCTTCCTTCAATCTTGATGCCATGTTTTTCTTCATATAACCCAGCTTTTCGGATGATTTGCTCAGCATACAGGTTGAATAAGTTGGTGAAAGAATACAACCCTGTCGTATATCTTTCTTAATTTTAAGCCATTCAGTGTTCCCATGTTCTAGTCGAACAACTGCCTCTTGGTCTATGTACAGGTTCCTCATGAGAACAGTGAAGTGTTCCGGAATCCTCATACTTTACAATGTTGTCCGTAGCTTGTTATGATCCACACAATTGAAGGCCTTTGCATAGTCAATAAAACACAGATAAGCAGCTTTCTGGTATTCTCTGCTTTCAGCCAAGTTCCATCTGATGTCAACAATGATCTCTCTCATTCCACGGCTTCTCATGAAACCAGCTTGAACCTCTGGAAGTTCTATCAATGTATGGTTGCAGCTGTTTCTGCATTACCTTTAATAAAACTTTACTCGCATGGGATATTAAAGATATTGTCTGATGATTTCCACATTCCATTGGGTCACTTCTCTTTGGAATGCGCACCAATATAGATCTCTTCCAATCAGTTGGTCAGATAGCTGTCTTCCAAACTTCTTGGCATAAATGAGTGAGTGTCTCCTGTGCCGCCTCACTTTCATGAAAAATTTCAATTTGGATTCCATCAATTCCTGGTGTCTTGTTCTTGTCAATTCCTTCAATGCACCTTGGACTTCTTCTTTCAGTATCATTGGCTCTTGATCATATGTTACCTCTTGAAACAGTTGAACATAGACCATTTCCTTTTGATACAGTGACTCTGTGTATTTCATCCATCTTCTTTTGATATTTTCTGCATCATTCAATAATTTACCCAGAGAATCCTTTAATAATGAAAGTCGAGGCTTGAATTTTTTCTTCAGTTCCCCCAGCTTGAGAAATGCTGAGTGTGTTTTTCCCTTTTGCTTTTCTGACTTCAGATCTTTGCAATTTCCTTGTAATATTTGACTTTTTCTTCTCAGACCGACCTTTGAAATGTTCTGTGCAGCTCTTGGACCTCCTCATTTCTTCCATTTGCTTTAGCATCTCTATGCTGAAGAGCAAGTTTCAGAGTCTCTTCTGACATCCATTTTGATCTTTTCCTCTTTCTTGTCTTCTTAATGACTTTTTGCTCTCTTCCTGTATGATGTTCTTGATGTCATCCCACAACTCTTCTGATCTTTGGTCTTTAGTGTCTAATGTATCAAATCTGTTCTTCAGATGATCTCTAAATTCAGTTGGGATATATTCAAGGTAATACAGAAATGGCTACAATCATACATTG
>NW_006408612.1:2699101-2713874 GCF_000296735.1 Chrysochloris asiatica
CCCCCAGAGAGATGGATTGGCAATATGGCAGCATCAATGGACTCAAGCATGGCAACAATAGTGAGGTTAGCCCAGGATTGGGCAGTGTTTCGTTCTGTTGTGCATAAGGTCGCTATGAGTTGGTACCGACTTGATGGCCGTAACAACAACAACAACAACAGGTGGCACAAACAGAAATCAGATTATATAAAAGATTGGTACTGGAATCCATCCATTGGTACCACAGAAGAGAGACCTGGGACCTACTTCCATTAAGATTGCAGCCAAGAAGGTGTAGCTCCATTATGTAACACATGGGTACACCTGGAGGCTGAACTAGTGACTGCTGACAACACAGCATGTTTCTCATTGGATAGCTATCACAGTTTGTTTCTTCATTCACATGTTGATGGACATTCACATTGATTCTAGTTTTTGGTTGTTATCAATAAAGTTGCTAAGGGGCATTCATGTACTTGTCTTTTTATAGCCATAACTTTTCTTTTTTAATACCTAAGAGGACTCCTAGTGTGGTACTATACAATCAGCACTGGAATTTGAAACAAGGTCGGAAGCTCAAACCCATCAGTCACTCTTCAGAAACCCTATACAGGGTTGCTATGAGTTGGAACTGACTCTACAGCACTTAACAAAACAACAAGAGAATGGCTGGATCATAAGTAAGATGCATGATTAATGTTTTAGAAAACTGCCAAATTGTTCTCCAAAAGGGTCGTACCATTGTACATTCCCACCTGCAGTGTATAGGAGGTTCAATTTCTCTATATCCTTATCAACAGTTGACCCACGAGTCATATGTCCAGTGTTTTCAGATGGAGACATTCTAATAGGTATATACATAGACCAAGAAGCAATGTTCTAAAAGAAAAAGGGAATAGTGAATGTTTTAACATCAGGAAAGCTGTGTGCTAGGGTTGTATCCTTTATATTTATTCAATCTGTATGCTGAGCAAATACTCTGAGAAATTAGATTATATGAAGAAGAATGTGGCATCAGGATCAGAGGAAAACTCTTGATACAATCTTGCTTGCTGGAAGTGAAGAGGACTTAAAATATTTACTGATGAAGATCAAAGACTACAGCCTTCAGTATGAATTGCACCCCAATGTGAAGATAAGAAAAATCCTCATAACTATACCAATAAATAACATCATGATAAATGGAGAAAAGACTCCTTTATTTGGATTCACAATCAATGCTCCTGGAAGCAGCATTCAAAAGATCAATCCATGAATTACACTGGGCAAATCTGCTGCAAAAAAGATTTCTTGGAAGTGTTAAAGAACCGATATCACTTTGAGGACTAAGGTGGACCTGATTCAAACACCATATGCATGTGAAAGTTGGACAATGAATAAGGAAGACCAAAGAAGAATAGATGCTGGTTGGTTTTAACTTCTGACTTTGTGGTTAGCTATCCAATGTTTATTCTACAGTGCCACACCAGGATTCCATCATAAGTATTACAACCTAGAAAGTCTTATGAGGCAGTTCTACTCTGTTGTTGTTGTTAGGTGTTGTCAAGTCAGTACTGACTCATGGAGACATTATGCACAACAGAATGAAACACTGCCCTGTCCTGGGCCAACCTCACAATCATTGCTACACTTGAGCCCATTGTTGCTGCCACTATGCCATTCCATCTCATTGGGGGTCTTCCTCTTTTTCACTGACCCTCTTTACCAGACATGATATCCTTCTCCAGTGACTGGTCCCTCTGGATAAAATATCCCAAGTATGAGAAATGAAGTCTGGTCATCCTGGCTTCTGAGGAGCATTCTGGCTGTACTTCTTCCAACACAGATTTGTCTGTTCTTTTAGCAGTTCATGGTACTTTTAATATTCTCCTTCAACACCATAACTCAGTTGCATCAATTCTTCTGTGTAGGAGACCGCAAGTACTGAGATGCTGAGGACCGGTGTCATAAATGAAACTCCAACACGATGGCCACTCTCAGGCTTGCTAGCCAGGGACCCTGAGAGCCCAAGGAAGTAACCTCCAGATGTCCCGGGTTCATTGGCTTTTATGAACTCACTTTTGGGGTAGCTCTGTATAATTTTCTTTGGTCTTATTCATTCTAACTCCAGTAATTGTAGCTTCTGAGAAAATGGTTTTTTTATATGCCTCTCTTAATGTCTCCACTGTGTTGGCAGTGCTTGAGGTTCTGGGAACAAAATCTCTCTGAGGAACAAACTCTGACCACCTGACAAGCACAGCAAAACTGTTCTTTATCAGATTATTCAGTTATGTTTGATATTAACTTAATACATGAGCCCTTGATACCCATGGACAAATATTAAAACAAAAACCTCTTCTAAAGCCTAGGCCTAAAAGTTCCTAGGGCAAGTTTGCTGGGAGATGCTGGAGAAAAATTTCCCTAAGGAATTCACCCAAAGTAGATTGGCGGCTTCCGGGATTTTGTTCAAAGAATAATAGTTGTCAGCCTTCTCAAATCTTCCTCAGGTGTAGACCATTAACATGCAACTCCTCCTTCCTCCTGCAAGCCTCCACCAGGTAGCAGAAACAGCTGGATTCCTTTCAGACCTTTTGAATCCTTTTCTCACTGAAGATTAGGTGCTATAGGTATGTTAATTAGGCTTGAGAAACCTTGAGTTGCTGTCTTGGGATTCGAACCTAGAAAGTACTATATAACAATTTGCTTGAATTTCTGGAGAATTAAGGATGTTAGATTATCAAGACAATTTGTGATGTATATTTTAGAATTTGTTCCTATAAATCATTGTGTCCTGTTTTGAACAATTAATCACATTTCACTTCTCTACCCTGTCTTAATAATCTCCGCCTTCCTTTGTGTAAAGCTCCTCCCTGAAATAAAAAGGAGGCGCAGACTGAAGCCCGCATGCGTTACGGCTTGCAGGTCATGCATTATGGGCAGGCATTGCAGTTGGTAAGGTGTGCATACTGCCTGCATAGCCATGATGTTTACAATGAAGGATCTATCTGACACCAGTGTCACATCCACTCTGGTCTCGGGGTGTCTTCTTGTCTCTCTTGTTGTGTCTTTGTGTGTACTCTTTATCTGTCTCTGTCGCCGCCAGATCTCCCAACTTCATGAACCAAACTCTCATGTTGAGGCCGGTTCTTGACACTTATGTGGTCTTCCTTATTCATTAGCCAACTCTCACATTCGTATGTGGTTATTGAAAAGTAACGTGGCTTGGGTCAGGCACACTTTAGCGCTCAAACTGACATCTTTGCTCTTAAACACTTTAAAGAGGTTTTGTGCAGCAGATTTCCCTAGTGTAATATTTCATTTGATTTCTTGACTGCTGCTTCCATGAGTGCTACGGTAGATCCAGGACTAACTGCCTTTTGCTGTATGTATAGGTTCCTCATGAGCAAAATTAAGTGTTCTGGAATACTCATTCTCCGCAATGTTGGTTGGCCATAGCTTGCCATGATCCACACAATCAAAAGATTTTGCATAGTCAATAAAGCACAAGTAAACATCTTTCTGGTATTCTTCGCTTTCAGCCAAGATCCATCTGGTGTCAGCAATGATATCCTTCATTCCACATCCTCTTCTGAATCCAGTTTGAATCTCTGGCAGTTTCCTGTCAATGTGCTGTTGCAGCCATTTTTAAATTGTCTTTAGCTGCATTTTACTTGCATGTGATATTACTAATGATATTTTCCAATGATTTCTACATTCTGTTGGGTCACCTTATGGGACAGTTCTACTGTGTTACATAGGATAATTATGAGTCATGGTCAATTTGACAGTACCTACAACAACAATGGTAATATATATAAGTTATGTTGAACATATTTCCATGTATATTTGCCAACCTCTTTGATGACATGTCTATTCAAATCCTTTGGCTTTTTAAAATTTGGTTTACTGTTTCTCTATTATTGAGTTTAGACAGCTCTTTATATATGTATGTATATTCTGGGTATTGAGGACTGGTGTGGCACTGTAGGAGAATGCACTGGACCACAAGGTGGATTTGAATAGTAAGGTTGGTTGTTCAAATCCACCAGCTGCTCCTTGGAAACCCAATACTGGATTGCTATGAGTTGGAACCCACTCAGTGGCACTTGACAACAGCAACATTCTGGGTGCAAGTTCTTTATTGTTTTCGTTAAGTGCCATTGAGTTGGTTCTGACTCTGTGTAGGGTTTCTGAGGCTGTGAATCTTTGTGGGATCAGAAAGTCTCATCCTTCTGCCACAGAACAACTGGTGTGATCAAAATGCTGACCCTGTAGTTAGCAGTCCAGTGTTTATCCTATAGAGTCACAGCACTCCCTAAATTCTTTATTACATCTGTAATTTGCCATGTTTTCCCCTAGCCTGTGACTTGTCTTTTTATTTTCTTACCAGGTTTTTTTTGAAAAGCAAATGTTCTTAATTTTTATAAAGTTCAATTTATTAAAAATTTCTCTTATGAACTGTTTTTGAAGTTATATCTAATACTTTTTCACATAACCCAAAGTCACAAGTTTTCATCTGAAAGTTTTATAAGTTTAGGGTATATGTTTAAGCTTACATCCATTTTCAGTTACTTTTTTAAAATATTGAGTAAGGTGTGAATCAAAATTCATTGTTTTCCCTCAGAGATATCCAATTTTTCTCTGCATCATTTGTTGGAAAAGATTATTCTTTTTCTATAGAATTGCTATCCCATCTTTACACAAAAATCAATTATCCATATACATGTGGGTTAATTTCTGGACTCAGTATATTCTGTTCCATGGATCTATTTGTCTACATTTATAATATGTTTTGAAGTCAGCAAGTACAAATCATTCAATGTTGTTAATTTAATAAAACATTGTTTTGACTATCCTTTTGCATTTTCATATGGATTTTAGAATCAGTTTGGCATTTTTAACCCTGCCCCCTGTTACCAAACCTTCTCCCCTCCTCCCCCCAAAAAAAAACACCACCTCCAAACAAAATCGAAAATAGTGATTTTTATATTTTGATCTTGTATCCTACAGTCTTACTAAACTCGATTCTCAATCCTAGTAACTCTTTGATTCCACAGCATTTTTTGCATAGGTAATAATAACAAATAAAAGGGAGTTTGGTTTATTTCTTTGTAATAAAAATGACTTCTACCCTGCAAATTTTACCTCCCATTTTCCTGTGTTTGAAGGAACACGTACTCAAAATGGCATTTTTCTCTCTTTTCTGAAAATTTTAATTTTATTGTGGTAAAATTTATGCAGAAAATGCTTGCCATTTCCTCACCTTAAAGTGTACAGTGCAGTGGTATTAGTTACATTCACGCACTGGGGCGATCATTTCCACTATTCATTTCTAAAAGTTTTACATCACTCCAAACATAGACTCAGCATTCCTTAAGCAGTAGTTCTCCCTAACCTCTGCCAGGTAACCACTAACAAACTTTTGTCTGGTGTGGCACTGCGGGTTAATGTGCAGGACTGCAAGGTCAGTTTGAACTGCAAGGTTCAAGCTCAACAGCCACTGCTCGGAAACCCAATACAGTGTCATTATGAGTCAGAACCGACTCCACGACACTTAACAACAACTATACATTTGCAGTTTCTAGATATTCTCAACATCATATAGAAGTGGAATCTCACAATTGTGTCTGACTTGTTTCATTCGACATAGTGTTTTCAAGGTTCACCCACGTTGTAGCAGGTATCAGAACTGCATTTCTCTTTGTGTGTGAATAATATTCCATTGTGTGTGTTTAAGACATTTTGTTTAGCCACCCACAGCCACTGGACACTTGGATAGATTCCACCTTTCTTGTATTGTAAATAATGCTGCTAAGAAACTTGGTGTGTAAGTATCTGCTTGAATTTCTTCTTCCAAGACACTTGGGTATATATCTCGATGTGAAATGGCTGGACCATATGCTAATTCTGTTTAACTTTTTGAGGAACTGCCTCACTATTTTCATAGTGGCTGTACCATTTCACATCCCTACCATAGTCTCTAAGGGGACCTGATAGTAGTGGATTACAAGCTGGGCCGCTAACTACAAGGTCAGTAGTTCAAATCTACCAGCCGCTCCACAGGAGAAAGATGAGGCTTTCTGCTCCCATAAAGATCTACAGCCTCAGAAATTCTATACAGGGCTGCTATGATTCAGAACTGACTTGGCACACCTCCACCACGACTGCCACAGTCTCCAGGCTAGCTAATTTTGACAATTTTATTTAATGGTATTAATTCCAGCCCTCCAAAGCTACCTTCCTGAAGTGATTATGAATAGAATTGGGTTACACAAATTTATTTCATGTTTGAGATTTTCTTCATTCTAATATACTCTTTCTTCTAGACTCTTTTTGGCATTTGGCCTAAGTGGAATAAGTGCATTTTTAAAGGAATTTCAGGAAGTTGCCCATTCCAGCATTGTCTGAAATGTCACCATTGGTGGTGGTTATGTGCCGTGGAGTTGGTTCCAACTCATAGCGACCCTGCACAGGGTTTCCAAGGCTGTAAATCTTTATGGGAGCAGAAAGCCTCATCTTTCTCCCACGAAACAGCTGGTAGTTTCGAACTGCTGATCTTGCTGTTTGCAGACTGATTTGTAACCACTATGCTACCAGAGCTCCTTATCCATCTACTTATTTCAGTACAGCAATCCTGATCTAAGCTTCAATTTTGTAATCTAGATACTTCCGGGGGAAATATGTTAAGTCATTAACATCATGATGCTAATTAAATCATTAGATTTTTTTTTTCTTATGAACCACAGGAATAGATGTGAATGTTAATAGGCAAAGTATAAAAAGTAAGGAAAATGATAGAGATGGAGTTAACTGTGGGTCACTATGAGTCAGAACTGATTGACAGCACTTAACAATATAAAATGAATAATAGCACCAGAGAGAAATTCATTCCTTAGTACAACCAACCTTACCAGACCACAAGGGCAGGATTTGCCCCAAAGCAAAGCTCAGACAGTAGGAAGAAGCAGGAAAGGACAAATGGAAACAGGGAGCTCATGGAGGAAGTGAGAAGACTGATGTTACATTGAAAGGGTTGAAACCAACACCACAAGACAATATGTATATGAACTGTTGAATGGAAAACTTATCTACACTGTAAACTTTCACCCAAACTACAATAGAAAGCTAAATTAAAAAAAAAAAAAATCACTAAAAATTCTGAGTACTCAAACAGATGATTCCATAGGAAGAGTGTGGCTTACTTCTCTGACCCACGTCCCAGCCACCTTTCTGAATTTCTAGAACTCTGCTGTTACGACTGTGCTCTCCTTTGAGTGGATCACCTGCTCCCTTGGTCTCCAAAGGGTATGTTATGAAATAGGGTAAGTATCTGCTTTCTTCTGTAACAGAGGACACACAAGAGATATCTGGAAGTGCTTTGATTCTTCAGAGGCAAGATGTGGGCACAAAATACCTATAAGCTACGTTGTCAATTCTTGGCTCAAGGTTAGAACAGTTCCAGACTTACAGTGAATATTGCCCTTTCTGTCAATGGATGTGAGCTCATGTTCATCTCATGTTAGTGATTCTGTATTTGGGATGGCATGTGGTTTCTTAAGGGAGTGGGGCCTTCTGCATTTCTGTGGGCTTCTTTCTGAAAGTATTTCCTCGGAGTTTCCATGCTATCCTAATTTCTGAACCAGTACAATGAAGTTCAATGCTTTCATAGACCTTTGTTACCCAAAAAGAAACACCCAGATTTTGCATCCCCACAGTGGTAGCTAAATTTGAAGCTGGGTCTCATGGGATGATATTTGAAGTCTAGACTAAGACTTTATATGCAAGGGAGGAGTAGTTGTTGTTGTTGTTTAGTGCAGTCAAGTCAGTCCAACTCATAACGACACGGTATAGAGTTTCCAAGGAGCGGCTGATGGGTTTGAACCACCAACCTTGCAGCCTACAGTACTACAACAGAATTCACAAAAGGATAGTAGAAGGTGGTTCTGGGCCTCTGGCCTCAGGCATCCTCCATGGGAAACTATCCGGTCTTGGTCCCCAAATCCATTGCTGTTGAGTACATTCCAACTCACAGTGACCCTTTAGGACAGAATAGAACTGCCCCAAAGGGTTTCCAAGGCTGTATGTCTTTATAGAAGCAGATCGTTACATCTTTCTCCTGAGGATCAGCTGGTGGGTTTAAAGTACTGACCTTTTGGTTAGCTGTCAAGTGCTTAACCACTGTACCACCAGGATTCCTGGGGAAAAATCAAGGAGGAAGAAATGGATCTTTGCCTCCGAGAAATAATCATCTTGGTCATTAAGTTGACACTTTCTGAGTTCTTGCGATGCTATTCTGCACATCAATTTCAGAAAAGAAGATACAAGAAACCAGGCAACACAGCTGCACCATACTGCAAGCTGCAATTGAGTCAGATCCATATTTGTTGTTGTTAGGTGCCATTGAGTCGGTACCAACCCATAGTGACCTTATGCACAGTAGAACAAAACACTGCCCGATCCTGGCCCAACCTTACTACTGTTGCCACGCTTGAGTCCATCGATGCTGCCACTTGGCCAATCCATCTCACTGGAGGTCTTCCTCTTTTTCTCTGACCCTCAACCTTACTAACTAAACATGATATCCTTCACCAGTGACTGGTCCCTCCTGACAATATGTCTGAAGTATGAGAGATGAAGTTTGGCTATCTTGGCCTCCAAGGAGCACTCTGGCTGCACTTCTTCCAAAATGGATCTATTGGTTCTTTTGGCAGACTATGGCACTTTCAATATTTTCTTCCAACACCATAACTCAAAAGCATCAATTCGTCTACATTCTTCCTTATTCACTGTCCAGCTTTCACATACATATGAGGTTATTGAAAATACCATGGCTTGGGTCAGGCGCACCTTTAGTCCTCAAGTTGACATCTCTGCTCTTCAACACTTTAAAAAGGTCTTGTGCATCAGATTTGCCTAATGCAATATGTCCTTTGATTTCTTGATTGCTGCTTCCTTGAGTGTTGATAGTTGACCCAAGAAGAATGAAGTCCTTGACAACTTCAATCTTTTCTCCGTTGATAAGAATGTTGTTTATTGGTCCAGTGGTGAGGAGTTTTGTTTTCTTTACATTGAGATCCATGTTGGGGTCGAGTCAGCTTCAGGGTGTCATTTTTAGGGTGGTATTTAAGATCAGATTTGTAGCCTCTAAGAGATAAGGAGCTCTGGTTGTGTATTGGTTACTAGTCAGGCTGCTAACCTGAAAGTCAGCAGTTTGAAACTACTAGCTGTTCAGCGGGAGAAAGATGAGGCTTTCTGCTCCTGTAAAGAATTACAGTTTTGGAAACCCTATGCAGGATTGTTGTGAATCAGAACCGACTCCAAGGCACATAACCACCACCACCACCACCACTCTAAGAATTCACAAAGCCTGGGGCTTTCGTTTCATTTCATTTTAACAAACACTCAGTGTTTCTGAAGCAGACCTCACTTTTAGGAACATTGACCTAGATCTTTTTAGCTCGAGTCTGTGATTTTACTGGGTGGTGCAAGTGTTTCCCGGGAAAGCAGCTCTTCAGGACATGAGAAAACTGTAATAATTGAAACACAAAAGAATAATTACAAAGAGCCAACTGGCAGAGAAATGCAGGAGACTGATTCTGGGAAGCGAAGTCTGGCGCTGTGAATCTCTGCTGACTGGCAGCTTCCTCTTTTCCCAGGGTCCCTTGTGCCCAAGCCTCAGGCATGGGTCACCCTGGGCTTTGCGGGACATTGACAGTGTCCAGAGAGTTCAGGCTTTCAGAGAATCCAGGACAGGAATGCCTTGTGTATTAGTAGTAGTATTTTAAACTTGATCGTGTTTATTGGCTAAACAAAGGTCACCTGTGACTGGTCATAGCAACAGCCAAGCTGGGACAGCTGTCCCACAAAGAATGGTGGCAGCAGTGCCAGCCAGAAAGTCCTGGGAGAACCCTGCCTGCAGATAATCAACCAGGGTGTGGCCTGGACTTGGCACCCTCTCTGCTGGACATTTGTGAGGCCTAGTGGCAAAACCTCACATGCTGGGGCTGGGAGCCTAGCCAAGCTGGCCTGTCCTATTTGAGTGGGAGACAAAGAAAAATCTGGCCAAGACTAGGAGGTCCTACTTTGGAGTAGGATCACTTTTTGTAAGCATACCAGGCCTTGGTTTCACTTGAAAACTGAAGGAGCTATATCTGGAGAGGGTTCCCTGCAGTCCTTCCAGGCTTCTGTGTTTTGTGGTTGAATGAAATAATCTACATGACAGTGTCTTTGGTGAATTGGAAGCTGTTCCTCTCAAGCATATTTATAAACACCAGACCTGATCTTAGGTCACTGTGGCATTTAATAGCTCCCTAAATTACTTAGCTGAGTAACAGATGAAGGAAATCTGGGAATATGCTGTGTGAGTGTGTTTTTAATCTAATTTTGCTTCTGGGGAGCCGCCAAGAAAAAGAGGATTCTTTTGCCACGAGGAAAACTTGGGTTATACGAAGAAATCTCTTTTTATGCAATTGCTGGATTTTATTTCCAGGAATAGGAGGCCCTTTCCAGCATCAGAACTACTGTTCCAATGTTCCTGCTATACCCACCCTGCCATTGGCTCTCCACACTCTTTCGTGTCCAAACAAAACTGCCCCACAGCCCTGACATAGTTCTCTTCACAGTTTTAATTCCTGTGGATCCTCAAACAGCTTCCTTTTGAAGCCATGCTTGAAATCCTCATGGACCAGGAAGCCACTCAAGTACCTTCTCCCACTTTTCATTCAGGTATTATCTGATTTCTGCATCTTGAAAAGTGAGTGGCAAAGTCTTTCAAAAATAATTCAGAGGTTTTCTTGCCGCATCTATTGTCTGTCTTCTGAAACTGTTGTCTCCCTTGCCCTTTGCAATCAAGAAGGACCTTCAGAAAAATTGTCCTGGTTAAGTCGAGTCAGTTCCAACTCATAGAGAAACCCTGTATAGGATTTCCAAGGAGCAGCTAGCTGGTGGGTTTGAATCTTGTGGTTCACAATTCAGTATTGCTCTCCCAGCAACACCAGAAAGATGTGATGAGCTAAGTTGGATATCAGTGGAGGCAGATGAGGGCATTTGGGGAAGATGATGTGCAGTGGGAACTGGAGAGAAAATGCTATCTGTGCCCTGAAAGGACCATAGAGTAGACAGGAGCAGAGCCTGAGGTGGGACACAGGACACAGACAGACTTCACAGGTTTCTGCAAATCAGCATCACAGTGTTATGAGTTTAGACTTTCACTCAAAGTGTTGGAAATCCCAGTAATTTAAACATATTCATTTCACCAGTATCTTTCATAGCCCCGATGGATTTGATTTATTGGCCATTTTGGATTGTCCAATCTTAACTGACTCAATGGCACTTAACAACAACAAGAAAACACGTTGGAGTCCTGGTGTGGTACTGTAGGATAAGGACTGGACTGCAAGGTCAGTTTAAACTGCAAGGTCGGTGGTTCAAACTCACCAGCTGTTCCTAAGTAACCTTGTACAGGATTGCTATGAGTCGGAACTGACTCAACGGCACTTAACAACAGTGTTTTTATATTAGTGGGAATATGTTAATCCTCAAGTCCTTGATAAAATTGTTTTGAATAAGAAACATCAGCTTACCTGAACTAGCATAAAACCAAAGGGGAAACGTGTTCTATTTATCCATGAGGATGTTTTCATAAAGACTGGAATATCACCTGGGCCCCATAAAGGTCTGGAACTATTACCTGGAGTGCTAATCACACCTCCACCCTACAAGAGAGGGCTCTTGCCTTCTACCCATTAAGAATAGTTAGGTAAGGCAGAGTTTCCATATAAATAAAGATGTATTATAGGAAAAAGTCTTGCACGTAGAGATGGGTAGGTATTAATGCAACACAACCCCAAAAAGACTTTGCTAGGGTTTAAAAAGTTTTGGATGGGGAAAAGGCATCATGTTTATTCATAGGGATAGGAAGGATTTTCTGGGAAATGGCCTATATTGGAGGGGCCATGCTACTTGGTTATTTGTGCAGCACTTCTTCAATATGGATTCCATCCCAAAGGCCTCTGGTAAGGGCAGACGTAACTTATTATGGGATGCAACACATGTGTGGTTCTTCAGTATACCTGGTCTAGCCCCTCCAGGGGCTGGCATTCTCTTCTGCCCTCTAACATTGGTTAAGCCAATTAAACTGTATAAAGAAGTGCAATATAAAAATTTTATGGTTCTCTGTTTACAGTAAACAGATGTAAAATTGGCAAGGTCTTGGATTAATAGTATCATCCTCTGCAAGAGGCCCCTAGGCTCCCTGCCTCAGAAAGACTTGGAGAGGTCAAGTAGTAGGGTCACATGAGGCCTTAGCTGGTTCCATCATGGTTTTTCCAGGGGGATATGGGGTGATGGGGAGTCCTGGTGTGGCACTGCAGGTTAATGCAAAGTTCATTTGAACTGCAAGGTTGGTGGTTCAAGCTCACCAGCCACTCCTTGGAAACCCTATATAGGGTTGCTATGAGTCAGAACAGACTCCACAGCATTTAACAACAACAACAACAACAACAACAATTTGCCTAAAAGAGCCCTGAGGGCACAACAGTTAAGTGTTCAACTGCTGACCGAAAGGTGGCTGTTTCAGTGTTCCCGGTGATCTGTGTGAGAAAAACATGACAATCTATTTCCATGAATATGACAGCCTAGGAAACCCTAGGGGACAATTCCATTCTGACACATGGGTTCACTAAACTCACAATTAACTCAAAGAAGTCAACAACAGCAACGTTTTCTGAATTTACAAGAGCTCTGAATCACAATTTCAAATTCTCAGGAGAAAGAATTTGGCTGAACTTGGTCAGATATCCCCTCCTGCTCCAATCAGCTGTGGATGAAATAGAGATTGGGAATGGTTACTAACATTTCTGAGAATGAGCCTGTGGGAAGAAGCAGTTCTCATAGAAAGCAGATCAGTGTGGGCTGGACAGATACCCAGATGCATCTACTCAGTAGTTCATGTATATGTGTAACCTACACATCCCTTTTCCTTTCACTCTTATTATTTATCTTGTTCTACTCTAAAGCATGTGGTATACATCCAGATCATCAGAGATGAGAATCCCCACTTGAAGGGACGAGCTGACGAGCCTGGAACGGTGAGAAGAACAAAAGATACGTCTCGAATGGAAGACCTACAGGAAAAACACGACACAATGGAGACAGATGGACTGCTACTACGGGAACAAACGGGTCGCTCCCCTAGGGGACATTGGGGCAGGCGGTCGGGTCCCACCAACGTAGGCCCCCCTCCCCCAAAACTGGGACTCGGTGGAAATGCACGCTCGGATTGGTAAACACACACATCACCGTTTGGGAGAAATGGGGTAAAGGCAGCAGTGAAGCGGCGAGCTAAGCCTCACAATATTCAGAGGGCTTCTGTGGACCCGGTTGGGGACCTGGTTGGCAAGCAGTGCGAGGAGACCCGAGGACTCATAGGCCCAGAGTCAGTGATGTGGCCACGGAGGACTCAAGTGGAGAATGGAGCTGCGGGCTAATGGGAAGAGAGGGCATGTGCACAAGAACACCCACACTTGCAGATGACACCCACGTGACCGGGACTGGATGACTGGATGATCAGAACTCAACCAGGAGAAGAAAGAAGAGGGAAGAAGATTCAGCTGATCCAAGCTGATGAACTTGACCTATGCATACAAATGCAGTGACACAAAAGAGGCAACAAATCCTTACAGCAAGAAACATTCCCAACCCCTCCACACACAGAGTAGACAGAGAGGGGCAACTTGGACATTGGATACCCAAATGGGGAGGCAGGGACTACAAAGGCAAGAAGTAACTGGCTTACAAGCTTTCAAGAGGGAACCTAGAGCTAGGGGGCATGGAGGAAGGCAGAATCACCAATGAGTACTATCCAATTTGTCTAGGTGGAGCTGATGAAATGAAATACAGATGGGTTACGTGCGATACTGTAGTGAATAATGGTTATCAAGACAGATTGTGAGGGTTGAAAATGCAAGGGTAGATGTTTTGTAGCAAGGAAGAGAGCGATTATTTCTCCACTCTAGGAGCGGAGGTCTCTGGGACCATCAACGGATAAGAGCCGAGAACAGGACCCCACCCAGAGAACCGGGGATGCCTGAGATGGAGACAGAGATGATGACATGGAGGGATGAAGTGGCTGGGGACTTTGGATCCAGAGAGGGAGAAGAACTGTGGGCCAAAGACTGAGGGGGGAGGGGACAGTGTAGAGCACGGGCTTCTAGGATATGCCCTTTGGTCGGAAGACGATGCATGGAGGGTATTGGAATAATGGCTATGTAATGGTATACGATGGAATGAATATGGAATTGAGGTTCTCTCATGTAAACTATCATATAATTCACAATAAAACATTAAAAATAATAAAAATAAATAAAGCATGTGGTATAATTTTAATAGATCTTGGAATTAATAGAATGAGATGTGTCCCTTTAATTCAAAGGTAAAATACTAGCATCAGAGGGTTTCTTGGACATTAACCCAGGAAACAGGAGCATGTATTAGTAGAAAGGATTTTCAGGATTCCTTCTGGTAGCCAAATTCATAGACCTCCCCACCTTCCTTCCCAATCAATATCCTGGAAAACTATGCATGGAGAAATTAAGAGACATGCTTTCAAAGAAGTTGTTGGTCAGAATACATACACAAATGGGTTCTTTTGCTCAGATCCCCTGCTCTGGCCTTTTGTCTGTACCTAATGAGACATTTTTGTGGTAGACACAACATCTTCCTAGTTAGAAAATGACTTTTTGGACTGCTGATGCTTGCAAATTATGTAACATTTCCCATTCCACACACCACACAGCAATTATAGTTCAATTTTTTT
>NW_006408612.1:2714670-2718065 GCF_000296735.1 Chrysochloris asiatica
AGGCCAAGATGGCCAAACTTTGTCTCTCATACTTCAGACATATTGTCAGGAGGGACCAGTCACTGGAGAAGGATATCATGTTTGGTAAGGTGGAGACTCATAGAAAAAGAGGAAGACCCCCATTGAGATGGATTGGCCAAGTGGCAGCATCGATGGACTCAAGCGTAGCAACAGTAGTGACGTTGGCCCAGGATCGGGCAGTGTTTCGTTCTGCTGTGCATAAGGTCGCTATGGGTCTAGTTCTTCTGGTCTCAGGGTTGTGGAGACTGATGTTTATATGATCCATTAGTCCATTTGGGTTAGTAGTTTCCAAGCATCTTCCATTTCTATCACTCTTCTTTCCTCCACACAGGAAAAGACCAATAGTTGCACCTTTGATGGCTGCTCATGAGCTTTTTAGATCCTAGTTGCTACTCACTAAAGTAGGATGTAGAACCTAGTTTTTTGTGGATGATGTTATGTGGTTACAATTTATTATTTTTTTTAATCCATGGATAGTCATTTTTCAGATTACTATGTCTACAAAACTTTGTTTTGAGTTCTAGTTTAAGAGAGGTTGTTGTTGTTGTTAAGTGTTGTCAAGTTGGTTCTGACTCACTGTGACCTTGTATAGCATTTCCAAGAAGCAGCTGGTGAGTTTGAACCACTGACCTTGTGGTTCAAAACTGACTTTGCAGTCCAGTGCTTTATCACACAGCACCATACCAGGACTTGGCATATTGGTCCTGTTTAAGAGATGGGATATTTATCAATTTATCAAAAGCAAGTGTAGAATTCAGACAAACTTAGGTCAAATCACATTCCTTGAAACATAACTCAATAGAGCAAAAGGCTGAAATTAAACCCTTCACTGAGAAGGCAAGTGTCTGTCCTGTTCCCAACATCACTTCTGCAACAGTGACATACTAGCACACCCAACTAGGGAAATGATGACACTTCTGACACATCCCATTATCCAGCTCACCCAAGTGACCTTACTGGTGTCTGCTCAGCCTCGGATGAACAGTGATGATGAAGATATCTGCTTCCTGCCTTTTCCGGTGGCATGCTGGAGAGTCAAAAATAGGCTTTGATAGCAGCCAGAGGCAGCAGAGCAGCATCGCTGGAATGTTGTCATCAGCTCTTGGTGTCTTATGCTCTCTCCATCTCTAGTCCCTTCAGTTCAGTCTTGAGTCCGTCACACCAGTTCTCAAGTTTGGTCCCATTGACAAGAGCCAGAGACATTACTGTCTTCATTCAGGCAATTTTTAAGGCACATTAAGAAAAATCCAGGCTGTTCTGTTGACAGGAGATAGCAAGAGAGATGGTGTGACTGTGGGTTGCTGACCTTGGGGGTAACCAGAATTGGAATGCTGCATAGCCTGTCACTCGGGTTGTGGAATGAGGAAGATGAAACACAGATGGAGATGTGTTTGGAGGGATCTGCAGCGGTGTCTTCAGATAGGAAAGGGCCTGAAATATCACAGAGTTCAGTGACCTGTGTCTATCCCTGCCAAATGGAGGGAACACTACCAAGGATGGGTAACTCACTACCTTCTATGGCACACCGTTCTATCTTTGGAGATGACGGAAAGTTCTTCTATTAAACTCGAAGTAACCTAGAGTCCAAGAGCTGGGAGATGGTTGAATGTAGAATATTATGTGGGACATCTTGCAACTATTAGAAACTGTATTTTCCAAAAATTTCAAAATTAAATGGGAAGATATTCAAAAGGTTAGGTGAGAAAAGCAGGGAAGGATAAAGCACTGGACCACAAAGTCAGTTTGAACTGTAAGATTGACGGTTCAAACTCACTAGCCATTCCTTGAAAACCGTATGCAAGGTGGCTGTGAGTCAGAATGGACTGGACAGCACTTAACAATAATCCCACATTTGTAAAAATTATACTCCGAAGTGGGCATATCTGTTTATATAAACATAGGAGGGGTATTCAAAAAAATCCATGAAAAATACATATTATGAAAAATCATGCATGGATTTCAAAAATTCTTTGGACAAAAATAAAATCACACTAACTTGTTATAACATGTCTGAGCATGGTCTAGTTTGAGTCACTAGGAAGGATAAGACCTTAGTTTGAAAAGAGCCCCCTATTAGGGCAATATGAATTCTGCTAAAATTGAAGCAAGAGCAAACATTAAATTTATGGTGAAGCGTGGGTGGAACAATGATGAGATCGTTGATGCTTTACAAAGTTTGTGGGAACAGTGCTCCAAAGAAATCAGCAGCTTATAATTGGATAACTCATTTCAAGAAGGGACAAAACAATGTTGAAGATGAAGCCCATAGTGGCAGACCATCCACATCAGTTTAAGAGGGAAAAACTAATCTTGTTTGTGCCCTAATTGAAGAGGCGCTAACAATAGCCAATAACATAGACATCTGAGCCGGTTCCATTTACACAATTATTACTGAAAAATTAAAGCTGAGTCAACTTTCTGCCAATACTGTCGGGTCCAGATCAGCTGCAGACAAGAGCAGAACTTTCCATAGAAATTGTAAACAAGTGGGATCAAGATCCTGAAGCACTTCTTCAAAGAATTGTTAACAGGACATAAAACATGGCTTTCCCAGTAGAAACCTGAAGATAAAGTATAATCAAAACAATGGCTACCAATAGGTGGAATCGGTTCAATCAAAGCAAAAGTGAAAGAGCAAAGGTCATGGCCAACAGTGTTTTTAGGATGCTCAAGGTATTTTGATTGTTGACTTTCTGGAGGGCCAGAGAACAATCACATCTGCTTATTATAAAAGTGTTTTGAGAAAGTTATCCAAAGCTGTACCAGGAAAATGCCTGGGAAACTAGACCAAAGAATCCTTTACCACATGACAATGCTCTTGCATGTTCTTCTCATCTACAAGGGTAATTTGTGAGTTTCAACGGGAAGCACTAGGCACCCACCTTACAGTCCTGATTTGGCTCTTTATGGCTTCTTATTGTTTCTGAATCTTAAAAAAAAATCTATTAAGGGAACCCATTTTTCTTCAGATAGTAACATAAAAAAGACTACATTGACATGATTAAATTCCCAGGATCCTCAGCTCTTTAGGGATGGGCTAAATGATACCATCATTTACGAAGTACTGCTTTTTTTTAATGTTTTATTGTGAATTATGTGATAGTTTACATGGGAGAACATTAGTTTTACATTCATCCCATCCTATATTGTTTCATTGCCATGGTTACAATCCCCTCCATGCATCATCAACCAACCAAAGGGTATACACTACAAGCCTGCCCTCCCAGTTGTCAGCACACAGCCCCTCTCCCTCTCTAGGTCTAAAGTCCCCAGCCACTCCATCTCTCCACGTCATCGTCTCTGCCTCCATCTCAGGCATCACTGCTTCTCTGGGTAGGGTCCTGCATACTGCTCTTCTCCCTTGATGATCCCAG
>NW_006408612.1:2719145-2723629 GCF_000296735.1 Chrysochloris asiatica
AGCATAGTGGTTATGAGTCTGACTGCCAACCTCAAGGTCAGCAGTTAGAAACTACCAGCGGTTCCGTGGGAGAAAGATGAGGCATTCTGCTCCCATAAAGATTTACAGCCTCAGAAACACTGTGCAGGGTCACTATGAGTCACCGACTCCACGGTACAACAATTGGTGAGTTTGAGCCACTGACTTTGCAGTTAGTAGTCCAGTGCTTATCCTATGACTCCATACTTTTTTTGTGTGTGACAGACACTATTGAGGGCTACAAAAAAATCATTATCTTCACCCTTGCCAGCCTCCCACTACATAAGCTGAAAAGGCCAGTTATTTCACCTTTTCTAGTTTCTCTTGTATCTAGAGTTGACCTTATTGCTCAGTATGGTCAATGAAATATGTAAGGAATGGAGAATTATTTCCTTTTCTGGCGAAAGAACAGCAGCATTTGGGAAAACACTGTCTTTGCTTTTTGACTGTTCCTTGATGGTTGCTTTCCTCCCTTGCTTTGAATGAGGATTTGCATTGGCAGAGTTCCAGCAACCACAATGTGACATGAGACAATAGACAGGTAGCTGAAGACAACACTCTGAGGTGGGTGGTGGAAAAGAAGTTTCAAAAAAGCCTAGGGCCTTAATGACAGTCTATTTCTGGATTTCTTTTTAAGCAACAGACATATTTCACTATTAGTCAGGGTTTCTGTTACATTCAGTCAATGAAGTTCTAATAGCTACATTTATTTTCTTCAGTCATATGAACATTACTGTACCTTCTCCCTGAGCACCCATCTGCCATGCTGATTCCACTCCTCAGAAACATGCATTGCAAGAGTGATGGTTAATGTTATGTGCCAACTTGACTAGGTTATGTTGTTAGATGCCATCGATTCGATTGCAACTCATCAACCCTATGTACAATAGAATGAAACTCTGCCTAGCCCTGTACCATCTTCACAATCATTACTATAGGAAGTTGACTTTAAAAAGTTCATGGACAAATTCCATTATCTTTTACTTCCATTTTTCCAAGAACTTTCTGAAACCCCCTTGGATTTGAGCTCATCATTTGCAGCTATTGTGTCCATCCATCTAGTTAAGGGTCTTCCCTCACCTGGGCTATGGTGCCCAGTTATTTGGTCACTAGTCTAGATGTTGCTATGAAAGTATTTACATGTGATTAACATTAAAATCAGGAGCACTGGTGGTGTAGTGGTTAAAGTGCTAGGTTGTTGTTTGTTAAGTTCCATCAAGTTGGTACCAACTCATAGTGTCCCTGTATAGTGTTTCCGAGGAGTAGCTGGTAAACTTGAACTGCCGACCTTGTGATTCAAGGTGACCTTGCAGACCAGCTCATTAACCCACAGTGCCATAGTGGGTAACATCTAAATCAGTTGGCCTAAAGTAAAGCACATTACCCTTCATAATGTGGGTGGGTCTTATCAGATGAATACCTTAAGAGTAACGACTAAGATTTCCAGAAAGGAGAAGGATTCTGCCTCCAGATGGTAACACAGATATCCTGCAGGATTTTCCAGTCTTCTACCTGACTCCAGACATCATTCATTGGTCAGTTTGTTGTGCTGCGGTAGCTTGAGTGTTGCTGTGAAGTTATGCTTGTTGCTAGAAGCTATGACACCAGTATTTGAAATACCAATAGGGTACACCCATGTTGGACAGGTTTCAGCTGAGCTTCCAGACTAACAGACTAGGAAGGAGTGGGCAGACTACTACAGTTTAGCCACTGAAAACCTTACAACTACCAATGGAACACTATCAGATAGCACCGCAATACTGAATAATGAAACATGGTAAGAGAACCAAAGTACTGTCTGATATAACGCCAGAAGATGAGCTTCTCAGGTTGGAAGGCACTCAAAATATGACAGGGGAAGAGCTGCCACTTCAAAGTAGAGTTCACTATGATAACTCTAATGGAGTAAAGCTTTTGGGACCTTCATTTGCTGATGGGGCACAACTCAAAATGAGGAGAAACAGCTAGAAACATCCATTAATATAAGAACTAAGTAATGTACTAAGTATGAAGCTAGGAAAATTGAAAGTATTCAAAAATGAAATGGAAGACATGAATATAGCTATCCTAGGTATTAGTGAACTGAAATGGACTGGTATTGGTCACTTTGAATCTGACAATCACATGGTCTACTATGCCAGGAATGACAAATTGATGAGGAGTGACATCAAATTCATCATCAAAAAGAACATTTCAAAATCTATCTTGAAGCAGAATGCTGTCTGAAATGGGATGATATCCATCCATCTATAAGGAAGACAAGTTAATATCACTATACTCCAATTTACTCACTAAACACTAAAGCCAGTGATGATGAAACTGAAGAATTCTACCAACTTTTTCAGTCTGAAATTGATCAAACATGCAATCAAGATGTATTGATAATTACTGGTGATTGGAATGCAAAGGTTGGAAACAAAAAGGAAGGATCAGTGGTTGGAAAATACAGCCTGAATATTACTTGATAGATTTTTAAATGTTGTTTTTGATGATGGTGAATATAATTTTTAAATGTTGCAACAGGACACTGACAGGGAACTGTCAGAGGTTCAAGCTGGATTCAGACAAGGACATGGAACAAGGGGTATCATTGCTGATGTCAGATGGATCGTGGCTGAAAGCAGACAATAAGATGTTTACCTGTGCTTTATTTACTGTGCAAAGGTTTTCAACTGTGTGGATCATGACAAGATACTGACAATATTTTGGAGTATGAGTATTCCAGAACACTTCACTGTATACACGAGGAAGCTCTACATAAATCAAGTAGCAGTTTTTCTAACAGAACAAGTGGACACTAAAGGGTTTAAAATTAGGAAAAGTGTGTATCAGGGTTGTATTCTTCCACCATACTTATTTAATCTATGCGAGCAAATAATCTGAGAAGCTGGATTATATGAAGAAGAATGTGGCATCAGGATTGGAAGAAGACACATAACAACCTATGATTTGCAGATGATACAACATTGCTTGCTGAAAGCAAAGAGGACTTAAAATACTGACTGATGAAGATCAAAGACCACAGCCTTCAGAATGAGTTGCACCTCAATGTAAAGAAACCCTGTAGGACCATTCTATTCTACCCTATAAGGTCGCTATTTGTCAGAATCAGCTCAACCGAAATGGGTTTGATTTTTTGTTTGATCTATCTATCTATCTATCTATCTGTCTATCTATCTACCCACCTATAATTTATCAACTATGTTTACTTCTTGCTGGTTCTGTTCCTCTAGAGAACCCAAATACAGTAAGCTTAATCCCTCTCCCACATGACAGAATGTCAGATATTTGTAGAGAACTCTCATATCTCCCCTGATGCTTCTCTTCTCCAGCTAACAACACTGTTCTTACATCATGTGGTTTGGGGTTCCACAGTCTGGTTTTCATCCCTCTTAATATACAGTGGGCAGACTTGGATATGATACTCGAGGAGTCTAACTAGGAAGAATGAAACGGATTACACCTCAGCTTTCTACTGCAATAGCATCAGGTCCCATCTACTTTGGGGGTACCCTCATCTGAGTCAGACCCCTGACCCTTTTCCATGTGTTTTGAATAGATAGCTTATTTTATTTTGCTTAATTTTTTTTTAATCCCAAGTGCAGGATATTCCCTTCATGTTTATTAAGTTTCCTCTTATTAAATTCAGGCTGGCATTCTAGCTTGTTGAGACTTTGGTGGAGTCTAATTATGTATTTGCTGTTGCTTTCAGCTTCCTGTCCTCCACAAATTTGATAAGCATGCCTCCTGTGTCTTCGTTTCCACTCCTTGATAACAAGTCTAACCCAGATGTCAGTTGACGTAACCCTGTCCTTTGAGATTTAAATAAAATTAGCTCAAGCTCCTATCACACATCCTGTGGGAAGTCCAATGCTCTACCAAAGGCCTTTGCAGACTCCTAAAGCTTACACTGTTGGAGTCACTGGTGGTCGTACATTCCTCTTCTCACAGCTCACGTTCACACTACTTCTATGGCTGGTCTCTCTGCTCTGGTTTGTGCCAATCAGGCCCTTTACCTGATTTCTATAAGGAAACTGCTCATATAGGATATTGGCATGGTGGCTAACTTTGCTGAACACTCAAGAGACAGAGTGTGTGAGTGTGTGATCATATAATGGTGGTGGTGGTGTTCTGTGGAATCGGTTCCGACTCATAGTGACCCTGTACTGGGTTTCTGAGGCTGTAAATCTTTATAGGAGCCAGAAAGCCTCGTCTTTCTCCCTCAGAACAGCTGGTAGTTTTGAACTACTGACCTTGAGATTAACAGCCCAACTCATAACCACTATGCTACCAGAACTCCTTGTTATTATATAATAGATACTCAAATCATTAGAATTAATAAATATTCTTGTTCAATCTTTAAAAGTCCCTCAGTAACACCACCACCAGGGCTTTCTTCCTGGACTTTATCTGTTGTTGTTTTTAAGTGCCTTGGAGTCAGTTCCGACCCATAGCAACCCTGTATA
>NW_006408612.1:2724564-2731033 GCF_000296735.1 Chrysochloris asiatica
TCTGTCAACCCATGGTACTTTCATTATTCTTTTCCAACATCATAATTCAAAGATTCTTCTTTGGTCTTCCTTATTCACTGTCAAAGGTTCACATGCTTATGAGGCAGTTGAAAATACCATGGCTTGGGCTAGACACACCTTAGTCTTCAAACTGACATCTTTGCTCCTGAACATTTTAATGAGATCTTTTGCAGCAGATTTGCCTAATGCAATTGTTATTGTTGTTGTTGTTAAGTGCTGTTAAGTCAATTCCAACTCATAGAGACCCTATATAGGGTTTCTGAGACATGGCTGGTGAGTTCGAATTGTCTACTTTTCGCTATAGGGCATTATCCTGTAGCACCACACCAACATGTTGCTTGATTTCTTGACCGTTGCTTCCATGGGTGTTGATTGTGAATGCAATCAAAATGGAGTCTTTGACAACTTCACTCTTTTCTACATTTAACATGATGTTATTTACTGACCAAGTTTTGAAGACTTTTGTTTTCCTTGCATAAGGTTCAATACATACTTTGATCTGTCAGTAAATATTTCAAGTCCTCTTTACTTCCAGTAAGCAAGATTGGGTCATCTGCATATTGTATGTTGTTAATGAACCTTCATTCAATCCAGATGAACATTCTTCTTCATATAATTCATTTTCTCAGATTATTTTTTCAGCATACATATTGAATAAGTATAATAAAATGATACAGTCCTGGCACGTACCTTTTCTGATTTTAAACCATTCAGTATCCCCTTGTTCTATTCGAACCACTGCCTCTTGGTCAGTGAACAAATTCCTCATGAGCACAACTAAGTGTTTTAGCATTCCCATTCTTCAAAATGTTATCCAGTGTTTGTTATGATCCATATAGTCAATAAAGAACATGTAAACATCTTTCTGGTATTCTCTGCTTTCAGCCGAGATCCATGTCAGCAATGCTATCCTCTGGCAGCTGCTTATCGATGTACTATTGCAACTATATTTTAATTACCTTCAGCAAAATTTTATTTGCATGTGATATTAATTATATTGTTTGATGATTTCCATATTCCATTGGGTCACCTTTCTTTGGAATGGGCACAAATATGGATCTCTTCCAATCTATTGGCTAGGTAGCTGTCTTCCAAATTTTGGGGCATAGTGAGTAACTCCAGCTCTGAATCAGTTTGTTGAAGGATTTCAATTTGTGTCCCATAAATTCCTTGAAACTTGTTTTTCATCAATATGTAATCAATATAAAAAATGATTAAGGAAGGATTTATACTCTTTTCCTTCATATGAAGTCTTTGAAATCCAGTGGGTGTTTTATATTTAGAGCACAACTCCATCCTGGCTAGCTGCATTTCATGCCAGTTTGTTTGTGACATGATCTCATGATCTTCAAAGTGAAGGAAGGAATGGAGTGATAAAGGCCAAGGTGTGGTACCAAGCTAGTCAGTTAGGAGGTCACTTTCCTTTTATTGCTCACATTTCTGTGTCATCTTCATGACCGCTGGTCTAACATAGCTATTGTGTCAATCCACCTCATTGAAGGTGTCCCTTGTTTTGGTTTTGTTGGCCCTCTATTTTATCAATCATAATTTCCTTTGCTAAGGAGCCCTGTTGGCAGAGTGGACTATGTGCTGGGTCAGCAGTTTGAATCCACAAGCTGCCCTTATGGGAGAAAGATGAGACTCTCTTCTCCTATGGGTGGAGTCCTGGTGTGGATCCATAGGATAAGCACTGAACTGTAATGTCAGAGGTTCAAACTCACCAGCCTGTCCTTGGAAACTCTATACAGGGTCACTATGAATCAGACCTGATTCAACAGCACTTACAACAACAGCAGCAACTATTTTTTCCTATAAAGATTTAAAGTCTCAGAAACCCTAGGAAGCAGTTCTACTCTCTCCTATAGGGTCACCGTGACGTGGAACTGACTCAGTGGCAGTGGGTTTCATGCTCTTTTCTAGACCTTCGTCTTTCTTGATGATGTGTCCAAATAAGTGAGTTGAAGTTTCACCATACTTTCTCCTAAGGACCTTATAGCTATTCTTTTTTTGGGGGGAAATGCAGGGATGGGAGGTGGGGGGAATGTGACACACGGTGAAATGCAACCTCAAGGTGTGATCGATCGGAGCAGGAATTGAGGCTGTGGATGAGTCTCTTACCAGTCATCTGGTTACCTGGGTTTCAGTGGGTTTGGGTTAGGACTGACTTACCCCCTAGAAAGTGACTGAAGGTTTATAGTAGATGTATAGATGTGATTCTGTGTGAACGTGTGGGTGTGTAGATGCCATCCCTCTGTCCAGAAAGCTCTGTCTAGAAAGTATGCGGTTAACTCCATTACTTCTTTAGGTCTTTGTTGAGATAAGAATTCAGCCTAACTTTGATATGTCAAGATATACTTGGTGCTAAAAAAAAAAATTGATTATGAAATAAGTCTGCTGGTCTTGAAATTGAATCTTCATTTTAATCCTATGTACCCAGGCTTTTCCCCACACCAATTTGCCCCACCCTTACTGTTGTTTCGGCCACTGTGTTAGTCTATGTTGTTGATGATCTTCCTCTTTCTTAGGATCAGCACTGGACTTCAAACCAGAAGGTCGACAGTTCAAACCCAACCAGCTGCTCCTCAGAAACCCTATACAAAGTCGCTATGAGTCGGAACTGACTAGATGACACTTAACAACAACAATTCACAATATAAAATATGAGATGGAATCTAATAGGGCCTTGTTTAAGAAAGAATCTTCTCTGCTAGTCCCCAAGCCCCTTCCCTGAGATGGGGTAGAGAGAAAAGAACCAGGTTTCTTATATGAATGAGCTCATGGGGAAAAGCACACACCTCTGGCCAGCCTGAAGGTTTTCTTAAGCTGATTAAGTTCATAGCATTCAGAATCGCTTAGTGTTTTTTGTACAAAATGACTAAAAGTACTTCATAGAACAAATAAATAATTTACTAGGCTAACAAAGCACAAGGAGTGAACTTGTTTCTGTCTGGTGAACCTGCAAACCTGAGAGTTGGTGTGCAGAGCCTAGAGACCCACTGGAATGCTAGCACAACCCACAACAGCAGCAAAAAGAGAGCAGATGAGTCAGAATGCGGACTAGGGCAGCACACCCTTCCCCAAAGTCCTTCTCTGCTCTGATGTTTACCACATCTGGAACATACCAGTCCTGATGATGTTTTTATAGGATTGGCTTGAAAAGCAATTACCTTACAACATTTGACTTTTGGTATCCCAGCTATCCCCTCTCGAATATCTGAAAAGGCAAAGGATGGTGCAACCAACCCCACCTTCCCACCCCTAATTTCCTGCCTCTTCATTCAGTTAATAGGTCTCATGAGGTTGTTGTTAAGACAGTATGTTCAGAAGCTCTCACATTTATTCATTCTGTTTGAAACTTTTTTTCTATCCTGACCCACAATATCACCACCACACCAAAAAAAACAACAATTAAAATAAGCTACGGAGGGTGTTTTTTGTTTTTTGTTTTTCTGAAATGGAAGAGCAATGGGGTGAAAGGAAGGAGGTGCAGCAAGGGGAACATGACCTTGAAATATCAATGAAGACAAGCGTGCACAATACAGACTCCCAGAGAGTTCTGATTCTTGGCAACCCCATGTACAACAGGCCACGATGCTGTCTAATCCTGCGCCATTTCAAAGGCATTGGAGTGCTCAAGTCTGTTGTTGTACCCACTGTGGCTCTGGAGTGCCATCCAACCTAGAGGCTCATCTTTCAGCACTATACTGGTAATTCTAAGTCTGGAATCTCCACTGAAACCTGCCCACCTTGGGTGGCCCTGATGGTATTTAAAATACCAGTGGCGTAGCTTCCAACACCTCAGCAATACGCAGACCATCCATCAAACTGACAGATGGTGGTAGAGGGGAGAATGAGACTGCTACTGCATGCTATCAAGTCAGTTCCAACTCATATGCACAGGGTGTAGGGTTCCTGAGGCTGTAAATCTTTATGGGGACAGAAAGTTTCATCTTTCTCCTGAAGAGTGGCTGGTGGGTTCGAACTGCTAACCTTGTGGTTAGCAGCCCAACACATAAAATACTATGTTACCTGGGCTCAGAGGATAGAATAGACCAGAAACAAAATCCAGTCTCTACCATTCAGTGACAACTACCTCTTAGCCTTGGGAAAGAGACACGAATCCCTGTTGAGAGGTTCACAATCTGCAGGGTCATCCTGGAGAAGGCTTTAGTAGAATTGAGAACTAATGTTGATTTTACAGAATTGTTCTTTAGAGAAGTACCACAACAAATGAGCCCAAGGATATAAATAGATTTGAGCTTTAAGCACCTGGTTGCTGAACACTGACCTCATCATTCACAAATGATGCGGAGCAGAGTTACTTCATGTTTCTTCAATCATATTGATTTTATAATCTGAGCAATTACCAAAGCCTGTTTCTTGAGTATCATTGATTAAAGAGGTCACCACTCTGAGTGGGAATCAACTCAATGGCAGTGCGTTTGGTTTTGGCTTCAAGGACAACCAAAGGAACCCTGGTGGCACAATGATTAATAAGCTTGGCTGCTAACTGAAAGGTAGGGGGTTCCAACCCACCAACAGGAGAAAAGACCTAATGATGTGCTCCTGTAAATATTTGTTGTTGTTGTTAAGTGCTGTCAAGTCAGTTCCAACTCATAGAGACCCTGTATAGGGTTTCCAAGGAATGGCTGTTGAGTTTGAACCACCGACCTTGTAATTCAAACTGACCTTGTGTCCAGCGCTGTATCCCATAGCGTCACACCTATAGAGTTGACGGCCGATGCAGACAGTCCTATGGGGCAGTTCTACTCTATCCTATAGGGTTTCTATGAGTTGGAATTGACTCCAGCACACAACAAGAAGGATACCTAAATGGTCAAACCTATGTATGTTTTTGCTGTCTTCTTTTGCAAGTCCAATATCCAACAGCATTTTCAGTGGTTTTCAGGAATATCTAGTAGTGTTCACCACATGCAAACAAAGTAAGATAGGCCTTACTTTGAGAAAGGGAAAGAAACTGTCAGAAGAGATTTGGCAGAAAAACAAAATATGTGAGTTGAGGCTTGGGAGGAAGAATATAAGTGTGCTGGATGGAAGGAGCAAGGGAAAGCACTCAGGTGCTTGTGTGGAAGAGAAAATAGGTATGGGAAAGCATGACTTGATCAGAGGGTGGCAGAGAGACTGGTGTGGTCAGAGTGGCAGAGATGCTGCTGGAAGGAAGGCAGATACAGGCATAGTACAACTAGGACTTCTGGGTAGTTGTGAGAACACAATATTTGTTGAATTTTACCTTTTATCCTGATAAACAACTCATGATTCTTAAACTGGTACAGAGTTCTGGTGTGCTACTGTAGGATAAGTACTAAACTGCTAACCATAAGTCAGCAGTTCAAACCGACCAGCCGCTTCTTGGAAACCCTATACAGGGTCACTGTGTGTTGGAACCAACTCAATGGCACTTAACAACAATAACAAACAGGTATGGAAAAAAGAAATAGAACTGAGGTATGTTTTATCATTTGCAGAGTTGACTGTATGTAACTTCTATCTTCTATCTGATCTTTTATCTTGAAAATATCTTGAAAAATGGGGAGGTGGGAATGTGCTCCCACCTGGGTGCTCCCATGACCTTGCCATCACCCTCACCCCTTGTGGCTTCAGGGAACCATAGTGCACTTTTTTCCAGCCTCTGCATTACCAGATCACATGCTCAATCTCCCCTTCTCTAAATACTCTGGGGAGCACAAACATGATCTCCCCACTTGTACTCGATTTCCATGCCACAATTTTCAACACCTTAATTCTTGAACATGTTATTGAAAGCAGCCTGATACATAAGGTTCATTATATCAAGATGGTGTGTCCTACAGGTGAATGGACCCACCCTTTAGTCCATATTCCAGGTATGAGTTTTGTGACCTAATAAGTCAATTATGGTGGACTTGGTCTGTTAAGGATTGTTTCTGGTTGCAACTCTTCCAGGTCTGACTTAACAGGAGTCGGAGCCCACATTGTATGTTGCTTCCTGATCTTTATTCCTTTTAAGTGCTCCCCAGGGGAGAGGGCTTTATGAAGAAATGAAATTTATGTGGTGTCAATAGAATCAGCTCCAGATGTCCCAACACGGAGAGAATCCTACCAGGCAGGTGCTCCTGTCTGTCTGCTTCGCTTAGGTCTGACAAATCACAGATGTCTCCATATCTGCATCAGTCGGCATGTGGACTGGATACAACCTCTACTCAGGATTCCAGAACTCAGCTTCTCAATACTCACATACAACTACGAAAACTTCAGTATTTTTTTGTTTGTTATTGTTAGGTGTCATCAAGTCGGTTCCAACTCATAGCAACCCTATGGGGCAATTGAAAATACCATGGTTTGGGTCAGACTCACCTTAATCTTTGAGGTGACATCTTTGATTTTTTAACACTTTAAAGGGGTGTTATGTAGCAGATTTGCCCAATGCAATACATCATTTGATTTTTAA
>NW_006408612.1:2731133-2739548 GCF_000296735.1 Chrysochloris asiatica
TCTTTCTCCCACAGAACAGCTGGTAGTTTCGAACTGCTGACCTTGTGGTTTGCAGCCTGATTCGTAACCACTACGCTACCAGAGCTCCTGTAGTAATTCCTATTAGGAGATTTATTGTGAGCAGTCAGTCAATTGAAAGGAAGTTTTCCTTGGAGTGTGGTCTGATCCTTGGGGTATGGTCAGATCCTGCATCTAGCTTGTCCTCCGACCTCCCATTCTTTGGACTTGAGCCAGTGGCCTGTTCTATTGCCTGCTGATCCTGGGATTTGTCCGCAGCTGGTCATCTTACCTGCCCAACCTGACTGCCTGTCATCTGTCTTACTGGTCTTAGTTCATCAGCTCTGCAACTGCATGAGTCAAAAGCCTCCAACCTGATATCTGATCAATGGACTGGGGACTTGGCCACCTCTCCAACTGTGTGAGCTATTACCATGATGTAAATCTTTCTTGATATACTCATATATAAGTGTCACTGGTTTTGCTTCTCTAGAGATCCCAGGCTAAGACACCATGCTCATTGGTGCAGCCACTGCGTTAATCCATCTTGAGGGTTTTCTTATTTGCATTATTTCCTTCTCCAATCCCTCCTGATAACATGTCCAAGTACATGAAACGAAGTCTTGCCATCTCACTTGTAAAGAGCGTCCTTACTGTTCTTCTTATAAGACAGATTTAGCCTTTCTTCAGGCAACCCATGATATATTCAGCATTCTTTGCCAACATCATAATTCAAAGGCATCACTTCTTGTTCTGTCTTTCTTATTCATTATCCAACTTTCACAAGCATATGGGGCAATTGAAAATACCATGGTTTGGGTCAGACTCTCCTTAATCTTTGAGGTGACATCTTTGATTTTTTAACACTTTAAAGGGGTTTTTTGTAGCAGACTTGACCATTGCAATCCATCATTTGATTTTTAAACTGTTGCTTCCTTGGGTGTTGATTGTGGGTCCAAGTAAAAGGAAATCCTTTGCAGCTTCAATCTTTTTTTCTGTTTATCATGATGTTGTTTATTGATCCAGTTGTGAGCATTGTTGCTTTCTTTATGTTAAAGTGTAATCTATACTGAAGGCTTCATTTAGTCTTTCATTCTTATCAGTAAGTGCTTCAAATCCTCTTTGCTTTCAGTCAGCAAGATTGTGTAATAGGTTAACCACAGTTTTTTACCTCCAATACTGAAACAATGTTCTTCTTCATATAAAACCAGCTTCTCAGATTCTTTGCTCAGCATACAGATTAAATAAGCATAGAAGAGGATACAACCCTGACATACATGTTTCTTGATTTAAAACCACACAGCATCCTCTTGTTCTGTTCAAACAACTGCTTCTTGGTCTATATACAGGTTCCACATGAGTACAATAAAGTGTTCTGGAATTCCCATGCTTCACAATGTTATCCATAGCTTGTAATGATCTACACAGTTGAATACCTTTGCATAGTCAATAAAACACAAGTAAACATTTTTCTGGTATTCTCTACTTTCAGTCAATAGCCATCTGACGTCAGCAATGGGATTATCTTTAGCCAAATTTTACTTGCGTTTGATATTAATGATATATTTAATAATTCCTGCATTCTGTTGGATCATCTTTCATTGAAACAGGCACAAATATGGATCGCTTCCAGTTGGTTGGCTAGGTCTTCCAAATTCTTGGTACATATGAGCGAATGTTCGCAGAGTTAAAGCATCTCAGTTGGTATTCCATCAATTCCTGGAGCTGTGTTTTTACCAAGCCTTCACTGAAGCTTGAACTTCTTCCTTCAATGCCATCAGTTCTTGATTATATGCAACTAACCAAAGTGGCTGAACATCTATCAATTTTTTTTTTTTGGTACCGTGACTGCATATTTCTTCCTTTTTCTTTTGATGCCTTCTGTATCATTCAACATTATGCTTATAAAATCCTAAATAATGCTCATTCTTTTCAATGTTGCCCAAATAATTCAGTACACTAAGCACACCAAATTAAGAAGAGTATAAATAAAAACTCCTTATGAATACATTATTCTTTGCATGAAAACTCATTCCTAGGGTGAGTGTTTAGAAATGTTCACCCATGACATAATGCACCTGCAGCTTTGCCAGGAAAAAATAGCAGAGAACATCCTTGCTTTCAATGTGTTCTCTTTTGGAAGAAACTTGTAATCTGCCTTCTAGTCCACACTATCGATTGGCTCTGTCTGACAACTGGAGACATCCCCTGAGGAGCTAGAACAAACAGTGTTGGCTTTAGGGCTGATGGTGTTGCAGAGGAAACGCTAGACCCTGAGATTGTCCTCCCTGACTGCCTGGTGATGAAGGAGACAGTCCAAGGTGGTCACTTGTCTTGCTGACCATGCTCTCTCTGGGCCATGTGAGAGCTGATAATCTATAGGCTGGCGGAGCAAGGGTGTTTCACCCAATAGGTAAAACTGAGCTAACCAGAGTCTTTGTGTCTCGGCATGTTGTTGTTGTTAGCTGTCATTAAGTCAGCCCTGATTCATAATGACCCCATGCACAATGAAATACAATGCTGTCATGCCATGTGGTACCTCCATGGTGGGTTGGGGATCAGATTACTGGGATGCATAGGGATTTCACTGGCTGAGTTTGGGAAGTGGATAGCCACGCCTTTTTTCTAAGTCCATGCTCCTGTGAGAGCTCCACTGAAATGTGTTTAATGTCAGAGAAACAGGCACCTATTGGGGAGGGGTGGTGGCCGAGAACTGGACCTGGGTCTCGGACATGGGAAGTGGGGACGCTATCACAGAAGCATTACTGCCTTCTTATAGAATATGCCAGGGAGTGAAGGCGGGGCAAAGTGCACAACACTGAAAAGAAGTCCAAGCACAGCGACTGTGGGAGTTTCATGATGACGAACCCTGAAGTGGTGGCAGTGAACTCCCATGACTGAGGTCCCAAAATAACCCACTCACCAGACCTCCCATTGTATTTAAGTTTAGGGAACTAGACATAAACCAAGAATAGCAAAAGTTTGCATAACGATTGCTGTGTGCGAGGCACTGTTGTGGGCATTTTTTTTTTTTTTGTAGACATACATTTCATGTGGGTAACATACAGTTCATTGTCTAATTCTCCCATAAGCCTGTGCATTAGGTACTTTACCACTCTCTGTGGAGTAGGAGGAAACACGGCTCTTGATAAGACAGCTGCTGAACAGACTCTACAGCTGATAAGTGGCTGCTCTAGAGTTTGAACCTAAGTACTGACCAGTCGCTGGAGAAGGACATCGTGTTTGGCAAGGTGGAGGAAAAGAGGAAGACCCCCAGCGAGATGAATTGGCAAGTGGCAGCATCAATGGGCTCAAGCGTGACACCAATTGTGAGGTTGGGCCAGGACTGGGCAGTGTTTCAACAACAACACCTGACTCTAAAATCCATGCCTTTTTTTTTTTCTTTTCCCATTTTTATTACTTTTTCTAGAGCCCATGCTTTTCACCCTTCATATGCTGCCAATCAGTACCTTGTTGTTAGGTGCCGAGTCGGTACCGACTCATAGCAACCCTATGCACAACAGAACGAAACACTGCCCAATCCTGGGCCAACCCCATTGATGCTGCCACTTTGCCAATCCATCTCATTGGGGGTCTTCCTTTTTTTTCTCTGACCCTCTACCTTACCATACATGATATCCTTCTCCAGTGACTGGTCCTTCCTGACAATATGTCCAAAGTATGAGAGTCGAAGTTTGGTCATACTGGCCTCCAAGGAGCATTCTGGCTGCATTTCTTCCAACACACATCTGTTGGTTCCTTTGGCAGCCTATAGCACTTTCAATATTCTCCTCCAACACCATAACTCAAAGTCATCAATTCTTCTATGGTCTTCCATATTCACTGTCCAGCTTTCTCATGCATATGAGGTTATTGAAAATACCATGGCTTGGGTCAGGTGCGCCTTAGTCCTCAAGCTGACATCTTTGCTTTTTAACACTTTAAAAAGGTCTTGTGCAGCAATTTTGCCTAATGCAATATGTCGTTTGATTTCTTTACTGCTGCTTCCATGAGTGTTGATAGTTGGTCTGAGAAGAATGAAATCCTTGACAACTTCAATCTTTTCTCTATTGATAAGAATGTATTTATTGGTCCAGTGGTGAGGATTTTTGTTTTCTTTACACTGAGATGCAATCCATACTGAAGGCTGTGCTCTTTGATCTTCATCAGTAAATATTTTAAGTTCTCTTCACTTTCAGCAAGCAAGGTTGTATCATCTGCATATCGCAGGTTGTTAATGAGTCTTCCTCCAATCCCGATGCCACGTTTTTCTTCACAGAACCCAGCTTCTTGGATTATTTGCTCAGCATACAGGTTGAATAAGTATGGTGAAAGAATACAACCTTGTCACACACCTTTCTTACTTTTAAACCATTCAGTGTTCCCGTGTTCTGTTCGAGCAACTGCCTCTTGGTTCATGTACAGATTCCTCATGAGCACAATTAAGTGTTCCAGAATACTCATACTTAGCAATGTTGTCCATAGCTTGTCATGATCCACACAATCAAAAACCTGGAGGCTGTCTATTTTGCAAATAATTTTGTCCCTTATTTTAAAGATACTTCATGTGTGTGGTGGTTCTATACAATAAGAACAGGACCATGAACCACAAAGCCTGCTAGCCCCTCTGTGGGAGAAAGAAGAGGTTTTTCTGCTCCTGCGAACATTTAAAGCCTCAAAAATCCCATACAGGGTGGCTATGTGTCAGAACCAACTAGACAACTCTTAACAACAACACCACATGGGTAATGGAGAGTCTTGGTGTGGTGCTGTAAGATAAGCACTGGACCACAAGGTCAGTTTGAGCTGCAAGTCTGGTGGTTCAAATCCACCAGCCGCTACTCAGATACCATATATGGGATTGCTATGAGTTAGAACTGACTCAAGGGCACTTAACAACAATGTATGTGTAATGGAGTCCTGGTGTTGGACTGTAGGATAAACACTGGACTTCTAACCATGAGGTTAGCAGTTCAAACTCACTAGCTTTTTCCTCAGAATTTCTGTAGAGGGTCATTATGACTCAGAACCGACTTGATGAAACTTAACAACAACATATGTAATAGCATTCTTTGACTGCAAGCAAAGAAATCAACTTTAATAACTTGAGCAACTTTAATAATTTATCAGAGGGAATGACACACTCAAAGATTATAAAGGAACCCTGAAGTCCCAGACTTTGGACAGCCCAGAGCCAAAGTTGCTCTGGTTTCAGGACCGAATGGACAGCCCCTTCAGGATTTGAAGGAGCATCAACTTCTGGTCTCCACAAGTCCAAAGACAGAGGCTCACAAGTATGGGTCCTACACTCCTGTTTTGGCTTAGGAGAAGTGGTCACTCCATTGATAATTCCTCCAAGACCATACAGAGTCCTGGAAGAGAGATTACCCAACAGAAAATTGAGAAACCTTTCCCAATAGATGTCGAGTAGGTAAAACCAAAGCATCTCTAGTACAGTAATCATTGTAGTGAAGAAACGTAAAATCACAGAGATGGAAAGCCCTGGAAACAAGTCATCCTGAGATAATAACCACCTGTAGCATACTGGTGAATAATCTTCCAGTCCCCTCTCTCCCAAGTGCGAATTTATAAAAATGGTCATCACTCAAATGCCTGCCTGCCTTTCTCTCTGTTTCTGTCATAGCTGCTGATTTCTCCTGTCTTCCTCCTTCACTGCATTAAGATCAGTGTTTCTTCAAAAATCTGTGGTAAAGAACCAGTGGCCTTATGTATTTTCATATTTCCAACCTGTCCCTGAAGCATATTTTTTCTAAAATACAATAAAACTTAACTTCTGAAATTTTTTGCTATTAAGTTCAACGGACATAAATCACATTGTCCAATTGTTATAAAAATGTGTGAATGCTTACTCTCATTTTTCTTACTTACCTCAGAGTATACCAGTCACAAATAGACTTAACAGGCACATTGAGTAGTTGTTTAGATAATTCCAAACATTTCTTTCAGTCTCAGCTAAGACATTGCTTCCTCCAGGAAACCTTCCTAACAAGCCCTTTCCCTGCCCCCATCTGGGCTGGGTGGTCTCGGAGAATCCTGTGTGGCCCTCTCAAAGCACTAATCAAGCTGTGTTCTAAGTGAATGTGTCTTATTGGTTGTAGATGCTGCTGGTTACCTCTAAGGATGTTCTGGGCTTTGACCCCTTGCCGAATTTCAGCACTCCAAAGTCAATAGAATCACCACAATCACTTCTGCAAGTCAGTTAGACAAAGGAGGCAAGTCTGTAGAGACGTATTTGCCTAAGTGAAAAAAGAAATGCCCTATTTCATTAAATGCCAGCAATGATAAGCTGCATGCCTATTTTGGAGATAGGAAAATAAGAATTGTCAGACAGATAGATGTGTGCCTTAGAACAATGTAATATGCTAGTTACTATCTTTCTCTTGAAGAATTAAAATCTCAGTTGTCTCCATGAAGAAATTTTGTAGAAAAGAAAGATACTTACATTTCCGATTGTGAAATATTCCTGTCCAAAAGAGGTTATTCCTGGTTTTATGCATTCCTTTGTGGATATTGTCACTATCTTTCCTCTATTCCTCCAATTTATGTCTGTTCTTGGTATTGTTATTTCTCCATCTTCACCCTACCCCTCAAGTAAAGCCTTAGGTCATGGAATGAGTTACTCAGAATGTTGCAGTGAGTGACTCAGAGAGGAATGGAATATTTGTTCTCCTTTTCCCCAGGTGACATGGTCTAGAGCTATGCTGCAAATATCACCTTATAAGACAATACAGGAATGTTGCTTGACATTCACTAATATCTGGCCACATATCTTGCCCATGGTCCCATAAGGATATAATAATAGAGTTCAGAAATCCTGATTGGAGAACTGGGCATAGCGGATGGACTTTGCTAGGTATGGAAATCCAATTTGTTTTTCACTAGCCCTCTAGGTCCCATGTCAATTCCAGCCTTGAGGAAGCAGGAAAGTTAGCCTGGTACCCATCTGCAGCTGCCTATCCTACCATGCTAGCCTCCAAGATAAATAGAGAGAGATTTACCTCAATGAAATGGCTCACATAGTTGTAGAGGATGGCAAGTTACAAGTCCATGGGTCAGATGTCAGGCTGGAGGCTTCTCTTGACTCATGTAGCTGTAGGGGCTGATGAACCCAAATTCGGCAGGTCAGATGGCAGGCTGCTGGCTGTGGAGGTGAATGAATCCAAGATGGTCAGCTGATAAGATGGAAGGCTGCTGACTCACATTAACTTGCAGAAGTTAATAACTTTGAGGATAGGCAAGCAACTTGGTAGGCTACTGGCTCAAGTCCAAAGAACCAGGGGTCAGATGATGGTGAACCAAATGCAAGATCCAGATCCAGCAAAAAGCAGGAAAGTTTTACCAGAATGTTCATATATGGAAAGTAGGCCACGCCTCTGAGGAAACTCCCTTTCAGTTGACTGGCTACTCATCACAGACCTCATCATGGAGGGGATTATAGCATATCAGGTGTCATCACAGAAGATGACTACATCATAACTGTCAAACCAGGTGACATACAACCTTAACCATCACTCTGCTGGTATCTATACTTATCTATTCTCCATGTCTGCATTTCAAAAACTTTTCTCCAAACCATGTCCAGTGGGTGGCATGGAAACAGAAGGAAGGGAAAAATATTCCATGTATCCAGAAGGAGGATACCTTAAAACATATCCACAAATATAAGATATAATATGACACAAATGTGCATAGATTTGTAGGGCACATCAGTTACGATTCTTACGTGTCAAGCAACAGAAAAAAATGGCCTAAGTTAAGCAAGAAGGCATTTAGTTGATGGCTGTGGAGTAACCCACATCCACTTCCGTTTTCATTTGGATTCTGTGGGTGACTGGCTATAAGCAGACATAGTTAACTCTATGATGATTGGCTGTGAGCAGCCAATCAAGTAAAAGGATGTTTCCTTAGGGGTGTGGCCTGTTTCCAATATAATGGACATGTACGAAAAGCTTGCTCTATTTTTCTGTTGAATTTGGCTGTAGCATCTGGGTCATCCTCCAACCTCCAATTCTCTGAACCTGAGCCAGTGGCCTGCTCTATTGTTTGTCTGCTCTTCTGTCTGCCAGGCCTGCCCTATGATCTTGGTTCACCTGGCCTGGACTTGAGATTCCTGCCTGTTCATCTGCCTGCTGGGTCCACCTGCTGATCTTGGGTTCAGCTGACCCAGACTTGGGACTCTCCCATCTCTACAATTGCCACTTATTTTCTTGATATAAACTTTTCTTTGTATATATCCATATATAAGTTCATTGCTTTTGCTTTTCTAGAGATACCAATCTAAGACACTACCTTACTAGGAGGAATGAACCCCAATAGTCATTTTGTCACTTTGTTCAAGATACAGATTTCTTGAAATGCAGATGGGTCTCTTGTGATGAAATAGTGAATAATTGTTAT
>NW_006408612.1:2739988-2764873 GCF_000296735.1 Chrysochloris asiatica
AAAAAAAAAAAATACAGATTTCTGAATAGTCCAGCTTGAGCTGTAGAACCTCTCCCTGGCTTGGGGTTGGTAGGATGCCTCTGTTGATGGTCCCAACCAATTGGGGAATGGAGTTCACTAGGGTAAGACCAGAATACTATTTCTAGAAGGAATACCTGGGTGGTACAAATGGTTAATGTGATCACCTGCTAACTGAAATACTGAAGGTTAAAGTCCACCCTTAGGTGCTGCAGAAAAAAAGAGAAAAGGCTTACTTCCCTCAAATCAGCCATTGAAAACCTTATGGAGCACATTGAAAACCCAATGGACCACGTGACACACACGGGGTCACCATGAATTGGAATTAACTCAACAGCAACAGGTTTCTGGTTTCAGGAGGAGTGACAGATGCTGACTGTCTGCCAAGTGCTGTAGGTGCCAAACTCTTGGAGCACCAATGCCTGGAATGTGTTTTTGGGCTCATTCCTCTACTCTTTGCTTTTGTAGCTACTTCCCTTTCTTATTTTAGAATTACAACTTTCTAAAAGATACAAACTCATTCACAACAACTTTCAAAATAATACAGCTCAAATAGTAGTTCTCAAGGAGCTCTGGTAGCATAGTGATTACGAATCGGGCTGCGAATCTCAAGGTCAGCAGTTCGGAAACTACCAGCTGTTCTGCGGGAGAAAGATGAGGCTTTCTGCTCCCATAAAGATTTACAGCCTCGAAAACCCTGTATAGGGTTGCTATTAGTCAGAACTGACTGCACGGCACATAACAACAACAGTTGGGTACCTAATGAGCTCTGTTAGTATAGTGGTTACGAATTGGGCTTCTAACCTCAAAGTGCAGCTGGAAACTACAAGCTGTTCCGTGGGAGAAAGATAAGGCTTTCTGCTCCCGTAAAGATTTGCAGCCAAGGAAACCCTATGCAGGGTCACTATGAGTTGGAACCGATACCATGGTCCTTAACAATAACAATAGAGTACCTGGCCAGCACCCCTGCCCTCACTCTTGTAGGTACAGGTGATTAGAAATTCTGACAGGTTCCAGGGAGCTCAATGGTAGGCTAGGTTTCAGCACTCTCCATTTGATCCTCGGGGCATTGTTACAGTTAAAATGAGAAAACCTGTGTAAGTCCAGTGACATGGTCATACCTCCATAAAACTCTAGTTCTTACTTTCTGACTGTTGAGAATCTGGCTTCTTAGAATGTGAAGAAGCTTTTGTTTGGCTTTAGGTAACCTTCCTGGCAGGTTAGTTTCCAAATGACTTATTTAAACAAAGTCTAATAAAAGTTCAACGGAAGGAATGGTGCCACAGATTAATATTTAACCTGTTAGAAGAGGTAATTGTATGTTTGGGGCTTAGTAACAGATCTGCAGCACAGGTTGACCCAGTTTCTGATGTATCAGCACTCCTGGGGTCTCTTGTTTCCTAGACTGCATTCTGTCTTTGTGTTGGGTCCTCACCCACTCTGTCCCTCTGACTCCTTTTCCTGAAGAGCCTGGGAGGAGACAAGGAAGGCAAACCATCCAGCCATGACTTGCCAACCAAAGGCATAGTCGAACTTCAGTCTAACATTTACTCAGTCAGGAAATGCTCTAATTAAGACTAACTCTTTAAATCTTAAAGCCCCACCCTGGAAATTCAGAGTTGAGCTCCCCCCCCACCCCAGTGCTTTGTCCTGGGGGATGAGTAATACATTTCTACCCTACACTCAGATGTCTCAGAGATGGAGTTACGCAGATGTCCGTCCATCCAAGCTCAAATTAAAGTGTAGCTAGGATTCTAGATAGAATTTTCACAGGATGACCAAATAACTTCCAGAACAAGAGTTGGTGGTATGGACCCCAATCCCAGAAACGACAAAAGAACTAGCTGAATATCTAGTGAACAGGTGTCCAGGAATCAGATGCCTTGAGTCCAGTGCTGGTTTTACCACTATTGCCTGCATGACCTTTGCTGTTGTTGTTAAATGCTACCCAGTGGGTTCTGACCCATAGTGACCCTGCATAGGGTTTCCGAGGAGTGGCTGGTGAGCTTGAACCTCTGATTTTGTGGTTCAAACAACTTTTGCAGTCTAGTGCATTAACCCATAGCGTCTCAGCATGACCTTTAGGGGTGACTTTAATTCTAAACCCTAGTTTCCTCCTGGGTGCATTACACTTGGGTTCTGGAGAGGATTAAGTAAAACAATCCATGTAATGTATCTAGTACATAAGAAGTGCTTGAAGGCTATCTGCTATCATTTATTTGATCCTTCCAGAGCTCATTCATTTTAATAACTTGCCAAGTGCTCACAATGTACTAGGTAATCCAGCTGAAGGACCACACAGTTTACAACATTTAAGTAATTCTTCTATTTCATAATAATGATAATAAAGATTTTATTCAAAAGTACTGGTGTGGCACTGTAAGATAAAACACTGGGCCACAAGGTCAGTTTGAATCTCAAGGTCGGCTGTTCAAACCCACCAGCTGATCCTTGGAAACCCTATACAGTGTCCCTATAAGTCGGAAATGACTCAATGGCACTTAACAACAACAATAATATACAGAGATGGAGCTCCTTCTACTAGTACAAAGAATTTCAGGAAAGCTTCATAGTTGACATTAAAGCTGGTTCTTTAAAGAAGTTTAGGACTTTTAAAGATAGAGAAAAGAACAAATGTTCCCCAGAAAGAAGGGGCATCATGAGAAGAAGCACAGTAAGGAGCAGAAACTTAGTGTGTTTCGCTGGAGTGCCAGGGTGTACGGTGGGCATGGTGGACCAAGAGTGTGGAAAACCAAGGTTAAGGATACCATGTACTTGATCAGATAGAAACAGAAATTCAGAAAGTGATTCATACAGCAATATAAAAAGAGGATTGAGAAAGCAGAGATTAGAACAAGAACAGAGAGAAGACTAAGGCTGCAGTCCAAAGAAAAGATAAGAAGGGCTCAACCCAGGGTCACAGCAAGATAAGAAAAGGGAGGAGGGGCAAAATTAAGAAACATTTTGTTGGCTCTTTAAATTATATTTTTGCTACAAATTCTGATACTGTAAAAAAAAAAAGTTTTTCTTGAATAATTAGCTGAGAGGATTGTACTCCCTACTATCAAAATCCTGTGTTGTAAGGTGGGGTTAGCCAAAGTGAAGGTACCTTTTCATCTGCAGCCTGACTTTAATGTTACCTGGTACTGCTGTACTCTCAAGAATTCTTGAATTCATACACTGGATTTTGGAGGCACTCTGGATTTCTGGTCCTGGCCAATTTTTGTTCTGCTTCACCTTGGGATTCTTTTCAAACTCAAAGGAAAGGGCTCTTAATAGTGGCATACTCTTTGACCTATAAATACGTTTACACTTTGTTCTGCCCTCAACTAAATTCCATGCACACATTGGTGTTTGTGTGCACACTCGCACAACCTATAGTATGTTGGTGCCAACTTATACAGGTTCTTGAGAGCCAGTTGTTAAATGTTAGGAAATTTGTATTTGTGAGCTGATGGCTAAATACAGTCATTATTTAAAATTACATAAACTTATCAATCAAATAAATTATATTAAAAACAAAGGTAAGTACTCAAAACGGATCACTTTCTAATTCTCACTAGAAGAGCCCATGGGGAGCAGTAATACAACAACTGGTTGCTAACGGAATGTCGACAGCTTGAGCTTCATAGCAAAAAGATGTGGCAGTCTGCTTCCCAACCTTGGAAATAATATGAGGCATTTCTACTCTGGTCTGCAGGATCATTATGAGTCAGAATCAGCTATGAGTCGGCATTGGGTTTGGTTTGGGGGATTATATCTAGAAGATGAGCTTCCTAGGATGGAAGACACTCAAAACACACACAGTGGTTACAACAACAAACCAATAATCATGAAAATGGCATGGGACTGGACAGCCCTTCACTTTGTTGTACATGTTTTGTACGTAAGTTGGAACCAACTTGATGGTATTAATAACTATTATAGTATTTGTATGCTGGCAGTGTTATATATTATTGGGCTACTGTGCATTTCTTCCCAATTCTATGTCCAGTGAATCACATTGGTAGTTTGAAACTGGCTATGGTGGGAGTATTTATACCATGGGGATTGGCAGCCTATATTTCAGGGCTTTTTACTTGTATTCCAGAGAGTTGGTTGGTAAACACTTACCAGTGCACACTGGTGTAGACTTCCTCTGTATTCTTTTTAATACAGGTGTCATCATCTTAACTCTACAGTCTATACAACATATCAAGGATAATTTTGTCATGCAACATAATACTGTGGTACATGCGTCACTCACAATTAGAGTTCTTTTTATTGAGATGTGAAGAAAAGGGAAATCCTCACAACTGGATCAATAAATAACTTCATGATAAATGGAGAACATGTTGAAGTTGTCCAGGATTTCATTTTCTTGGGTCCACTATCAATGCTCATGGAAGCAGCAATTAAGAAATCAAACAATGCATTGCATTAGGCAAAGCTGCTGCATAAAACCTCTTAACAAAGTTCAAGAGCAAACATGTCAGTGTGAGCACTAAGGTGCTCTAGACCCAAGCCATGGTATTTTCAATAGCCTCATATGAATATGAAAGCTGGACAATGAATAACAAAAACAACAGAAGAATTGATGCGTTTGAATTATTGTGTTGGAGAAGAATAGTGGCAGTACCATGGAGTACCCAAAGAAAAAACATTTTGTCTTGGAAGAAGCACAAGAATGCTCCTTGTGAGTGACAATGGCAAGTCTTTTCCTCACATCCTTTGGATATGTTTGTTAGAAGTGACCAGTCTCTGGAAAAGGACAACATGCTTGGCAGAGTTGAGGGTCAGCAAAAAAACAGGAAGTCCCCCAATGAGAATAATTAATAGAGTGGCTGCAACAATGAATTTCAACATGACAATAATTGTGAGGAGGGAGCAGGACCAGGACACTGATCTCCTTCTGTTATGCATGTGTCACTATGAGTCAGAAGGCACATAACAACTGAGAGATTTATCTGCCTGCTCTGGTAGCGTAGTGGTTACCAATCGGGCTGCAGACCTCAAGGTCAGCAGTTCGAGACTACCAGCTGTTCCACAGGAGAGAGATGAGGCTTTCTGCTTCCGTAAAGACTTACAGCCTCGGAAACCCTGTACAGGGTCACTTATGAGTCGGAAACAACTCCATGGCACATAACAACAAACAACAACTAAAGTAAGTGGATAAACATTACGAAACAACAGAATGCTTAGACATCTCCCTTACCTCCCTGTAAGGCCCCTCACACTGTACCTACATTCTTAGGTGTAGCATTTCCCCTCTATTCTAAAATCTCATTTAAGAACACTCTTGGCACAGACACAGAAATCGTGTCAATTTTTCAAGTGCTTGAAAGAGTAACCAAGGATAAATTTACATTGATAACTCTTTGGGTCTTTTTCTCTTAACAAATGTATTTATGAATTCAGTGCCTTCACTGGAACATTACTTCTTTGCTTAGTACAATTCAGCCAGGCATAAGCTCAATATAGAACCAAATCCTGAATAAATACTATTTTAAGGCTGATGTCATTTATTGCTTTTTGCTGTAATTGAACATATATATCTAACAAACCAGCCATACAGGAGGCTAGCGAATGCTTTAGACTTTTAATCTACTTAATGGGATAAAGGTTAGAGATAATTAAATATCTTTGAGCTTGAATCTCACAGTGCAATAAGCAAATGACTTTGAATTAGATCCATCCATGGAATAAAATGAAAACATTTATCAAGGTAGTGATTTTAAAGGAATAGCTCTTCATCCAGTCAAACGTAAAATGCCTCGGCACTTTGGCTAAAGGCCTAAAAAATGTATATCGTCTTCATCATATTCTTAGTAATGGCACCCATAAAAAGAGTTGATATAAAGATGAGACCCCTCATCTCAGTCTTCTCTGAGCCCCAAGATTTTTCTTTTTCTTTTTTGGTTTCCTGGTTGTCCATGGATTTCCCGAGAGAATGCTGGGAGATTGTAAAGCAACAAGAGTCAAGCATTCTAACCCTGATGCACTAAAGATGGTCCTTTATTCTGAGTGATGTAAACAGTTAACGTGCTTGGCAGCTAACTGAAAGGTTGGAGGTTTGAGTCCACCTAGAGGTACCACAAGGAAGATCGTAGAAGAATTGATGCCTTTGAGTTGTGGTGTTGGAGGAGAATACTAAAAGTGCCATGGACTGCCAAAAGAACCAATAGATCTGTTTTGGAAGAAGTGCAACCAGAGTGCTCCTTGGAGGCCAGGATGGCTAAGCTTCGTCTCTCATACTTTGGACATATTGTCAGGAGAAAACAGTCACTGGAGAAGGATGTCATGCTGGGTAAGATGGAGGGTCAGAGAAAAAGAGGAAGACCCCCAACGAGATGGATCGGCCAGGTGGCATCATTGATGGCGTCAAGTGCGGCAGTGGTAGTGAGGTTGGCCCAGGATCAGACATTGTTTTGTTCTGTTGTGCATGGGGTCGCTATGAGTGGGTTCCGACTCGATGGCACCTAACAACAACAACAACAACAGAGGTACCACAGATGAAAGACCTACTTGTGAAAACCAGCCATTGAAAACCCTGTGGAGCACAGTTCTGCTCTTACACACATGGGGTCGCCATGTGTTGGAGCTGACTTGACTGCAACCGATAGCTAAAGGCAGCATTGTTGTTGTTATTAAGTTCCAGTGCATCGGTTCCAATTCATAGCAACCCTGTATAGGGTTTCTGAGGCTGCACATCTTAGTAGGAGCAGAAAGTCTCAACTTTCTAGCCAACCACTAGCCCTGAGGTTCACAGTACAGTGTTTATCGTTTGGAACCACTGTGCTCTAAAACACAGCATTAAAGACAGGCAAAGACCCTGCTTTGAGAAGATGATCTGTTCCTAAAAGAAGAAAGTGCTCACAGCTCCTGAAATGATGAGGGATTCCCGCGGTCCAGTGGAGCAGAGTTCCAGTAAGGTACTCACTGGCAGGACATCCTGCTGCCTCAGATGCTATCGAGAATCACTACTAAGAGTTCAACATAGAACCCACCATACCAGTGACAACTGACTCCAGTCACTCCTCGGGGCTATGCCAGAGAAAACTGTGTTCTGAACTGCTGCCATGCAAACAGAGCCTCGGATCCAGGTTCATGTTCCTTTTTACTTGTTGACCAGAAAATTATGCATCTATCTACTATCTAGAAGTCTTGGTATAGCACTGTGGATTAATGCGCTGGACTGCAAGATCAGTTTGAACCACAAGGTCAGCGGTTCGAGTTCACCAGCCACTCCTTGGAAAACTTATACAGGGTTGCTATGTATCAGAACTGACTCAATGGCACGTAACTACAACAACATCTAACAAAAAGAGTCCTGGTATGTCACTGTGGGATAAAGCACTGGCCTGCACAGTTGGTTTGAACAACAACATCAACGGTTCAAACTTACCAATCACTCCTTGGGAAATCTATACAGGGTCCCTATGAGTTGGGATCAACTCAATGGTACTTACCAACAACAACACTGTAATAAAAAACCAGGTAGACAGGATTCCTTGTAGATAACTCTATAGAATAATCTGTACTATGTGGCATAGAGATTTACAATGCAGTGATAAGAAGGCTAGGGGAAAGAAGGGTGAGGGGAAAGGAGAGGAAGAGGCAGGGTAGCCATGGCCCCATGTTGCTGAGTGCCATTGAGTCAGTTTCAACTCATAGAGACTGACAGATGACATGGTATCAGCTGTTCTGATGCCCTGGTCTCTAATGTCCTTCAGGCCCCCTCTGATCTAAGATTTTACTATAAAGCACCGTTTCTTTACTTCTTAGAAGTAGAAAATAGAGGGGAAATGGTGGCCAGGAGATCATTCACCACCCCTGCCTCTCTGTCTCTCCATAGATACAAAGATGTACGTATGCGTACAATAAACACACAAATACACATGCACACATAAACCAATGCTTGTGTGTGTAAGTGCTGATGTCAGAACTTAGTTTTTGATCATGTTTCACATTTTCCTGAATCTCTGATTTAAGAATACTATATTGTCATTTCTAATTTCTCTATTCTGTCATCTTTTGTTTGAAATAGTCTACTTTTCCAATTCTTTCAGTGTGTTCAGTATAACAAAACTTGCTTGGGCTCAGTACCCATAAAGAAAGTGTTTGCTTAGCAATAAATGAATTCTTTTTCCTTATTGACTCCCTTCAAGCTCTGAAGACCAGAATGTCCTTACTGTCACAATCTACCTGATAACGATCAGTGTCACCTTACTTGACAGGGAGCTGGGGAGCAGAAGAAAGAACATGGTGTGCTGTGAATATCCAGTAAAACCTTTCTCGCAGCTCAGAATATAAGAGTGTTGGTGAAGATGTGGAGAAAACAGAACCCTCATCCACTATTGGTTAGTGTTGATGTTAAGCACTGTCAAGTCGATTCTGACTCATAGCCTCCTAGTATAGGGTTTCTGAGGAGCTACTGGTGAGTTTGAACTACACTTTGTAGTTCAAACCGACCTTGAGGCCCTGTATTTATCCTACAGTGCCACACCAGAACACTATTGGTGGTGCAGCCACTGTGGAAAACAGTTTGGTAGTTCCTTAAAGCATTAAACACAGAATTACCATATGACCCAGAAATGTTACTCCTCAATAAATACCCATGAGAAATGAAAACATGCCCTCACAGTGACATGCATACAAATGTTTATAGCAATACTATTCAGAGTACTTAAAAGGTGGAAGCTATCCAATCAACTGATGATAAGCAAAAGTTAGTATACCTACAGGATGGAAAATTATTTGGCCATAAAAGGGAATGAAGTATTGATATGTACTACAACACAGATGGCCCTTGGAAACACACCAAGTGACAGAAGTCAGTCAAAAAAGACCACTTATTATATGATCCCAATCATATGAAATGTCCAGAACAGAACAGGGAAATCTATACAGACAGACAGAGGAGTGGTTATTTAGGACTGGGGCATGGTAGTGATGGTGGAGTAAGAGGGTAGTGTTCTAACGGTATAGGGTTTCTCTTTGAGATGATGGAACCGTTTTGAAAATGATCCTGGTGATGGTTACATGTATCTGTGAATATGCTTTAAAAAATAACACATTAACATTGAATTGCGCACTTTAAAATCACTCACATACAATTGAGTTGAGCTGTGTGGTATATCTCAGCAAAGCTATTTTTTAAATAACTGTATAAGAGACTTCTATCTGGTGTAGTGCTGGAGGATCAGCACTGGACTGTGAATCTCAAGGTTGGCAGGTCAAACCTACAAGCTACTCCTTGGAAACCCTATACAGGGTAGTTATGAGTCAGAACCGACTCGATGGTACTTAACAACAACAACATATAAGAAACTGACACTGTTACAGACTGGTTGGGTAGAGACTGATGGAACCCCCAAGACTATGGCCCTTGTTGTTGTTGTTGTTAACAAGTGCTGTCGAGTTGGTTCCGACCCATAGCGACCCTGAACAGGGTTTCTGAGGCTATAAATCTTTATGGGAGCAGAAAGCCTCATCTTTCTCCCTTGGAGGAGCTGGTAGTTTCGAACTGCTGACCTTGAGGTTCGCAATGCGATTCGTAACCACTATGCTACCAGAGCTCCTCAAGACTATGGCCCTTAGTTACCCTTTAAGTCTGGAAATGAACTCACACCCATGGCTCAATTTTCAGTCAAGCAATAAGGGGAACAGCAATAATACTAGTGAGGTATCACACCTTAGAATAATCAAGTATTTTAAGGTCAAAAGGGCAGTATTTACCCAAGGACAAAGTTCAGAAGGGTTAGGAGAGAAGGAAGAATGGAAACAAGAAATACAGGGAGGAAGTAGGCTAAGTGATGTTACCTTGAAGGGATTGCCTTGCAATCAACGAAATGAAACCAATGTGTAGGAGTTACTGAATATAAAACTGATGATCTGCTCTGGAAACCTCCACCCAATTCACAATAAAAATCTTAGAAGAGAGAGAGAGAGAGACTGTCACGGACTGAATTGTAATGTTGAAGACCTAATCCCTGTACTTGTAAGTATGACCCTGTTTGAAAAGAATGATGTTCTTTTGTTGTATTTATGAGGTCATACTAAGTAGGGCAGTATGACCTTATAAGTACAACAAAAGAAAATTCTTATTTTCAAACAGGAGCTCTGGTAGCACAGTGGTTACAGGTAAGACTGCTAGCCTCAAGGTCAGCAGTTGGAAACTACCAGTTGTTCTAGAGGAGAAAGATGAGACTGTCTACTCCTGTAAAGATTTACAGCCTCGGAAACCCTATACGGAGTCGCAATGAGTCAGAACTGACTCCACGGCAAACCACTACCACCATCACTAAGTAGGGTGGGTCCTAACCCTAATCCTCCCTGAGTGGTGTCATATAAAAAGAACACAATAGACTCACCCAGGGATACAACTTTATGTGACAATGGAGGCAGATAACAGACAAGCCCAGGAACACCAAGGACTGCCAGCAACCACTAGAGGCTGAAAGGGACAAAGTAGGGCCTTCCTCTAGATCTGATGCTCTGATTTGGCCTTCTAGCATCCACAAGTATGAGAAAGTAAATATCTATTTTTAAAGCTACCCATTTTGTAGTATTTTGTTATGGTAGCCCTAAGAACCAAAGACAGAGACAATTCTCTCTCCCTTCCCCCAACTCCATCCAGGTTAATTGACTACCAGGAGAAAATGCAGGGATATCAATATTCCACAAGATCTAGAGAAAGGGAGACAACTTTATTATTGACAAATGCTGTGAAGAGGCAGACAGAGCTGCAGCCTGAGGAGTTAAGCTCAAGATGGGGGCTCCACCTGTTGACACTATTTTTTACCTCATGGGGAGCCTAATGAGATGATTTTTTGCTCACTACGGGTGCCACAGGATAAGCACTGCACTGTATTTTATTCTCTTGATGGCACCTAAAAACAACAACAACAAATCCACTTTATCAAACACGATGTCGTTCTCCAGGGAATTTTCCTTCGTAATAACATGTCGGAACTATAAGAGACGAATTCTTGCCATTCTGACTTCTAAGGAGCCTCTGACTGTTCTTCAAACACAGATTTGTTTGTTCTTCTGGCAGGCTATGGTACTTTTAATATTCTTCTCCAACACCATGACTCAAATGCATTGTTCTTCTACAGTCTTTCTTATTCATTGTCCAACTTTCACATGCATAAGAAGCTATTAACAATGCCATGTCTCAGGTCAGGCTCACCTCAGTCCTCTTGACCCTGCACTCTTCTTGTCATCTGACCTCTGTGTCTTGGGACGTAAGCTTGCAGAAGTCTCTAGTCTGCTGCCTGACAAGCAGATTTTATATTTACCAGCTTCTGAAGCCACATGCGCTAAGAGACTTCTGACCTACAGGTTTGGGTCTTGTCAGCCCCACAATTGCATGAGCCATTTCCTTGAAGTACGTTTCTCTCTTTACATATCTATATTTATTTCATTGGTTTTGCTTTTCCAGAGAACCCAGACTAAGCTAGGGTCCACACTAGTCTAGTATGACCTCATCCTAAATTGATTATATCTGAAAATAAGGTCACATTTACAGGTACCAATGATTAGCATTTCCACATGTTTTTGGGGGTGAACACAATTCAACCCACAATAATACCAAAGTGCCCGGACCCTGTTAAACCCTGCCAAGAAACTTTCCACATGGATGAGACTTTGTGCTTGGAGGTGGTGCCCCCGAGCCTGCTGTGTCTGCAATTTCTATTTCAAGGCAAACCCCAGACAGAGAAATATTTGCCATCAATTCTTTCAGCAAAGTGACACATGGCTTTCCCGTGACTAAGGTCACACTGTCAAAGGCCTCTAGCTTCCTCCTCAATGGCTTGTTCATTCCATGAGGCTTCCTCAATTTCGGTGATTCTTGTGGCTCAGAACCGCCTGCCCAGCCATTTATCACTGGTAGTAACAAGGAGAGTTGTGATCTTTTACATCTCCACACAATGATTTGAATGTTGGAAGGCTTCCCAAACTCTCTCTCCCCCCTCTGCTGGTTCCCGGCCCAGGCCTCTTTTCCTTTATAAGTGGGGAAGATCAGGAGTTCAGATGCAGGACTATCCTGCTGTGCAGGACCTTGCAGGTCACAGGGACGCCCGTCAGATTCATTAACATAGCAATTGCAGCAGAGAAAGGAAGGCCAGGCCGATTCTGGTGAATGCAGAGCCTGTTCTAAATCCTCATATAGAATCTCTCAGCAGACCACGTGAGGGATTTGAGGCACTATTTTGCAGAAGAATTTCAGGGAGCCAAACGCAAGTGAATAGGGCCATCAGGAAGGAAAGCCTGGCCCTGCAAAGCTTTACCCTAAACAAGCTCAGCTCTGGGGAGAGGTCTTAATGAAAATAACAGCACATGGTGGTCCACCTGGGTCATGCCAGCAGAGGACTGCATCTTTGCTTGTTGAACCAAGGGCTGGGGAAAACCCAGGCAAAGGAGGGATTCCTTTCCTTCTTTCCCTATCAGCCTTCCTTCTGCTGTTTCTCTCTTAGAATACAATGCATTTTCTCCAGCCCTGACTTTCAGAACCAGATAAACTTCTTGCAACCTGTACGCATTTCCAGCTTTTGATGGACCCACCCTGACTTCGAGGGTTGTGCATTTCTTGAGGAAGCAGGACCAAATATGCCGATGTCATTCTCAGTTCTGTCCTCGAATGTGTCCTGCCTGTGAAGGTTCTGGCAGACAAGTGCCCACAGCTGGCTTAGTTGGTGACCTAAAGTTTTTGCTTGCCAGGATCCAAGATTCTGGGTAGTTCACAGCCAACAGAGAACATCAACATTTCAGGTCTGAACAATAGGGCATCCTGAGCTCCTTGCCTTCACATTGTGGGAATAAAAACTGTGAAAAGAGATAGCAGGAATTTAGTATTCAAATAAAATAATAAAAAAGGTAGGGTAGGGCTATTTATTTTATCTTATTTTTTGTCCCACCTACCTTTTTGGCCACAAACCCCAGAAAACTTTTGGAATTGCTTATTCTAACAGTCTCAGTTGAAAAAAAAAAATGTCTAAAACATTTCCCCAATATATATACTTTATACTTTACAAAGACTAGATTTAATTTAAAAACAGAAAGAAAAAAAAAAAATCTCAAACCCAGTGCTAGATTATCCAATAGGCTTGGTAAGCATGGACTTATTTGTGTTTAGTTACTAATCTGTAGTGAACAGTTTCACATTTTTTTCCACCATATCAGAGATTCTGCTTCTAGGCATGGCTGGCATCTGTCTCTCTCCCAACCACACAGCACGTTCTACAGAATCAGACTCTTCAAATTCACAATCACTGACAGGGACACAGTACCCAGAAAATAAGCAAAATGTGGGCCTACATGTTACTCACTACAGATTAGTCAGTAAGGCCATGCTTAGCTTGCTCACTGGGTACTCTGCCCAGTACCATCACTAGAGATGTGAGAGGTGTGCAGGACCACATCCCCTGACACTGTCAGAGGGGTGACACCAACATGGCCCCAGGGTCCACATGGTGGAGACAGCCTTTAGGCTGGTGTACAGGGGGAGGAGCCATCTAGTGGCATCACTAGGATTAGTGTTAGTTATCACCCCAAACAGTAATTTGTCAAGCTCCTGTCTCACTCTCCCACCACTGGGCAAAGAGGGGCCCCTCTGCCTTGGTCAGTGGGAAAGGGGAGAGAAGCTGCAAGGAGAATTCATGGGGAGAGTTCGCTGGCCATCCCAAGCCTATTGATGCCACTGAACCCACCCCTGCCAAACCAACCTCCTTTCCCTATTTTGAGATTACATCTAATCAACTACTAAGTTACATTTTTGTTTGGGAATTTATCCAACTTCTTTCTCTTTACACTCTATTTTCAGGATGAATCATTACAATGAAACTATAATAATAGGTGTAGTATACACTCATCTTTTAGTTTGTCCTACTGTGGTAGCTTGCATGTTGCTGTAACACTGGAAGATATGCCACCAGTATTTCAAACACCAGCAGGGTCACACATGGTGGACAGGTTTCAGAGAAGCTTCCAGACAAAGACAGACTAGGAAGAAGGAGAGCTGGACTTCTTGTGAATGTTTATAGTCACTGAAAACATTGTTAAGGATAGTAGTGAAACATTGCCAAAAATATTACCAGAAGATGAGCCCCTCAGGTTGGAAGACACTCAAAATGGGACTAGGGAAGAGTTGTCTCCTCAAAGTAAAGTTGACCATATTGATGTGAATGGAGTAATGCTTTAGGGACTTTATTTACTGGTGGGACAAAACTCAAAATGAGGAGAAACAGGCATAAACAGCCATTAATAATCAGAACAGGAAATGTGCAAAGTACGAATCTAGGAAAATCAGAAGTTATAAATAATGAAATGGAACACATGAAGATCAGTATTCTAAGCATTAGTGAGCTGAAATTCACTGGTATTGGCCATTTTGAATCAGACAATCATATGGTTTATTAAGCTGGAATGACCAATTGAAGAGGAATGATATTGCATTCATCTGGAAGTGCAATGCTTTCTGTGAAAGGATTATATCCATATACCCACAAAGAAAACTAGTTAGCACCATTATTATTCAAACTTATGCACCAACCACTAAAACCATGATAAAGAAGTTGATGAATTCTACCAACCACTTTAGTTTGAAATAGACCAAATATGCAATCAAGATGCATTGATAGTAACTGGTGATTGGAATGTGAAAGTTAGAAACAAAGAGAAAGGATTAGTAGATGGAAAATATGACTTTGGTGATAGAAATGTGCTGGAGATCACATGACAGAATTTTGCAAGGCTAAAGACATTCATTACAAATAACTTTTTTTTTTCTTATTTATGTATTTATATATTAAAAAATTTTTTTTAATTTATTTTTTAAGTGTTTTATTGTGAATTATGTGATAGTTTACATGGGAGAACGTTAGTTTTACATTCATTCTATCATATATCGTCTCATTGCCATGGTTACAATCCCCTCCATGCATCATCAACCAACCAAAGGGTATACCCTGCAATCCTTCCCCTTACCCACCAGGTCTTCAGCACACAGTCGCTCTCCCTCTCTGGATCCAAAGTCCCCAGCTGCTCCATCACTCCACGTCATCATCTCTGCCTCCATTTCAGGCATCACTGCTTCTCTGGGTAGGGTCCCGCTCTCTGCTCTTCTCCCTTGATGGTCCTAGGGACCTCCGCTCCTAGACTGAAAAGTTAATCACTCCCCTCCTTGGTATAAAATGTCTACCTTTACATTTCCAACCCTCACAATCAGTTCTGATAACAATTATTCACTATTGTATCACAGGAGACCCATCTGCATTTCATTGCATCAGCCCCGCCTAGACAGATTGAATACTACTCACTGGAGATTCTACCTTCCTCTAGGCCCTCTGAATCTAGGTTCCCTCTTGAAAGCTTGTAAGCCAGTCACTTCTTGCCTTTGTAGCCCCCCACTCCCCATTTTGGGTAGCCAATGTCCAAATTGCCCATCCCTGTCTACTCTGTGTGTGGAGGGGATGGTAATGATTCTTGCTGTAAGGACTTGTTCCCTCTTTTGAGCTACTGCTTCCATAGGTGTGGGTCAAGTTCATCAAATTGTATGAGAATACATTTTTTTTTCTCCCTCTTCTTTTTACTTCTGGTTGAGCTCTGATCATCCAGTCACTGAAGCCAGGATAAGTGGGTATTATCTGCAAATGTGGGTGTCCTTATGCATATGCCCTCTCTTCTTATCAGCTGGATGCTTCATTCTCCACTCTAGTTCTCTGTGGCTATGTCACTGACTCTGGGACCAAGAGTCCCCAGGTCTTGCCACACTGCTGGTCAACCAGATCTTCACCTGGGTTCACAGAAGTCTATTGAACATTGTAGGGCTTAGCTCACCATGTCATTGCTGTTTTTCCCTCATTTCCCCTTATCAGTGTTGAGCATGGTTACCAATCAGAACTTGTATTCCCATTGAGTCTTAGTCTTGGAAGGGGTTTTGCACTGAGGGGACCAGACCACTTGCACAAATAACTTTTTAAAACAACATAAAAGGTGACTATACACATGAACCTCACCAGATGGAATACATAGGAATCAAATTGACTACATCTGTGGAAAGACAAAGTGGAAAAGCACAATGATATCATCCAAACCAAGACCGGGACAGACTGGAACCATCAATTGCTCATAAGCAAGTTCAAGCTAAAGCTCTTCAGCTTAAAACAAGCCCATGAGAACCAAATTAAAACGAGCCCATGAGAACCAAAATAGGACTTTGAATATATCCCACTGGAATTTAAAACCATTTCAAGAATTTGATGCACTAGACACTAATGACCGAAAACTGGAATTGTTGTGGGATGACATCAAAAAAATCATACTGGAAGAAACCAAAGGTCATTAAAAAGACAGGAAAGAAAGAAAAGACCAAAATGGATGTCAGTAGAGATTATGACACTTGCTCTTAACTTAGAAAATCTTGCTCTGAAGTGATTGGAAGAAATGAGGAGGTAAATGAAAACTGAATAGAAAATTTCAAAGGGCAGCTCAAGAAGACAGAGTCAAGTATATAATGAAATGTACAAAGACCTGGAGTTAGAAAACCAAAAGGGAAGAACAAGTTCAATTTTTCCCAAAGTGGAAGAACTGAAGAAAAAAATCAAGTCTCTACTTGAAATATTGAATGATTCTATGGGCAAAATATTGATTATTGATACAAAAAGCATCAAAAGAAGCTGGAAGGAATACACAGAGTCATTGTACCAAAATGAAATGGTCGATGTTCAGCCATTTCAAGAGGTACTGTATGATCAAGAACCAATGTTAATGAAGTTAAAAGTCCAAGATGCATTAAAGGCATTGGAAAAACAAACAAACAAACAAGGCTCCAGGAATTGATGGAACAAAAATTGAAAATTTTTAACAAACTAATATAGCACTGGAGATGCTCACTCGTTTATGCCAAGAAATTTGAACAACAGTTACCTGACCAATCAATTGCAAGGGATCCATATTTGTGCCCATTCCAAAGAGAGGTGACCCAATGGAATGCGGAAATAATCAAACAATATCATTAATATCACATGCCAGTAAAATTTTGCTGAAGATAATTTTTTAAATGGCTACAACAGTATACTGACAGGGAGCTGCCAGAAATTCAGGCTGCATCCAGACAAAGATATGGAATGAGGGATATCATTGTTGACATCAGGGATCTTAGCTGAAAGCAGAGAATACCAGAAAGATGTTTATTTGTGCTTTATCACTTTTGACTATGTAACATGACAAACTTTGGATAACATAGGGAAGAATGGGTATTTCAGAACACTTAATTGTACTCATGAGAGACCCATATATAGAATAAGAAGCACTTGTTAGAACAGAACAAGGGGATGATAAATGATTAAAATCAGGAAAGGTATGTGTCAGGGTTTGATATATGAGCTATATAGAGAGTGGGCATTGCTGATGTCCAATGGATCTTGGCTGAAAGCATACAATATCAGAAAGATGTTTACTTGTGCTTTATTGACTACACAAAGGCTTTCGATTGCGTGGATCATGACAAGCTATGGACAACACTGTGAAGTATGAGTATTCCTGAACACTTAATTATGCTCGTGAGGAATCTGTACATGGACCAAGAGGCAGTTGTTCAAACAGAACATGAGAACATTGAATGGCTTAAAATTAAGAAAGGTGTGTGACAGGGTTGTATTCTTTCACCATACTTATTCAACTTGTATGCTGAGCAAATAATCTGAGAAGCTGGGTTATATGAAGAAAACCATGGCATCAGGATTGGAGGAAGACTCATTATCAACCTGCCATATACAGATGATACAACCTTGCTTGCTGAAAGTGAAGAAAACTAAAAATATTTACTGATGAAGACCAAAGAGCACAGCCTTTGGTATGGATTACATCTCAATGTAAAGAAAACAAAAATTCTCACCACTGGACCAATAAACAACATTCTTATCAATGGAGAAAAGATTGATGTTGTCAAGGACTTCATTCTTCTTGGATCAACTATCAACACTTATGGAAGCAGCAGTCAAGAAATCAAATGACATATTGCATTAGGCAAATCTGTTGCACAAGACCTTTTTAAAGTGTTGAAGAACAAAGATGTCAGCTTGAGGACTAAGGTGTGCCTGACCGAAGCCATGGTATTTTCAATAACCTCATATGCATGTGAAAGCTGGACAGTGAATAAAAAAGACCGTAGAAGAATTGATGCTTTTGAGTTATGGTGTTGGAGGAGAATATTGAAAGTGCCATGGGCTGCCAAAAGAACCAATAGATCTGTGTTGGAAGAAGTGCAGCCAGAGTGCTCCTTGAAGGCCAGGATGGCTAAACTTCATCTCTCATACTTTGTACATATTGTCAGGAGGGACCAGTCACTAGAGAAGGATATCATGTTTGGTAAGGTTGAAGGTGAGAGAAGGAGAAGAAGACCCCCAACGAGATGGATTGGCCATGTGGCAGCATCAATGGACTCAAGCATGGCAACAATTGTGTGGATGGCCCAGGATTGGGCTGTATTTTGGTCTGTTGTGCATAGGATCGCCATGAGTTGGTGCTGACTTGATAGCACCTAACAACAACAACAACAACAAAAAAGTGGGCAGATGCATGGACAGCGTTGCCTATTTTTGGTTACCAAGAGTCATTGTTGGTAGAGCAACGAGCTTATGAAGGATGGTGGGAAATTTGGGGAAAGGTAATGATGATGCTACATGAAATGATAAAAAGAATTAAAGTCACTGAATTGTACATGTAAAAAAATTGTTAAATTGCAAATTTTTGTTACATATATACATACCAAATAAAAATAAACTGTGCAATGAATATAAAACAACGCATTAATCATTTTTTTATTGATTACATGTTCTGATGATAATATTTTTGATGCATTAGATTAAATAAGGAGGAGCCTTGTGGTGATATAGTGATTAAATGCTAACTGAAAGGTTGGCTGTTCAAATCACCAGCAACTCTGTAGGATAAAGATGGGGCAGGTGACTTCCATAAAGATTTACAGCCGTGGAAACTCCAGAGGACAATGAATTGACTTGATGGCATTGGTTTCGAATTTTTTATATATATATATATATAATTTTTGTTTTTTTAAGTGATCCAGTAGAGATTGCTCTTGGAAGCCTAGTAAGAGCGGCACAGGTTGGAGATGCAGGAGATGGACAGTCTATAAGCTAGGGGCTAGAGAAGTGACAGGGTTGGAGTCTGCAGCTCCTGAGGAAGGTGCTTTTTGGCCACTGGCTTTCCCTAAAGGGACTTTAGGGAGGACCACCATATTGTACAATTCCAGAGAGCTCCATTCACCCTGGAATTATATCATGCTGGAGTACTGGATCCATGGGTTCCCAGTCTTGTCACCTGAAAGGAAAAAGTGACAAGGACTGGAAAAGTCTAAGGACTATGTTCTCACCTTTACCTGCCTGTGGCAGCCTGCTTCCAGTCAGCATCATGTCACAGGCCCTATGGCAAAGGAGCAAGTTTCTGAGGGCCAAGATGGTTCCCCTATGGGTGAGAACCTCTTCATGGTTTTGCCATGTATTAAACATCTGGCAGCTTAATCCATTCCGATAGAGGTCAGTGACCAAATAAAGGCTTGTAAATGAGCTTTTGGAACTTGACCTTCTAAATTGTACTTCATGCACTATGAATCTTCTACCAGAACTTCTTTTTCTACTCTTAGTGCTTCCCTTTGTGACTCGAGTCCTTTAGTGTGATGTCTAAAGTCTGTAGTTGGAGGCCTGAAGTAGGGGTTTCTCATCAAGCTTTGACAGACTAGAGATCCTCTCAGGCTACCTCAGCTAATGAGGGATATTTAAGGACAGACATAGCAATGCAGAAGATGGAAATGCACAGGAATCAAGAATGGAGGAGTATACACAGCCTCACAAAAAGAGATTCTAATTCAGGAACTGAGAAAGTCTAAAAATTTCTCTAGGGATTATTATGTCTCTTCCTTAAGACTGAATTTTTAATCCCTACCATTAGAGTCAGTGGCTGAGCTTGCCTCATCTTTCCTTGGGTTTTCCAGTGTTCCTACCATGTGCATCGTGCTCCACACCCTTTTTTCCTACGTCAGGGATTTCTCCTAGCCCACAGCTCAGAGATTCTTACAGCTTCTGCCCACTCAGAAGTTTGGTTCACTTCCTGGATTCTTACCTCCCACTGACAATCAATATGTCTGACATGCATTCAACATTCTCAAGAGAGAGAATGTGACTGGCCCAGTTTTGTCATCAACAGTCCTGTCAGCAGACCCCATTTCAGCTTTCCTGTGGACCCTCTCTTGCAGTCTGTGAATGGATTCTCCAGACCTTCCCTCAGCAGTGGGCTCAAGATCCTTTCCCTTAGAAGAGGACTATGGGCTTGGTAGCAATGATCTCTCTAGAATGTAAACCCAAGTGAGAAAATGGAGGACATTTTCCACTACTCCATGATTACGTGAAGGCAACTTGGAAGCTACGAAGTCCCTTTTTCATATATGGATGGCATTTCTACCAACAGCAGAGGAGCCCTGTTGGCACAATGGGTAAGACCTTAGCTGTTAAGTGGAAGATTGAAGGTTCAAAGTCACCAAGCACCTCTCGGGAGACAGATCTGGCAATCCGCTTCCATAAAAATTGTGTTTTTAAGTGCGGTTGAGTCGGTTCCAACTCATAGTGACCCTGTGCAGAGTTTCTGAGGAGCAGTTGGTGGGTTTGAACCACCAACTTTGCGGTTCACAGTCCAGTGCTTATTCTACAGCAAGCACTACATCAGGTGTCCTAGAAAACCTGATGGAGCAGTTTTACTTTGTCATATGGGATCAATACGAATTGAAATAGACTCTAGGGTGAACCTGTAACAACCAACAGCAGAGACTTGAGTTGCTGCCCTGAAAGAAACAGCCAGCCAGTCATTATCTGCCTGCCATTTGGTTTCCAAAAAAAAAAAAGCAACCCAAATCTTTGCTCAAGGCCGTGAATTCAAAAATTTGCCAAAGGAAGTGGCGAGAGCTGCATTACTCAAATCCTTTCAAAATTGCCTGAATAAAGCACTTCACTCAGATGCACAGAGAATAGACCAGCGCAGACCCTGCAGGGCATCCATACGATGACCTCAGAGGTTTTTTCCTGTGTCTGGTTTCTATGAAGGAGAAAGGCTGGAGCTCAAGCAATGCAACAAAGAAGTAAGTGCACGCCACCCCTCCCCCAAGCGCCTTTCATCTGTAGTTGGGTTCTGATTCCTGATCGCCTCCACCAAAAAGTTAAAAACATCCCTTATGCAATCATGTCATCCTAAAATATTGTAAGATCAGCCTCTCCACTTTAAAGATAGAAATCATTTCAAAAAGCTTTCTCTGAGTTTCCATTGCTTCTTCCGTAATGACTGCAAGTGTCATCATGAGTGGACTCTGAATAATCCTCCCAATTCCCTCTGGTGCCTCAAAAGGCTGTGTGGGCTAGAGCAGTCCACTGGAGCAAAATGTTCCCTTGCATGGCGTTCGCAGCATCTGTTATTAAGTAAGGGTTGTTACACGGTACATAGCTAGGATCCAGGGCAAAAGCCAAAGGAAGAAGGCAACTTTTGCAGAAGGTTGTATCTTCGCTTTTTCTTCTTTCATTCATTCTTTCTTTAGAAAGCAGATAAGGAAGTATTATTTATTGAGAAGGAAGTGTGTGCATTAGCTACCATGGTAACTTATGTTACTATTGGCACTGTCCAGGCCAATTAAGGGCCTTTCATATTGCTAGTTTTCTTTCTTGGGCCGGGCAAAGCCACTCAAGTCAGAGACAGATAAGTACCTTACAAGCACCGAGCATCAGGCTTTGTATACCCCTTGATTGACTTTTCTGGAAATCTTACTGTGCACAATGGAGCTACATTTATTCACAAGCTGATGGAAGCAGCCTGGGCCCTGGAGGACGATCTTAGCAGAGGCCAGTCTTGCCACTACCTGCTCTATCATTCTATCACTCGGTGTTTAGAGCCTGAACCTTCTCCCCAAGGCTCTTTGTCCAGGTCCATTATCCCTGCTGGTGGTGGTAGCATGCCGTGGAGTCATTTCCGACTCATAGTGACCCTGTATAAGGTTTCCAAGGATATAAATCTTTATGGGAGCAGAAAGCCTCATCTTTCTCTTGTGGGGTGAACTTGTGGGATGAATGTAGTTTCGAACTGCTGACTTTGATGTTAGCAGCCTGACTCATAACCACTACACTACCAGAGCTCCTTAAGATCCTTGCTAACAAATCTATTTCATACTAAAACTGCTTTGTCTGCTGAAATCTATTTCTCCACCCATCCATCTACCTATTTAACTATCTGTTTATTAACTTCCTGAGTGGAGCTCTGGTGTGGTATTGTAGATCAGCACTGGACTGGTAAACACAGGTTAGCAGTCCAAACCCACCAGCCACTCTCAGAAACCCTGTACAGGGTTGCTATGAGCTGAAACTGACTACAGGGTACTTAACAACAACAATAACATGGTCCCTAAGTGGCACAAATGGTTGGTTGGCTCTGGGCAGCTAATCAAAAAGGTGCTGACTTGAGCCCACCCAGAGACACCATGGAAGAAAGTCTGGCATCTGCTCCAACAAATCATTGAAGATCCTCGGGAACTCAGCCGTCTATAACGCATGGGCTCACCATGAGTAAGAATCATTCCGTGTCAACAAATTTGTCTTTTTGTTTATTTTTGTATACCAGCAATTAGATTTGGTGCAGAGGATACTGAGATGAATAGAAAATGGTTTGCACCCTCAAAGGACTTACAGTTTAATGGCAGAGATGGACATAGGAATGGGTTAGTGATTTTATATTTGGATATATTAACTTCAGATCATACAAAATGTTTACAGTAAAACATTTCATTCCTACTCCTGTTGTGTAGATTCCCAGTTCCCCTCCCCAGTAATCTCCACCAATGAGTTGACATTCTTCCAGGGATACATACATATATATATACTCCATGTATCTGGTGTGGGGTGGGTAGACAGTGGATGCCTGCGGACAGAGGAACACTGATTGAAGTGGTGAGCATACATTGTCCCTCTAGCAGGGTGTCAGTGGAGCTGTGTCCCAGGCTTGGCAAATACACGTTCCTTCTTGTGAAACTGTGGGTCAGTCCTCTGAGGCTACCATGATATCTATGATGGTGGTGGTGGTGGTGGTTATATGCCGTGGAGTTGGTTCTGACTCAGAGCAACCTTGCACAGGGTTTCCAAGGCTCCCAGTAGAAAGCCTCATCTTTCTCCCGTGGGACAGCTGACCTTGAGATTAGCAGCCCTATTTGTAACCACTGCGCTACCAGAGCTCCTTGATATCTATTATGGTCTTCCTAATTGCAAACCCATTTCTAATTACCTGTTGACCCCAATGCTGCTGCTTGCATGGAGGTGACTTGAGTCACACTGAAGCCTGCTTTCTAAATTCTACCAGTCTTTTCACTGTTTCTTTGGGCAAGACCAACTCTATCACTTCATACTTTATCAGCCGTGTTGAGTGTTCACCATGACATCAATTAATGGGCAGGAAAAACAAGTTAAATATGGTTGTCCAACTTGAAAAGGTGGTTTAGTGCTAGTGGTTCATAAACAAAAAAAATTTAAATGAAATTAAGCCCAACCTACCAGAAGGTCAATTCCATTGACCCTTTGGTTAGCTTCCAATTGCTTTAACTTTTATGCCACCAGAGCTAACTGTTGTTAAGTCCTGTCGAGTCAGTTCCTAACCAGAGTGACCCTGTATAGGATTTCCAACGAGTGGCTGGTGAGTTTGAACTGCTGACCTTGAGGTTCAAACTGACCTTGTGGTAGAGTACTTATCCTAAGGAGCCACAACAGGACTACCTTGTTGCTGTTGTTAAATGCTGTCAGGTTGGTTCCGACCTATAGAGTTTCCAAGGAGTAGCTGGTGAGCTTGAATCAGCAACCTTGTTATTCAAGCCAACTTTGTAGTTCACTACATTAGCCCACCGTGCCATACCAGGACTCCTTTAGTTGTTCATAAAATGGGGAAAATGCATACTAGTATACTACTTGTTTTTGTTGTTTTTGTTAAGAGCCATTGAGTCAGTTCTCACTCACAACAATGCTGTATAGGGTTTCCAAGGAGGAGCTGGTGGGTTTGAACTGCCAACCTTGTGTTTCACAGTCCAGTGCTGATTCTACAGTACCACACCAGGAGTTGTTGGGGATAAAAATGTATGTATGTTCTACACATAAAATCATCCAGCATGCATTGGGACAGTTACACTACTTGTTAATGGCTAGTGTGTTTCTGGAGTTCTGGTGTGGCACTGTAGGATAAGCACCTAACAGCAAGTCAGTTTGAAGCAAAGGGTCAGTGGTTCAAACCAGCTGCTCCTCAGAAACCCTATACAGAGTTGCTATGAGTCGCAACCGACTTGATAGCACTTAACAACAACAGTGTGTTTCTGATTAGTTGATACTCTGACAGACAGATTAGAAACTATTTAAGTGATTAACAGTATTAGTATAAATTAACTATTTCATGTTGTTGTTGTTAAGAGCTGTTGAATTGGTTCCAACTCATAGCGACCCTGTATAAGATTTCCGAGGCTTTAAATCTTCTCGGGAGCAGAAAACTTTTTCCCGTGGAGAGGCTGGTGGGCTTGAACCATGGACCTTGTAGTTCACAGTCCAGTACTTATCATACAGAGTCACTGTGCTCCCCAACTATCTCATGAGGCAGCTTTAAATAAAGAACACGTTTATTTATTTATTTTCTCTAATTCTTTTTTTTTTTTTTTACCATAAGATTCCTATCCCCATCTTTCATCAGCCCCATCCAGACAGATTGGATACTACTCAGTGGAGAGTCTACCTTCCTCTGCACCCTCTGGATCTAGGCTCTCTCTTGAAAGCTTGTAAGCCAGTCACTTCTTGCCTTTGTGCC
>NW_006408612.1:2766213-2767856 GCF_000296735.1 Chrysochloris asiatica
TAAAAGAACACTTTTATTTTATGTCTCATCAAACATGTATATTAGGCCAAGGATTTTAAAAGCATCTTCTGAACACTTGTACTCGTAACCTTTCCCTGAAAGTTTCTCAGGGGTGATTTTTCTGGGTAAGCACTGGGACCAAGTAGGTATGGTCTTGGGTCTTATGGTTTCTCCCACCTCTACTTCACCAAGGCACCTGCTCTTTTGACACTGGGTTCTGAATAAGATTTTATTTCTGAGTTTCATTTTATTGTTGTTGAGAGCATACATATCAAAATATATACTAATTCAATATTTTCTACATATACAATTTAGTGCCACTTATTAAATCCCTTTGGATGCAGTCCTGGTGTGGCACTGTGGTATAAGCACTGGATCACAAGGTCAGTTGAACTGCAAGGTCAGCATTTGAAATATACCAATGACTCCTTGGAAAGCCTATACAGGGTCTCAATGAGTCGAACCTGACTCAAAGATGCTAACAACAACATTAAATCCTTTGAGTTCTGGGTTGTGCTCTCCCATCTTTTCTGAGTTGTCCCTCCCTACTAAACATAAACCCACTATCCCCTAAGGTTTCTATCTAAATGCTGTTGGCACCCAGATAGACAGCTCTTAAAGGAGCACAATGCTCAAGGTTGACCTTTCTAACTAATTAAGCAAAATTATTCAGTTTTAAGATGACTTTAGGGGATATTTTTGGCTTAAAGTTTAAAGATTATCTCAGAGAAAAAATTTCAGGGATTCATCTACCTTACATGGCTCCAGAAAGTCTAGAATCCATGAAAAGTTGAAATTCTGTTCTGAAAATTCCGCTCTTTTGATAAGGATTGTTCTATGGAATCTTTGATCAATATGTTCTGTAATGGTGACTGGGCTCTATTCAGTTCTGGATTCATGGCAAAAGAGAGAGTTGTTCATGTTCAAATACGCATTCCATATCCTCCTCCTATTTTGGACTCTTCTTTCTCTGTTGCTCCGGGAAAACAAAGATCAATTTTTGTGCTTTGGGTGGTCACTTGCAAACTTTTAAGACCCCAGGCACTATACAATGAAGTAGGAGATAAAACAGAAGCACTATACACATTATTAGGCCAATTAACTGGAAGGTTCTATGAAATAGTGACCCTAAACCTCTAAAACAAGGACCCAAATCCTATGAGACATATGGTTGCATATAAGCAACCTCAGAAGCTGTTCTTTTCAGTCTGTATTGTAAATATATACTGCATTTAACAGTGATATCTATCATCATAACTGTTGCCAATTTAGTTTTTTACACATACACAACTATCAACAACATTGACAATTATGAAAACCAAACTTTTCATCAATGCAATTTTTCCATCACAGTCAACATGTGCTTTTATCTTCTCTTCCACCTCTGGTAAACACTAATAAACTTTGGTCTTTACATATTTGCCTTTTCTTGTCTTTTTATGTAGTGAGGTCATGCAATATTTGTCTTTTTGTGATTGGTCTATTATGCTCTGCATAATATCTTTAAAAAATCCTGGTGTGGCACTGTGGGTTAACACGCAGGACTACAAAGTCAGTTTGAGCCGCAAGGTCTGTGGTTCAAGCTTACCAGTTGCTCCTTGGAAGCCATACACGAGATTGCTCTGGGTCAGAACTGACTCAAC
>NW_006408612.1:2767986-2769998 GCF_000296735.1 Chrysochloris asiatica
ACACTGCAGTGAACATTGGTGTACCCGTCTCTTTTTGAGTCTCTGCTTTCAAGTCTTTGGGGTACATACCTAGGAGTGGAATTGCTGGGTCAGAGTAGTTCTGTAAGTCCTGGTATGGTGCTAGACTGCTAAGCACTGGATTGCTCACTGAAAGATCAGCAGTTCAAACCCATCAGATGCTCCTTGGAAACCCTATATAGGGTCGCTGTGAGTCAGAATCAACTTGATGGCACTTAACAATAACAACACTGAAGTTCTCATTTTAGCTTTTTGAGGAACCGCCACACTGCTTTCTACAATGTATGTACCATTTTGCATTCCCACCAGCAATGGATAAGGGTTCCAATTTCCTCCATACCCTCACCAACATTTTCTTTCTTTCTTTCTTTTTTTAAAAATTTCAGCCAACCTAGTAGGAATGAAATGGTAACTCATTGTGGTTTTGATGTGCATCTTGCTGATGACTAGTAACACTGAGCATTGTTTTCATATATTTGGTGGCTGTTTGCATGTCCTCTTTCGTGAAATGTCCATTCAAGTCCTTTTATTGGTTGTCCAGATGATGGGCTACCAGGAGGCCCAAGGAAACTCTAACCTTGGAGGTCCACCTAACTATCTGATTTGGGAAAGACAAAAAGCAGAAAAGTTATCAGAGGAGGAGAATTCTGGGAAGATGATGGCATAAACAAACTGTTGTTCTGACCCTTCCCAAGAAATACAACAAGTAAACATTGCTAGGATATGAGGCACTCTGAATCAGGGAGCAGAGGAAAGCAGCAAGGAACTGTAGACAGGCAAAAATCAACAAATCAATGAGTGGCTACAATAAGAAATATCCCTGTCCCTCCCCAAGTCACACAGGCTGCTGACTACTGTGAATTGTAGTAGTACCTCCTGCCACCCCCACCTTGCCCCGGCTCTTGCCTACACAATAGACAGAACCTCAAGTTTCTGCCCTAAATCAACAAGGCAGACTTCTCCAGGGTTCCATTTGGAGTGTGCCAGCATCTCTCACCTACACATTATTGGTTGCAAACCTATGCTACAGAAGACCTGAGCAGTAGAGTCTGTTCTCACTGTCAACACTCTATCTGCCTCCCTGCACATCCCATAACTCAAGTCTCTGAAATCAACAAGACAGCTCTCCCATGGGGTCAGTACAAGTCTGTCTGCTCCCCCTTCCAGCCAGTGTTGAGGATTGCAGGCTGAGGCCACTGGGTGCTAAGAAGCAGGCATCTTTAGGGTACACCCAATATACTTGGTGGGCAAAGGGGTCTGATAACAACAAGACATACCTCCTTAGAGGTCCATGCAGAGTGTGACTATTCCTCCCCACAGGTAACTGTTGGGTGCTGTGCTGATACAAACTCCTTTAGAAGGTTCTCTACAGTAGAGTCAGAGGCATCTCCAACTACCACAGGGCCACTGGGGATCTGAAACCAACAAGACAGATCTCTCACGGGTGCTTTGGGGAGTGCCAGGACCACCTCCTCCGGAAATGGAAGAAAATCAGGCTGTGTTTCTCCTGAACGTCAGTTCAGATATATACAACCCCACAGAGCAGGGAAGGAAATCTCAGGCAGAACTGGAGGGCAACACCAACTGGGTATGGGTTTCCTGACTAAAAACATGGCTCAGACCCAGAGAAGGGAAGTGAACAATAGCAAGAAAGAGAGAGAAAGGGAGAGAGGATTGCAGTCCCTTAGTAGAAAAATTGATAATACACAATATTTTGCTTGAGGGGTGGTGCCCACTGGTGAATGGAAGGACCACAGTGTGTTCTTTGGTATGTCTGGGACAAGTTCAAAGTTGAATAATGAGACTTGGGACTTTCGAATCCCAATTAAACCAGGAGGAATAAGGAGATGTCACAGAGAAGGAGAGAAAACATTAAGCAAAGACCAAAGGCTCTACCTATCTAAGACTTCCTTGCAGAAAGTAATGCAGGCAAAACTCCAGACATGGGGGAAACTGAGAAAGTTGGTTTTGTTAGGTGCCATTGAGTTGGTACC
>NW_006408612.1:2772218-2773794 GCF_000296735.1 Chrysochloris asiatica
AACATGACCAAGAGAGTGAAAGCACAGCTAGGGATGGTCAAATATTGAATTAACAGTAAACATAATTAAAAAATCAAGGGAAAACATAGAGAGAGCTAAAGGAAATAATACAAGAGCAAAATGAAGATCTAGAAAAAGAGACTGGAATGGAATGCAATGGAAATGGATAACTAACATGAGAAACACAATAGAAGGACTTACCAACAGATTTAATCCAGTAGAAGAAAAAATCCATGAATTAGAGGATAAGAGAATTAAAATTGCAGATACTGAAGAGCAACAAGAATGGCGTTTCAAGAAGGCTGAGTACAGCTTAGTAGGATTGTGGGACAATAACAAGATTGTTGTTGTTTTGTTGTTAAGTGTCATTGAGTCGATTCTGACCCATAGCAACCCTGTAAAGGATTTTCAAGGAGCAGCTGGTGAGCTTCAACCACCAACCTTGCAGTTCAAATGACTTTGTAGTCTGATGCATTAGCCCACAGCACCACACCAGGACTCCAATAACAAGATAGATTATGGGAATTCCAGGAGATGAAAGAGAAAGGGATAAAAAGAATAGTTGAAGAAATAATGACAGAAAATTATCCCAATGTAATGAAGCATATGAATCTACAAATCTAAGAGGCTCAAAGAGTCCCAACCCAGATAAAGCCAGAGAGCTATACCAAGACATATCAGAGGCTCTCAGAAATAAAAGATAAAGAGTGAATTCTGAAAGCAGTGAGAAAAAAGCAGTCTCATAAAAAGGATCTCCAATAAGATAAAGTGCCAATTTTTCTTCAGAAACCTTGGCAGCCAGAAGGCAATGGAATGATATATTTAAAGTGCGGGGGGAGGGGGTGGGGCAGAAAGCTGTCAACAAAGAATACTGTATTTAGCAAACTATTCTTCAAGAAAGAAGGTAAAATTAAAACATTCCCAGACAGACAGCAGTTGAGTGAGTTCATATCTACCAGTCTGGTCCTACAAAAATTACTAATGGGAATTCTGTAGATGGAAGAGAAAAGACACTAGAAAGTCAATCAAAGGTATACATAAAAAGAGAGAAATATATATATAAAAGAAATGCATGGACAAGTATTTGTTGTTGTTGTTGTTAAGTGCCATTGATTGAGTCAGTAGTTTAAGGGCTAGAAATAAGGTATTCATGTTTGATAATTCTAATAAATGTTTTGCCCTTTATGTATTTAAATAGAAACTATAGAAAAGGCAAGGATGAAATATAGAGACATAAATAGCAATAACTAGAAAAGGTGGGAAGAGGAATGATATATAGACTTTCTTGCGTGTTACTGAAGTTGGTACCAACGTACCCTGTGGGTGTTTGCTGTTACATGCCTTCAAGTTGGCTCCAACCCATAGCACCACACTATAGGGTTTCCAAGAAGCAACTGGTGGATTAGAACCACTAACCTAGTGGCTAACAGTTCAGTACTTATCCTACAGCATCATACCAGGACTCCATACCTACAGGCATTTGTATCAAAATAAATATAAACATAAGGTTTAATAGTGACCCATCTTCCCTGATGCTAGTGATATCACACAATCACATGTACTTCACATAGTCACC
>NW_006408612.1:2774374-2800667 GCF_000296735.1 Chrysochloris asiatica
AAAACCATTTGAACTACAAGGTCATTGGTTCAAGCTCACCAGCTCCTCCTCAGATTCAGGGTCGCTAAGGGTCGGAACTGACTCAACAGCACTTAACAACAACAACAACAACAACAAATATACAAAGCAAACACTGATAAGATTGAAGGGAGAAATAGACCATTCAACAGCAATATTTGGAGACTACAATACGTCACTTTCAATACTGCACAGAACATCTGGAAAGATAAAAAAGAAACAGGGTCTTAATGGCACTATAAGCCAAGTAGTTTTAACAAATGTGTACAGAACCCGCCACACAAAGTTGTCAACCAAGTACAGTATACATTCTACCCCAGTCGCATAGACCATTCTCCAGGATAGACATCATTTTAGGTCACAAAGCAAGTCTTGATAAATTGAAAAACATTGAAATCAAACAAAGTATTTTCTCTGACAACAATTGGTGAAGATAGACATCAATAATAGAGAAAAAAATCTGGAAAACATAAAAACATACAGAAATTAAACAACACAGTCTTAAATTACAATGTGTCAAGGACAAAATCAAAAGAGAAAGCACAAATTTCTTAGAGTCAAATAAAAATAAAAGCACAACATATCAAAGCTGTGGGATGCAGCAAAGGCAGTACTCAGAGGGAAACGTATAGTAATAAATGCCTGTGTGAAAAGAAGTAAGATCTCAAATTAACAGCGTAACTCGGCATTCTCAGGAACTAGAAAGAGAAGGGCCAACTAAACCTAAGCCTACCAGAAGAAAGGAAATAACAAAGATCAGAGCAGAAGTAAATATAATCAAAAACAGAAAAACAATAAAATCAATAAAACCAGAGTTGGTTCTTTGAAAAGATCATTAAAATTGACAAATCTCTATCTAGCCTGACAAAGAAAAGATGCCAATGACCAAAGTAAAAAATGGAAGAGGGGAGATTACACCTGCAGAGATGAACTGAGGGCAAAACTTTGTTCCTGCCTACTCCCCTTTGTCAGTTTCATATCCATCAATCAAAGCTCTAAAAATATGCTTTTGAACTTCAAACCCAGCAAGGATACTTCTGCCTTTTGACCCCATTCTTGGAACATACCTCCAGTCTGGCCCTCCCATACAGTCTGAAAGACTAGCCATTCAATTTATCCAACTCCCCTGTACATTATGACTAGTTTGTTGTTGTTTCCAATCTACATACTGTCATCAACTTTTCAGGTTCCTGAGTCCTTATCAAACCTAAGTCTTGATTTGTCTAAACCAAGTGTTGAACTTCCACCAGATTTTTAGTCCTTAATTCATATTGTGGTCAAATCCTTGAGCACAAACCTGCAATATAACAACAGAGTGACCTCCCAAAAGCTCAACATCTTAAAGCAAGCAGGCGTCACACCCTTAATAATTCAGCGTTTAAAAATATCTGCAGTTTCTGTCTCGCGAATCATAAACAATTATTGTGACCACTCTTCAATGCACTAAGATATCTTTTATACCAAATTGTAGCCTGGTCTATGACATCTTAGCTTAAAATCAGGTTTTGTTTGTGGAAAAGATTCCATCCCATTTTCTCCACACTGGACTCCTCTTTGTCAAAGTGGTCACTGAGTTGTGAGATTGAAAATGCCTCCCGTTGAGCACTGTTGAACACCATGATGGTTGCCAGCAAGGGAACTTTGTGCTCCTCAAAATCAAAGAGCTCAGTTCAAAGACTTTAAGGGTCATTCCTTTCTGGTGGAGAAACCAACAAGTCCTATACTGCTTATTGTGGTCGTCAAATTGTTGATGTGAATAAACAAGTTTTGTGTACAGGAAACAACCACTTCCCCTTCCCCTTTGGAGAACCTCAAACATTTTTGATCTTAGATAAGAAGCCATAAATAATTATACAAACAATTACTCAGCCTTTGCCTTTTTTTCTTTTAATCTTATAATTGTACTTTAGCAGTAACATCAAACACAATTATTTCCCTTCTGTTTTCACAGTGAATAAAAATAATAAGAAAATTAAAAAATACATATACTTGGCTTTTTAGACTTTCATTAGCTGTAAAAAAAAAAAAAAAAAAATTCTATTATTCATGTACTGCTGCCTCCTAGGTTTCTAATGGACCCCTGGTGTGGCACTGTAGGACAAACACTGAACCACTAACCACAAGGTCAGCGGTTCAAATCCACCAGTTGCTCCCCAGAACCGACTCAATGGCACTTAACAGCAACAGCAAGTTGTTAATGAATCCTAATGGTGCTGTAGCATAAGCACTAGACTGCTAACTGTAAGGTTGGCCATTCAAACTCACCTGTTGTTCCTCAAAAACCCTTTACAGGATCGCCATGAGTTGGAACTGACTTGATGGCACACAACAACAATTCGCTAGTGCTACATGACATACAACTAAAGCAAGGTTTTGGTTTTTTCCAAGTTAAGAACAGAATCCGTTTTACCATATGTTGTTATGACGTTTCCCAGTTACATGAAGTCCCTGCATTTAAACTATGCTTTTAGATGTGAACTGTAACTCTAATATTTAGTTTTAAACATCTAAACTTTAACTTCTCCCAAGCTATAAAGAAGTTAAAAGTCAGATTTCTCTCTAAACAGAAGTTGGGCTTTCCAATCTATGTTATCTTTTCTGAGACAGAAAATGATGGCAATAGTCCATACATGCTAAATTGGCTTGTTCTATGCAGCTTTTCTAAGTGGGAAACCAGGAACCCAAGGGATAAAAATAGGACCCATTATTGTGAGCAATAAATGTTTGCCATGGATTTAGTGATAGATTAGACATCTATTGTTTGGAAATGTTCTGGAAAAAAAGGAAGTCATTTTACTATGGAAAGTATAGCTATCCACTAAACAAGAAAAATTTTTCCTAGATTTGAAGTGCCTCAAAATGGTTGATTTAATATTAAATGTTATTGTTGAACTGTTGACCTTGTAGTTCAAAGCACTACTATATATGTCTTCAATATTTTATAATCACATCAGTGGTGTTGGTGTTGGTGTTGGTGGTGTGCTGAGAAGTCGGTTCTGACTCATAGTGACCCTGTATAGGGTTTTAGAGGCTGTAAATCTTTATGGGAGCAGAAAACTTCATGTTTCTCCTGTGGAACAGATAGTAGTTTTGAACTGCTTACCTTGAGGTTAGTAGCCCGACTTGTAACCACTACACTGCCAGAGCTATACATGCCTATAATTTTAATGTTAGGATATTAGATAATGTGCTCTGACGAGTAAAGCCCGTCTTATGAAAATTCTCAAAGTGGAGCCTCACTTAATGCTCTAAAATGCTGCAAGGTCGGTTTGAACTACAAAGTCAACAGTTCAAGCTCACCAGCTGCTCCTCGGAAACCCAACACAAGGCTTCTATGAGTCAGAATCAACCTGACGGCACTCAACAACAACAATTATACTTTGTATCAATTAAGCCTTATTTGTCTTAAATAGACAAAATTCTACTACTGTAGAATTGATAGCAAAACCACCTCTCCATGTTTTCCTATGATCCTGTGATGCTTTTGTCATTCATTCAATCACGTATTTGTTATGCATCCATTCTTCTTAACAAATACTGAGTACCTACTAATGATTAAGTCAGTCTGTGAAATACAAGGAATCCAAGATGAATAAGCCATGGTCCTTGACCTCCAGAAATACTCAGTAAGTGGAATGCAGTGTCTGATGTGCTGTGACTCATGTGTAAACAGGATGCAGAAGAGGAGCAAAGGAAGGAATTCTTGGATCTAGATGGGGTAGGAGCCCAGTCTACATGGTCTTCTATAATGCAACATTGATCCCTGAAGGATGAGAAGATGTCATGAAAAGAATCCTACATTGGAACTTAGACATTGGCTACCTAAAACAGGGGGTTGGTGTAGCTATACAGACATGAAGTGACTGGCTTACAAGTTTTCAAGAGAGAGTTTAGTTTCAGAGTGTACAGGGGAAGGTAGAATCTGCATTGAATAGTTTTCATCTTGTCTAGACGGGTCTGGTGAAAGGAGATGGGGATAAGATTCTTATAAGATTCAATAGTGAATAATTGTTATCATGACTAATTGTGACTGTCACAACTGTAAAGGTAAAAGTTTTGTAACAAAAAGAGAGGTGTAGTTAATTTTACAGTCCAGGAACAGAGGACCCTAGGACCATCAAGGGAGAAGAGCGTGAGTGGAATGTGGGACCCTGTCCAGAGATGCAGCGACACACCAGAGATGGAGGAAGAGATGATAACATGGAGAGATAGAGCAGCTGAGGACTCTAGACTCATGGAAAGATAAAGACTGTGTGCTGGTGGCCAGGAGGTAGGCTTGCAGAGTGTGCCTTTTGGTTGTTAAATGACTATATTTTTGAGTGTTTTTGTGTACATCCAAAAAAACACAAAAACAGAGGGAATAGAAACAACTACTATTGAATGATGATGCATGGAGGAGATTGTAATCATTGCAATGAAACATTGAGTGTAAAATAAATGTTCTTCCATGTAAACTATCACTCAATTCACAATAAAAACTTTAAAAAAAACCCACCCTGCATTGGAACTCAGAAGACCAGTATTTGGTTCCTTGTTCAGTTACTTCGGCCACTGGACACTGAGATGAGTGAAGCTCCCTCAGAGCACTCTTTGCCCCAGTCCCTGCCCCTGCCAGAGGTCACCCCATGTCAACCACCTCAGGGCCCTGGTGGAGTGGACAGGTACTCTCTAAGGTCTGCGCTTCCAACTCTATGGTGCCAAACCTTTCATCTCCCCCTGGAAGCACAGCACAGCCCCCAGGGGCCTCTAGATCACTTCTTCCCACATGACCTCTGTTCCCGGGGTCTCCCCCACTCACCCCATGTAGGACTGACCTGGCTGAAGGGGAGGGAGTGGACACAGGATGCAGAGAAGGGGAGGGTGTCTTCAGGCTTCTGGGGCCAAGAAGGAAAGTATTTGTGTGTGTGCATGTACGTATGTGTGTTTTCCAGACCCACCAGACCCTGTGTATGTGTGCATGTTTTTGTAAAAAATTTTTAAAAAATTTTTTTAATGGAAAAAAAATCTGAACAATAAATGTTTTATTTGCTTTATATATATAAAAAAGACTCATTGAGTTTTTTCATTTACAAAATAGAAAAAAATAGAAATAATAATTGCTACTCTTATTAATGGAGAAAAGATTGAAGTTGTCAAGGACTTCATTCTTCTTGGATCAACTAATGACACTCACTGAAGAAGCAGTCAAGAAATCAAACAACATATTGCATTGGGCAAATCTGCTGCACAAGACCTTTTTAAAGTGTTGAAGAACAAAGATGTCAGTTTGAGGACTAAGGTGCAACTGACCCAAGCCATGGTATTTTCAAAAACCTCATATGCATGCAAAAGCTGGACAGTGAATAAGGAAACCGTAGAAAAATTGATGCTTTTGAGTTATGGTGTTGGAGGAGAGTATTGAAGGTACCATGGGCTGCCAAAAGAACCAACAGATTCGTTTTTGAAGAAGTGCAGCCAGAGTGCTCCTTGGAGGCTAAGACGGCCACACTTCATCTCTCATACTTTGGACATATTGTCAGGAGGGACCAGTCGCTGAAGACGGATATCATGTTTGGTAAGGTCAGAGAAAAAGAGGAAGACCCCCAATGACATGGATTGGCCAGGTGGCAGCATCGATGGACTCAAGTGTGGCAACAGTAGTGAGGTCGGCCCAGGATCGGGCAGTTTTTTGTTCTGCTGTGCGTAAGGTCACTGTGAGTCAGTACCAACTCAATGGCACCTAACAACAACAGAGGAGATGGATAAAAAATATATACAGAATAAAATGGGAAACTTGAGACAACATGGGCAAGAAACAGGAAGGGCTCCAGGTGTTTCCTGTATTTACTAAGAACCAAGCATGAAGAAATGGATTTAAATTGCAGTATGAAGGATTTAGGTTAGAAACCAAGATAATTTTTCCTCCATAAAGGGCTGTTAAAACATTGAAATGTCTAGCAGAAAAAGATTCTGAGTCTCCTCCTCTGGCAGTTTTTTTTTAATAGGGAGAATGGAACTATCTTACAATTGGTTACTGTTTATAAAAAAAGCACAAAGTATATAAAACAGAGTTTAATTACAAGAAGTGCCCATATGATGCTTGGCACATTCATAAGTTTAGATCATTTCTTAGGGGAGAATCAGAATCCTAAAAGTCACATCAGGGCCATATTCACCTTTTTGATCTCAGCAGATGGAAAATATGTGATGTTTTGGATTGAGTTTTGTTCCTCCAAAATCTGTGTCAACTTGGCTAGGCCATGATTCTCAGCTTAATGTAATTATCTTCCATTTTGTGATATGATGTAATTGTCATAAATGTTGCAAAGCCTAACCTCTATGATTTGACGGTGTGTAACAATAACAACAACATGATGTTAACAGGCAGTGCTGGTGGTGCTATGGTTTAGGTGTTGACCTGCTAACTGCAAGGTTGGTATAAAGATTTACGGTCTCAGAAACTTTATACAGGGTGACTATGAATCATAATCACCTTGATGGTAGTGGATTTCCTTATGATATAAATGAGGTAGGATTAGAGGCAATTATGTTAATGAGGCAGGATACAAACTACAGGAGTCGTTTCAATCTTGACTCAATCTCTTTTGAGATATAAAAGAAGTTAAACAAGGGAGCAAAGAACAGAGGGACCTCAGTGCCACCAAAAAAGAAAGACAAGAGTGGAGCATGTCCTTTGACCTACAGTGTCTGCACTGAGAACCTTCTAGATCCAGGGAAAGATTGAAGCTAAAACACATGGAGATCTCCAAGGAACATTGGACCCACAGATGCTGAAGGAGACAAGGGCCTGCCTCTTAAGTGGTTATCCAACAAAGCGAGAAAGCTGGTGCCCTGAACTTAGATGGGTAGCCTCCTGAACTATGAGAGCATTTATTTGTGTATATATTTGTTTGTTACAACCATCCACTTGTGGTATTTCTAGTACAGCAGCACTAGAGAACTAAGGCACATGATGTCTCTTCAAGCTTCTGTGATCTTTTGTCCCTTTGTGTAACTTCAGCTGTCTCATTACATATCTGCGTAACCTGAGAGACATAAAAGTCATTTGCTTCAAGAGTAACCAAACACACAATGTCCTTTTCTTAAGCATTTGGGCTTATCCTCTTTCTTGATGGACTTCTATAGCACTGCCACATAGAAGGTCACCCAGATCAGTGAACACTGGATTAACCCAGCCTCTAAGCTATAGCCCTTACCTCAGTGAGGAGTAGCTCAGAGATGCCTGAATGTTGTGTGCAAGGAGACTTTCTAAAGACTGTCAGGTTAACTTCTAGATCCCATAAAGCAAATAAAGTAAACCAGGATCTTCAAAGTGCCCAGATCCATAATTAAGGGAGACGGTAAAGAATAGTCTATACAATCTGCCCAAATAGACTTCAAAGAAACCACTTGCCCTGTTGTAGTTGTTCTGGAATGTTCTTGAAACTATACTATGATTAGACTTTACTTTCACTCCCAAAAGAGATGAAAGTCTGCTAATGAGCAAGTTCCTACAGTGGGTTTGCCACTCTGACTGAGGGCTAGTCCTTTCAGTAATCCTACCCCATTTGTCTCTGGCTGTGGGAGAAGGATTCAGGTTTCGAGGAAGCACCGTTGGATCCTCAACACTCCAGTTGTATATCTGGGTCAGACCCATTCTTGAAATGACTTCCATTCCTTCTTTAACTTATTTCCCCTCTGATTACATCCTAGCTTGGAGCATATGCTGTTTTTTCCTCCACTCCTGGTTGGATTCTGCCTCTATATTTGTGTAACCAGCAGGGAAAATGGCAAAAAGAGGAGAGAGTTTCTGCTATAACTGTCTATTTTTGGTGGTTCATAAGCGCCTCAATATTCCTTTGGCCTGAAGCTACACATGCTTGGTCTCAGCCCAAGGGGAAGTTATTTTGGAAAGTTTGAGCAAAATCCTCTCCATTCTAGCCTGGGCTGTGGGTAAGGAAGACTGGAAAAAAATAAAAACAGGACTTTAGGAAAAACAGATCTGTAAATTTGGGGCTGAAGTAGAACTGGCCATTGGACTCCTACCTGGGGTTGATTTTTTTGTTTTGTTTTTCCTGTTAGATGAATGATATCTGGGGCCAGGAGCCACTGGGCTGAACATCTTGGAGGCCCTTTAGTAGGTTGCTTTCAAATCACTGGAAAGTGGCAACACCACTGCCCATGAGTTGGCCTGTGAACAGACTTCACTGTGGTGCTGTTGTGAATTGTCATCAAGAAGTTGGCAGGCTCGTGGTGACTCCATGTACAACACAATGAACTTTCCCCGTCCTGTACCATCTTCACGACTACTGGTATGTTCAAGTCTAGTGTTGTGACCACTGTGTATTTTGAGTGCCCTCCAACCTAAGGGGCTCATCTTCCAGCATTCTATTGCGTAATATTCTGTTGGGACCCACAGGGTTTTCATTGGCTGATTTTCATTGAGCATAGCTCATCAGGCCTTTCCTCCTAGTTTGTCTTTGTCTAGACGCTCCACTGCAACCTGCTTCCCATGGGTATCCCTTCTGGTGGCCTAGCTTCCAGAATCATAGCAACATGCAAGACAGGCATAGTGGGCACTCTGGTGGGATCAAGAAAGAACTGGATCTGAACTCAAGTCTAGTCAGTGGTCCAGTCTGACTATCTGTGTGTCCTTAGACAAGTCGGACAAGACAACCTCTTTCTTGGGGTTCCATTGCTCCCCTACGACATGATGGGTTTAGACTAGTTTCCCAGCAATGCTTTGTTAGTTCTAATCCTCATCTAGAATAAGGAATTAAAATCTATTTTTTCTTGGGATTAAAATACTCAAATAATTGGCGATGGGCGAGTTATCTTTATCTTTTAGTTGGCACTGCAGGTAAGAGGTCACTGAGATGAAAAAGCAGGCTTTTCCCATAGCCCATTTTAACAAGAATGAAAAATGGAGGCTTTGGAGAGCAGCTACATATAGTGGAATTCTTGTTTGTGTAAAGTGGGGATGCAGGAGAGATGTAAACACAAATGAAGTGATGGTTTTTATATGATGATTCCATGCCATATCCCACAATTGAAGCTATGGGTTTGTCAAAATAGATGAAAGCCAAAGTCAACTCTCTTTCTTCCAAAAATGTGGAAAAGTTCATTTGTTTATTTATTCACTATTTCTTCAACTAATATTTATTGAGTGTCTACTAATTTTCACTTTTTCCTCTTAGCGTTGAAAAGGAAACAGACAGGGATAGTAAAAGGCAACTGGGGAAATCAAGTGGTTGCTCTGTCACAGAATTTGGGGTCTGGGATCTGGGGCCTGGGGAGTAGCACATTGAATGAGAAAGTGGTCATCCTCCAGGCAGAACCTGTCATACCACTGTGCTTCCAGGTTTCAGAGGGCAAGCCACCGACAGACTAGCAGAGATGATGGGGCTCAGTATTCCAAGGCAACTGGCAGGATGCCATCATACCTACATCAACCTTCTCCTTGCTTACTCTGTCATGCATTCCCATGGGAAACTGTGAGTTCCCACACGTCCTCAGCCAGGAAGGTCAGCATGGATACATCTGTGTATTGCAGGGTAGAGCTGATAAGCACCAGCTGCTGGATCTGCTTGGTACAGAGCACCACGTCCTCCCCCACATCAGTTGCTACAGCAGAACCCCTTCAGACTCCCACCTGCCCCAGGGGCCTGGTTAGAGCCATGTCTGAGAAGGAAGAAAGAAATAGTGTGGGGAGCTTGATTGAGTTCCTAGCCAACCAAGGTAGGCCTGGCATTGGTGGTACTGCTGTCAGAAGAAGTACAGTGGCACCCTTCTTCTGAGGCTGTGACGTTAATCCAAGAGAAAAGAACATCTATACTCTCTTTCAGTTCCTGGATGATGCCAATGGGTGAGCTCTCAACTACTAACGGAACTGAAAGGTTGGTGCTTTGGGAAAAAAGCCCGGAGATCTATTTCCAGAAGATCCTAGCCATCGACAGCCCTGAGGAGTATAGTTCATTCTGACATACCAGGGGTCATCATGAGTTGGAATAAACTCCACACCAACTGGTATATTCGTTCGCTTCAACTTGAGAAAATGACACTAGAAGATTTCCAGCAGTCTTTCCCAAGCTTTCTTCTGTGTTGAAATCACCTGAGGATCTTGTGTAAACGCAGACTCTTGATTCAGTAGGTCCGAGATAGTGCTCAGAAATTTCCATTTCTAACAAGCTTCCAGATGATGCCTATACTGCTGGTCTGTGGACCACAAGTAGAAAACTGTTTGTTTCCCCAACACACCTCCCCAAGGGTAGGAACATGAACCTGAGCCAAGCTGGAGCCATGATAATATCTTAACCATGGGTCAAAGAGTGGGTACGTGACCGTGTGAGACCATAAGGATTCTTGCTTTCATTTATTTTTTATGGGCAGTGGCTAGTCAATAAGGGTCCCTGGTGGCACAGTGGGTTAACTGCAAAGTAGGCAGTTCAAACTCACAAGCCACTCCATGGAAGAAAGATGACACTGTCTGTTCCCAGGAAGATTTACAGTCTAGGAAACCCTACGGAGCAGTCTTACTTTGTTCTATAGGAGTCCTGGTGTGGTGTTGTGGGTTAATGCGCCGGACTGCAAAGCCAGCAGTTCAAGCTTACCAGTTGCTCCTCGGAAACCCATAGCTATGGGTCGGAACCAACTCGACGACACTTCACAACAACAACACAGGGGCACTATGTTGGGATTGACTTAATAGCAGCAGATTTGGGTTTTGGTTTTTGGTTTTTGGAACTGAGAGAAGGAAACTGGAGACTCAAATTCAATTAATTGGTCTGGGGCAGGAATTGGTATGTGTATGTTTTAAAACTCCCTGGGTGATTCGAATGTGCTACCTTAAGCTCATTCAAGTTGAGCATTCAACAGCAGCAACTGAGAAAGCCTTACAATGGAGTCTCAGGAACCAACCATCTAAGGGGGAAAGGCAGACTAAGCAAAGGGCTGGGACGGACTTCTGAGAGGACAGCAGTTACCCAGGAACTAAAGAGAGAGAAGCTAGAGGCAACCTCTCACCTTCATGACCTCTCGGCTCCCTAAATACTCTGCCTGTCATAAGATTAATTTTAAAAAATAAATAACAGTTGACATGAAATTGATTTTGATTCATGGCAACCCCACATGTGTTAGAGCAGAACTGGTCCATACAATATTCCAAGGAGCTTTTGGGTGGACTTTCGAGCCTATGGGTTAGCAGTCAACCACACTAACCGTTTACATGACCCATGGATCACAAGATAGCAGTTTTGAAGTGTATTGAGGTCTCATGTTCTGGTCTCTGATCATTTCCAATAAGTTAGCTCTCCTTCCACATTGGTTAGGAGCCCTGGGTGGTGCAAATGGTTAAACCCTCCAGGCTGCCGACACAAAGGTTGGAGGTGTGAGTTCACCCAGCAGTGCCTTTAAAGAAGGACCTGATGATTTGTTTCTATCTGACATACATGGGGTCACCGTGTGTCTGAATCAAATCAATGGCAACTGGCACTGGTAGCACATTGCATGCTCCTTAGGGACAGGGATGATATCTGATGCCTCTTTCCTGCCTTCAAAGCATCAGTCACTGTGCATGCATTTTCTGGCATTCCAAGATAAGGATGGACTGACATCCAAGTATGTGCCAGAATTTGTTGGCCTCATCTTTCAAACTGAAGTGTTCCCAACTTCTTCCTTGTATGTAAGGAATTCCCCAGGCTGTTTACTATGTGTTCACAGCATGTGTTTTGGAGGAGGGGGGGAGAAGTTTCATCAAATGCTTATTTCATAGCCCAGACCTACCCACGTCTTAGTTCAGAGGAGGTAGAATGTGCCAGAACAGGGAGGAGGGATCAAAAGGTTTGTGAACTCTCTTGCCACTTTAGGTTCAACATCGTGTTCCCTTGAAATAGAAATATCTGCTTGAATTTTCTCCCAAGGTCAAGCCCTTTGCTCAGAAATGCAGTTGCCTGGAGAAAACTGACGCTCCCTAACCAGTCCTTGGCAGCTGTCAGCCCACAGCAATAGTAGTTACTCTGCAGCCTTCATGCTAAGTTCTTGTGATAGTTTTGGCCAGGGGACCGCCAAGCAGGTTCATTTGGATTTGACCCCCTGCTGAGAAGTTGCCTTTCTACCCAGATACACTGAATTCAGCATCAACATTTTAATCAGAATCTCATGGACACATAAGAATCATTTGAGGTTCTTATTAGAAATACCAATTCTGATTCAGTGTACCTAGGTGAAAAGGCAAAATTTCTCACCAAGGGTGTGAACCAGAATGAGCAGGTTGGTGGTCCTGCCTGGAATACATGTGACACCTGCATACTGGAGTTGGTGGAAATTTCGCAGGATTCTTTGGGTGGTGTCTTCCCCCCTTCCCTCAGGAGGACTTGTCCTGGGAGGCTTCCAGGAGGACTTGCACAGCTGCTGTGAGGAGACTCGGGCAGTGGGAGTAGCGCTGTAAGGCTGAGCCTCAGGGTGGTCCTTCCTGAATTCAAAGAATCCTCAGCACAATAAGAGACTGAACTGAGGGTTAAGTAGAGACACCAGTCTTGCAGTAAAGCCATCATGGAAAAAAAAATGTATGTGAGAACTTGTTAACATGTGGAAACCCCTTCACAAATATAAACATTATCATTCTTAAATTTTACAATATTGTTATATGGGTGAGAGCAATAGGATATACAAGAGCCCTTCTGGGAAAAGTCCTCAGTTATGAGTCCAGAATTTGACTGCTGTCTTCTGGACTGTATTCTATCTCCCACTTGCTGTATAACCCACAACAATTCAGTTAACCAGCCTGGGCTCAGATTTCTCAGGCTGGGTATCTATGGTCCCTTCCATCAACAACAGTTTTACAATCCTGCAAATTATTGATTAGCTAAGGTCAACAGTCATTAGCTGTCAAATAACGTGTGTGGGAAACTAATTACAATTATTGGCAAGGATGGTAAGGGTTTTTTTCCAAGTGACTTGAATCCATCCAAGTAGCTTTTAAAAATTTTTTGTGAAGGTTTGGCCAAATGAAATGTTAAAAATTGCAGTATTTTCCCCACCCCCACACCCCCATTGGATCCCCTGTGGTTTAGGAAGGCAGACAATTCATTTTTCTAGTTCATTTGAGAATTTCTATTTGCTCTGTTTCTGTCTTCCTTCTCCTCCCCTAGTCTTACTGGAAACCAGAAGTGGTTTTTCCCAGTACACCTGGGAAAGACATGAGGACGCTGGCCAGGTCAGCTGCTGCACACAGCATTCTCTAAAAAGGGCATTAAGCAAATGGGGGAGGAATGCCTCCCCACAGAGCTGCCCCTCCCAGGCCATTCTGAAGAGGTGGAATCCAGCGGCTCTCCCCAGCTGGTTGGAAATCAGATGCCTAGGTGATTGATTTCACCATCTGACTCCAAAAGACTTGCACACTGGTGTAAAAGGGACATCTCTCAAGAGTGTGATAATCCTCACTTCCTGAAAAGGTTTCCAAACACTACACTTCCCAGTTTCCTTCTCACTTGGTAGTAGATGGTCCTGCTGATAGTCTGAAAACACCTCTCAAGGCTACAATGATGTTGGCTCTACTTGTTTGCTCCTAGAATATAAAGGATTCAGAATCTGTGGTTTGTCTCCTCCCTGCTCTTACAGCACTTGGTGTTTGTCTCTCTCTTTCCAAGGATCATGGTGTATTTTAATTGTGTACTTTTTCCTCACTTAACAATGACCTTCTCAACAGTAGAAACTGTGCCTTATTCATTTCAGTAGATGTAGCAACTAACGGCTTTAAGTTCTTAACATACAACCAACAAGTTGCCATTAAATCTAACTCATGACCATCCCATGTGTGTCAGAATAGAATTGTACTCCACAGTGTTTTCAGTGACTGATTTTTCAAAAGTGACCCCCCCCCCCACCCCCCAGGGACTGTCTTCTGAGGTGTCTATGGACAGATTGGAAGTATCTATCTTTTGGTTAGCATCAGAACACTTAATCATCTATGCCATTCAGAGACTCCCCTTAACCCTTTGTTGCTGTTTTTGGTCCCTGTTAAATAAATGTTAATTGAATGGCATGCTTTGCCATGGACTACATCAGGAAATTTTGATGATTTTCCAGGAAAAGTGTGGCCAAAAAGAGTAAAACCATAAAGACTCGTGTTTTTTAAGTGCATCAGTAGGGTAATTCATTTCACATTCAGAATGCTGTTCTGAGCCAGACCTAAGAGTTAGGGACCACTTCTGATTTCAGTATAATCAGATTCTTGGTGAAGTCCAGTTTTCTGTTTCATAAATAAAACATCAAAATTTCCTTTGGACACACAGGAAACAATCCTACGGTGACTTAAACATTTACATATAAAGAAACCTGCATGGTTCTTTGTTGCCGCTGTTGCTTTTGAATCTGTTCCAACTCATAGTTAAACTGTATAGGGTTTCTGAGGAGTTTGAATTGCTGACCTTGAGGTTAGCAGTACAGTGCTTACCCTATGGCACCACACCAGGACTCTGCATGTTTGTTTACCATCCATAAATATAGGTAAAATGAATAAACAAAATTAACGTCTTAAAAAACAGATAGAATAGATAGATATTTCTTGAACTTTCTTGGAACTCCATTATTAAAAATAAGTTATACCTTCTTGCAGAATGTACCCTTTGGTTGTTTAAATGATTATATATGTGGTTTTGTGTACATCTCCCCGCAAAATCAGAGGGAACAGAGGCAAATACTGTTGAATGATGATGCGCAGAGGAAATTGTAATCATTGCAATGAAACAATGAGTGTAAAACTGATGTTCTCCCATGTAAACTATCACTCAATTCATGATAAAAACTTAAAAAAAAAAAAGTTATACCTTTAGATGAAATAATACATATAAATATGGTAAGGTATGTGGCATACCAATGTTAGCTATTTTATTATTTTAATACAAATAATGAAGTAGCATGATTCTCCATTTAGTAAAATCAGAGTTAATGCCAACAACTTCCCTCTGTTTTTTTTTTTTTTAATTAAAAGCAAGTAAAAAAAAAAACAAAAAACTTTCAAAAAGTTCTCTAGCTAAATATTCAAACTGATTTCTTATATCTGAAGCAGCTTTTGTTGTGTATCTAGTCTTTGCTCTTCAATAACTTCTCAAGATAGCTAGGCAAGTAATATTATCTTCTATTTCTAAATGAAAAAAATTGGTCGCTAGTAGCAGAATTTGGCTTGAGGCCAGCCTCTCTTGCCCATTTCCTTTCAGTGACCTGCCCTAACTCTGAGATTGGTAGCCTAAGTTCTCCTTTTCACTTCTGCCTCACTCCCTTTACTTCCCCCGAAATTTGTTGAAGGACATTCTATATCCATGTTAATGAGTCCCAAAGTTTGCTAAAAAGTGGGACTGGATTAAAGGGCCTAGAGAAGAGGGGCTATAGAAGGAAGAGTATGCAAGTCATTATTTACTGGTATCTTCAAAATTCTTGAGAAGGTTTGGCTCATTTCATGAAGGACTGAGAGTCTAACACTATTTTTGAGGAGTCCTGGTGGCACAGTGGCTAAGTGTTCTGATGCTTACTGAAAGGTTGTCTGTTCGAACCCACCAGCTTTGCTGGGGGAGAACGTTGTAGCAATCTGTTTTCATAAAAATTTACAGCCTCGGGAGCTCTGCATAGTCATTGTGAGACAGAATTGACTCCACGGCAAAAGGTGATTGTGAATATTATTTTAAATAACCCTGGTAAGTGAGGTCTTTTTACAAAGCAGACAATCTCACAGTCCCTGTCCAACCCCTCTCCATGCATCAACATTGGAGACAGACTTCCATTAACCACCTCCCTCCACACCTAGACTGGCTATGGTCTGGGTCTCTCTCGCCCTTTATAGAGATTAGGTATAATATCTGGCTTTACATTACTCTGTTGTTGTTGTTGTTGTTGTCAGGTGCCATCAAGTCGGAACCCACTCATAGCGACCCCATGCACAGCAGAACAAAACAATGTCTGATCCTGGACCAACCTCACTACCGCTGCCACACTTGAGTCCATCAATGATGCCACCTGGCCAATCCATCTCGTTAGGGGTCTTCCTCTTTTTCTCTGACCCTCCAACTTACCCAGCATGACATCCTTCTCCAGCGACTGTTCCCTCCGGACAATATGTCCAAAGTATGAGAGATGAAGCTTAGCCATCTTGGCCTCCAAGGAACACTCTGGCTGCACTTCTTCCAAAACAGATCTATTGGTTCTTTTGGCAGTCCATGGCACATTCAGTATTCTTCTCCAACACCACAACTCAAAGGCATCAATTCTTCTACGATCTTCCGTATTCACTGTCCAGCTTTTGCATCCATATGAGGTTATTGAAAATACCATGGCTTGGGTCAGGCGCACCTTAGTCCTCAAGATGACATCTTTGCTCTTCAATACTTTAAAAAGTCCCTGTACAGCAGATATGCCCAATGCAATACGTCGTCTGATCTCTTGACTGCTGCTTCTGTGAGTGTTGATAGTTGATCCAAGAAGAATGAAGTCTTTGACAACCTCAATCTTTTCTCCAATAATAAGAATGTTGTTTATTGGTCCAGTGGTGAGGATTTTTGTTTTCTTGACATTGAGATGTAATCCATATCGAAGGCTGTGCTCTTTCATCTTCATAAGTAAATGTTTCTACTCTAGAGGCCCAGAAATTATCAAAAGAAGATGGAAAGAATACACAAGAGTCACTGTACCAGAAAAGAAATGGTTGATGTTCAACCATTTCAAGAGGTAGCATGTGATCAAGAGTCAATGATCCTGAAGGAAGAAGTCCAAGATGCATTGAAAGCATTGAAAAAGAAAAGGCACTGGGAAATGAAGGAATACAAATTGAAATCTTTCGGCAAACTGATGCAGCACTTGAGGAACTTACTCATCTATGCCAAGAGATTTGGAGGACAGCTACCTGTCCAACTGACTGGAAGAGATCCATATTTGTGCCCATTCCAAAGAGAGGTGACCCAACTGAATGTGGAAATAATTAGACAATATCATTGATATCCCATGCAAAAAAAGTTTTACTAAAGTTAATCCCAAAAGGGTTACAACCATACATTAACAAAGAACTTTCAGAGGTTCAAGCCAGATTCAGAAGAGAATGTGGAATGAGGGATGGTATTGCTGATGTCAGGTGGATTTTGTCTGAAAGCAGAGAATACCAGAAACATGTTTATCTGTGCTTTATTGACTATGCAAAGGCTTTCGATTGTGTGGATCATAACAAATTATGGACAACATTGTGAAGTATGAGTATTCTGGAACTCTTAATTGTGCTCATGAGGAATCTGCCAAGAGGCAGTTGTTCGAACAGAACATGGGAACATTGAATGGTTTAAAATTAGGAAAGGTGTGCGCCAGGGTTGTATTATTTTACCACATTTATTCAACCTGTATGCTGTGCAAATAATCAAAGAAGCTGGATTATATGAAGAAAAACTTGACATCAGGATTGGAGAAAGACTCATTAATAACCTGCGATATGCAGGAGATACAACCTTGCTTGCTGAAAGTGAAGAGGACTTAAAATACTTACTGATGAAGATCAAAGAGCACAGTCTTTGGTATGGATTGCATATCAATGTAAAGAAAACAAAAATCCTCACCACTGGACCAATAAACAACATTCTTACCAACTGAGAAAAGATTGAAGCTGTCAAAGACTTCGTTTTGCTTGGATCAACCATCAACATTCATGGAAGCAGCAGTCAAGAAATCAAATGACGTATTGGATTAAGCAAATCGGCTGCAAAACCTCTTTAAAGTTTTCAAGAGCAAAGATGTCAGTTTGAGGACTAAAGTGCACCTGACCCAAGTCATGGTATTTTCAATAACCTCATATGCATGTGAAAGCTGGACAGTGAATAAGGAAGATGGTAGAAGAATTGATGCATTTAAGTTATGGTGTTGGAGGAGAATATTATTAAAGTACGATGGACTGCCGAAAGAATAAACAGATCAGTGTTGGAAGAAGTGTAGCTAGAGTGCTCCTTGGAAGCTAGGATGGCCCAACTTCATCTTTCATACTTTGGACATATCATCAGGAGGGACCAGTCACTGGAGAAGGATATCACGTTTGGTTAAGTAGAGGATCAGAGAAAAAGAGTAAGACCCCCAACAACATGGATTGGCACAGCAATGGCAGTAATGGGCTCAGGCCTAGCAAGGATTATGAGGTTGGCCCAGGACTGGGCAATGTTTCGATATATTATGCATAGGGTCAATATGAGTCATACCGACATGATGATGCCTAATACTACTACTATTAGAGACCCCTGGTGTGGCACTGTAGGATCAGCACTGAACTTTGAACCACAGGTTGGCAGTTCAAACCCACTAGCTGCTCTTTGGAAACCCTATACAGAGTCACTATGAGTAGGAACCAACTTGACGACATTTACCACCAACAACAACAACAACAAAGTGACCCCAAAGATGGACAGATAAGTCATACCCATTTTAAGTGTTATTTTGCTATTTATGTATGACATTAAGTCATACGGAGAAGACCAACTTTATAAAGTGCATACAACTACCATCTTGAAAGCAGGGCCAGAATTTAGAGTGAATTGAATGAGGGTGAGTCATGCAAAGGCAGGATCAGAATCTATCTTTATTTAAAATTTGAATGTTTTGTTTGTTATGGATTTTTTGTGTTACTACTTTTTTTAAAAAAATTGCATCAAAGTATTATTTTTCTTGACTTCTGAGGGGTTTATGTGCATGTGTGTGTATGTGCTTGGCACCTCCTCACATTTTGGCTGAGTCATCTGTGTTTTAAATTTAGCTTTTGGATTGCTTTCTTGATGTTCTAGCATAATTAACACAAAAGATGAAGCATCATCTTTTCTGAGTTAACATAAAGTGCCCAGTACAGGGTTAGAACTCAACAAGGAGAAGTTCTCTCAAGTGTGGAAGCTTCTTGAAGCTTGCAGGTATCTTCTCCACTATAATTAATATGCTTAAATTGAATGTGGTAGGTGAGCATGTTGATAGATCTGTCCTCTAAAATGGAAGGGTTAATTTTATTTCTGATGAAAGAAAGTTGTTAGTTTCCTCCTTTGGGCTTTCAGAAGCACTTTGTCCTGGTTTACAGCAGGTTCTTGTTTAATGTATCTGCTCATTTATCTGTCTCTTCCAAGACTCCAACTGCTCTACGCTTGATCTAAGGAGCTCTGGTAGCATAGTGGTTATGAGCTGGGCTGGCTAACCTCAAGATCAGCAGTATGAAACTAACCAGCTGTTCTGAAGGAGAAAGATGAGACGTTCTGCTCCCGTAAATTTTTATAGCCTCAGAAACCCTGTACAGGGTCACTATGAGTTGAACCGACTTCATGGCACAGAACCAACCACCATGCTTGATCTTACTCTGTTTCTCCTTGGCACCAAGCACAGTGCCTAGTCCTAGACCTGCTCACTAAATGTTGATAGAGTAAGTGAAGTGAGGAGAGTTTCCCGCTTATACTAAATACTTGGGAGACGCCTTAGTATGGTACTTTTTGTTGATATCAATTTTGTAGCAGCAATTCTTTACTAAATCAGAACCAAAGGCTTTCTATGAAAGCTACCTGCTATAGATTGAATTGTGTCCCCCAGAATATGTGTTCACTTGGCTGGATTTTTCATGGTTTTCCAGTTATGATACTGGTGTAATCTAGCAGTTATATAATGATGTAGTTGTCCCAAATGATGTGATCTAATGTGATCAGTCTGTCAGTTGGAAGGGAATTGGAGTGGGATGCAATGCCTTTACTAAGGTCATGTTGCTGTTGTTGTCAGGTGCCATCGAGTCGGAACCCACTCATAGCAACCCCATGCACAGCAGAACAAAACAATATCCGATCCTGGGCCAACCTCACTACCGCTGCCACACTTGAGTCCATCAATGATGCCACCTGGCTGATCCATCTCATTGAGGGTCTTCCTCTTTTTCTCGGACCCTCCAACTTACCCAGCATGACATCCTTCTCCAGCAACTGTTCCCTCCGGATAATATGTCCAAAATATGAGAGACGAAGCTTAGCCATCTTGGCCTCCAAGGAACACTCTGGCTGCACTTCTTCCAAAACAGATCTATTGGTTCTTTTGGCAGTCCATGGCACTTTCAGTATCCTCCTCCAACAACACAACTCAAAGGCATCAATTCTTCTACGATCTTCCTTATTCACTGTCCAGCTTTTGCATCCATATGAGGTTATTGAAAATACCATGGCTTGGGTCAGGCGCACCTTAGTCCTCAAGCTGACTGACATCTTTGCTCTTCGATACTTTAAAAAGTTCCTGTGCAGCAGATTTGCCCAATGCAATACGTCGTCTGATCTCTTGACTGCTGCTTCTGTGAGTGTTGATAGTTGATCCAAGAATAAAGTCCTTGACAACTTCAATCTTTTCTCTATTAATAAGAATGTTGTTTATTGGTCCAGTGGTGAGTATTTTTGTTTTCTTGACATTGAGATGCAATCCATATCGAAGGCTGTGCTCTTTGATCTTCATAAGTAAATGTTTCAAGTCCTCTTCACTTTCAGCAAGCAAGGTTGTATCATTAGCATATCACAGGTTGTTAATGAGTCTTCCTCCAATCCTGGCACCAGATCATAGTCCTGATGCAATGTAAGGGCAATTTCCTTCCCTAGGGTGCAGTCTGCATCTTCTTTTATCTTATAAGTTGTTGTTATGTGCCGTGGAGTCGGTTTCGACTCATAGCAACCCTGTATAGGGTTTCCGAGGTTGTAAATCTTTACAGGAGCAGAAAGCCTCCTCTTTCTCCCACGGAACAGCTGGTAGTTTCGAACTGCTGACCTTGTGGTTCGCAGCCTGATTCCTAACCACTACGCTACCAGAGAGGTAAGAGAAAAGGAGAGAGAAACAAGCAGAGGTGGAACTTCACTATCACCAAGAAAGAAGAGCTGGGAGCTAAGCAGGTCCTTGGACTCAGAATACCTGTGCTGAAAGCCTCCTAAACCCAGGGCAAGATTCATGCCCAAACACATGTAGATCTCCAAGGAATGTTGGAAGGAGCTGATGAAAGCAGATGTGGACCTTCCTTTAAAGCTGAAAGAGAGAGAAAACTTTCCCTTAGAGCTGGCCATGTGCCTGAGTTTGCACTTGTAGCCTCTTACTGTAAAAGAATACATTTCTGTTTGTTAAAGTCACCCACTTGCACTGTGGCTATTATAGCAACACTAGCTCACTAACTAACTAAATTTGGAATCCAGCTATCTGGTCAACCAACTAGAAGATATTCACATTTGTCCCCATTTTAAAGAAAGGTGATCCAACAGAAGGCAGAAATTATTAATATTATAGGCAAGTACCATTTTGCTGAAGATGATGCAAAAAAGGTTGCAACAGTACATCAACAGGGAACTGTCAAAATGTCAAGCCAGATTCAAAAAAGGATGTGGGATGAGAGGCATCACTGCTGATAAAATATGGATCTTGGCTGAAAGATGTTTACCTGTGCTTTATTGACTATGCAAAATCATTCGATTATGTAGATCAAACAAATTATGTGTACCATTGTGAAGATTGGGAATTCCGGAACACCTAATTACATAGAACAAAACAAGGGAATGCTGTGTTGTTTAAAATTGGAAAAGGTGTATGTAGCCTGTCACCATACTTACTCAATCTGTATGCTAAATAAACAATCCAAGAAGCTGGATTATATGAAGAAGAATATAGCATCAAGATTGGAGGAAGACACATTAACAGTCTGGAAAATGCAGATGACACCTTACTTGCTGAAATTGAAGAGAAATTGAAGCACTTACCAGTGAAGATCAAAGACTACAGCCTTTACACCTCAAAAAAACAAAAACAAAATCCCCAGAACTGACTAAATAAACAACATCATGATAAATGGAAAATAGATTGGAGTTGTCCAGGTTTTCATCTTAATTTGGTCTTCAACCAATGCTCATGGAAGAAGCAGTCAAGAAATAAAATGATGTATTGAATTGGGCAAATCTACTACAAAAGACCTCAAATGCATCAATTCTCCTATGGTCTTCCTTATTCACTATCCAACTTTCACATGCATATGAGGCTATTGGGTCAGGCACACCTTAGTCCTCCAAGTGATATCTTTGCTCTTCAAGACTTTAAAGAGGTCTTATGCAGCAAATATCCCTAATGCAATATGTTATTTGATTTCTTGTATGAATGCTGATTATGGTGGTGGTGGTGGTGGTTATGTGCTGTGGAGTCAGAACCAACTCATAGCAACCCTGTAAAGGGTTTCTGAGGCTGTAAATCTTTACGAGAGCAGAAAGCCTTATCTTTCTCCCGCGGAACAGCTGGTAGTTTCAAACTGCTGACCTTGTGGTTCATAGCCCAATTCATAATCACTACACTATCAGAGCTCCTTCTGATTATGGACTTAAGCAACTTCTATTCTTTTTATGTTTATCATGATGTTATTTCTTGGTCCAGTGGTGATAATTTTTGTTTTCTTTACATTGAGGTACAATCCATACTGAAAACTGTAGTCTTGAATCCTAAGTATTGTAAGTCCTTTTTGCTTTCAGCAAGCAGGGCTGTATCATCTGTATATCACAGGTCTTCCTCCAATCCAGTTTCTCAGATTATTTGCTCAGCATACAGATTTAATGATGGTGATGGTGGTGTGCTCTCAAGTCGGTTCTGATTCATAGTGACCCTGTATGGGGTTCTGAGGCTGTAAATCTTTAAGGACCAGAAAGCTTCATCTTTCTCTCAAAGAGCAACTGATGGATTTGAATTGACTTTTTGGTTAGCAGTACAACGCATAACCCACTATGCTACCACGGGTCCTTACAGATTGAGTAAGTATGGTGAAAGGATACAATAACCCTTGTGCACACTTTTCCTGATTTTAAACCATTCAATATCCCCTTGCTCTGTTCAGATGACTGCCACTTGGTCTATGTACACAATCCTCATAAGCACAATTAAATGTTCTGGATACCCATTTTTTGCAAGGTTGTCCATAGCTTGTCATGATTCACATAATCGAAAGCCTTTGCATACTCAATATAGTACAGGTAAACATCTTTTTGGTATTCTCTGCTTTCAGCCAAGATCCATCTGATGTCAGCAACAATACTCCTTATTCACATCCTTGTCTGAATCTGCCTTGAATTTCTGGCAGTTCTCTGTTGATGTATTGTTACAGTCGTTTTTGAATTATCTTCAGCAAATTTTTACTTATATGTAATATTAATGCTATTGTTCAATGATTTCCCCATTCAGTTGGGTCACCTCTCTTTGGAATGGGCACAAATATGGATCTCTTCCAATCAATAGGCTAGGTAGCTGTCTTCCAAATTTCTTGGCAGAGATGAGTGAGTGCCTCCAGTACAGCATCAATTTATTGATTTATATTCACTTAAGTTGCCAGTAAAGTTATGATTGGAGCAGTTTTATAGTTTGATATTATTATGTTATTATTTTTTTCCCCCTTTGGGATCTTCTCAGGTCTTTGCTAACGTCATCTGTTTATTTTCCTTCCTTCTATCCTTGACTTCTGGTGTGGTGCTATAGGATTAGCACTTAGACTTCAAACCATAAGGTCAGCTGTTCAAACCCACCAGTTACTCCTCAGAAACTTTATACAGGGTTGCTATGAGTAGGAACCGACTCGACAGCACTTAACAACAACAACAATCCCTGGTCCTGGTCTGACTCTGTAGGATAAGTACTGGACTGTTAACAGAGGCTGAAACCTACCAATCACTCTTGGAAACCCTAAACATGGTCAATATGAGTTAGAACCAACTCGACAGCACTTAACAACAACAACATCCTTCGTCCACTTTTCTTTACCAGTCTCTCCTTTTTTGTCTTTGGCTTATTGGTTGGTATTGATCATCTAGGTTGTATCTCTCACTCCTTCCTGGCTGTTAACTATGGTGTCTTCTGTGTGTGTGTGCCATTGACGATCTTCAGATCTCACTTCTGATGGCTTTGTTTCTGATAAGCCACACTGAGCACATGTGGTCTGGGTGCACACTACAGCTATCTGGTGAAGGAATGTAGATATTCCAGGTAGCTGTTGCTCTATCACACCTCCAAGCTTCTTGATGGACCGTTATCTCTGTCTGAAATGCCATGTCCTCCAAGAGTCTAATTAGGAATCATTTCCTTCAGGAAGCTCCCTGGCTGCCTGGTTTTCCAGGCTTGATAGGGGCAGGGTTCTTAAATAACCAGCCAGAATAGTCAGGTATGGAGTCCACGCTTTGCTGCTGGGGTCAGTTCTGATTGGTCCATTAAATATCTAGAGCAGCACTTGTGGGTGGAGTTCTGCTCTGAGTATTCATTGTTGTTGTTTGTTGTTAAGTGCCGTTGAGTCGGTTCCGACCCATAGCGACCCTGTACAGGGTTTCTGTTGTTAAGTGCCGTTAAATCAGTTCCATCTCATAGCGATCTTGAATAGGGTTTCTGAGGAGCAGTTGGTGAGTTTGAACCACCAACCCTGTGATTCAAACCAACCTTGTTATTCAGTGTTTTATGCCACAGTACCACACTAGGACTCACTGCATCCCACGTGTATCCCTACTGTGCTTCTATCACATTGCTTGGCATTACCTGTTTGCTTAGTAGATTGGGCAGCTCTTTGAAGTTATGTCTTATAACTTCATTCCTAGTGTCTAGGACATAGTGGTGGTGGTGGTTATGTGCCGTGGAGCCGGTTCCAACTCATAGCGACCCTGTACAGGGTTTCTGAGGCTGTAAATCTTTACGGGAGCAGAAAGCTTCATCTTTATTCCGCAGAACAGATGGTAGTTTCGAACTACTGACTTTGTGGTTTGCAGGCCAATTCATAACCACTACGCTAGGCCTTTGATAAATGTTTGGAGAATGACCCATTACCTTCATTTAGCATTCTGTAGGTTCTCTGTATGCCTCGGCTGTACCCACATAGAGGATGCCCATCACAATATTGCCATTTGTTTATGTGTCTCATTTCCTCTGTTACTTTGTCAAGTTCCTCAAACTAATCAACTAGGTCTTTATTCATTTGGGTGCCTAATCCAATACCTGGCATATATGTTGTTGTCAAGTTCCATTGAGTCAGTTCTGACTCATAGCAACCCTGTACAGGGTTTCCAAGGAGAGGCTGGTGGGTTTGAACCATCAACTTCTCAGTTAGCAGTTCAGAGCTTATGCTACCGCACCACATCATATACAGTCAACTTTTAAATAAGTGTAAATATTTTAAAACTTATCTCTTTTTAATCAAGGAGCTCTGGTAGCGTAGTGGTTACAAATAGGGCTGCAAACCTTAAGGTCAGCAGTTCGAAGCTACCAGCAACTCCACGGGAGAAAGATGAGGCTTTCTGCTCCTGTAAAGATTGACAACCTCGGAAACCCTGTACAGGGTCACTATGGGTCAGAACCGACTCTACGGCAGGCACTTAACAAGAACAACAACATCTTTTTAATCAAGAAGTTTCAAAACTTCCTTTTTTAGTATCTGCTAAGTACTTGGCTGGTTTAATGTGAGCTAAAACCATGTGTCTTTTGTCAACACTTCCTTTGGATGGTCAATAAATATCTTCAGGTTCAAACTATTAAGCCATATCACTAAACTTATGGGCATTGTATAACTATACATTATTGTTATTAAGTACCGTGGTGTCAGTTCCGACTCATAGTCGACCCTGTACAGGGTTTCCGAGGCTGTAAATCTTTATGGGAGCAGAAAGCCTCATCTTTCTCCTGTGGAGCTGCTGGTAGTTTCGAACTGCTGACCTTGAGGTTGGCAGCCCAACTCATAACCACTACGCTACCAGAGCTCCTTGTATAACTATATAGGATAGGTCTTTATATCCTTGCACAATTAGCTTAAGACTTTGGCTGGGATTCCAAAACCTTAGACTGCTAGTATAATGGGACTGGAGTTTGAATCCAAAATTGAGGATAAGGCTGGCATCAAGTCCCCACTTTGGGAGACAAGAACTGTACTCCTACTGGAGAATCCAAAAGGGAGAAGAGGCTAAAAAGAGCCTATGTTTTGAAAGAAGTTACTAGAAAGCCTACGGAGGCAATGGGATGCAGGATACCTGCCATCAATTCTAGGACTGGAGAGGGACTGGGACAGTGGATGAGTTCTAAGACAGGCAGGAAGGTGTTGGCTTCTTGGAAGTGACAAGCTATAGAGCCACCACAAATGCACCTCAAGTGTCAGGAAACAGAGGACATGGTGTAACAGTATACCTCAGACAAGTACACCCTGAACCTCTTCAGCCAGGACACCTACTGTCTTAATGATGGAGACCACATATAGAAAGACAGGCTGCAAGATGTGGGCTGCTGCTCTCTTCTGTGTGTG
>NW_006408612.1:2800767-2807810 GCF_000296735.1 Chrysochloris asiatica
GGGGGGGGGGGCTGAGATTCTGACAGCTAAGGCTCCTTTACATCCTTGAATGGGGTAAAATCAGCTCAAATACATATGATTAAGAATGTGACGGAGTCCTAGTGTGGCTCTGTGGGTTAATGTGCTGGACTGCGAAGTCAGTTTGATTCACAAGGTTGATGGTTCAAGCTCACCAGTCGCTCCTCAGAAACCCTATACGGGGTTGCTATGGGTCAGAACTTACTCAATGACACTTAACAACAATAATGTGAAAGACACAGTCCAGATAAAGGATCACACAAGGCTTTGAAACAGATCATTCCAGTTTGATCCCCTCACTGAGAATTGGTCTTTCTACCTTAGATACACTGAATTAAATCTACATTTTAATGAGATCTCCATAAGAATTCTTATAGATACATTAAGAATCACCTGGAGGCCTTTGAAGAGGTAGATTCTGATTCAGTATATCTGGGGTGTAAATTCTCTACAGAATGGCCAGAATGAACCCTAAGATCACAGACCAGCCCTAGGTACTACCACAGGGATAGATAATGAATGAACCCAGGCCATCATTAACACTAATTGAATATCAGTAGGCTCACAACCTGCACTGGATAAATAGCTGAACATAAGCATCAGAAAAGACTAGGACAAAATTCCAGTGAATACAAAAGGGAAAACAACTTTTTCATCATTCCAATAAAATTAAACAGGGTTTGTAAGTATGGAGAAAAAGACTTGAATCACTTTCCTTTTTGAAGGGATGATTTTCTTTTCGCTACATATTTATGTCAGACACAAAGGTTAAGCTTTGATAAAACCAATGCCTTTAATTCCTATGTATATTTCTTTGTTCTGAAAAGAGCGCTAATGTATTTTCATGGTGAATTCAAAGTAGAGATTGCCCTGGAAAAATCACAGCTTCTTTAGAAGGTCAACCAAGATATGAAGTCCTTTACACTAAATCTTTGCCCCGCTAAGCCAAGGAACCACTTCCAAGCTGAGAATAGAATTTTCTGAAAAAGGAGAAAGGGGGATGGTGAACTTTCTGGCTCAGGTGGTTTTTAATTAAAGCAATTTATATTCAAAGAATGTGCACACTTGCAGGCTCACACAAAATCAATGAAGTCAAGAGAGGAGACAGGAAAAGAAACCAATGTAAGGGAGAAGCACTTATGCAGAAAGCAAAAAAAAAAAGGCAAAACAAAACAAAAAGTGTTGTTGTTAATTTCTGTTTAAAACATTTATATCGTCTCATTTCAGTCAAAGTTCTAAGGGTGTTGTAAAGTATTTGCTATTCATCCTCTACCTCCTTGTTCTAAAAAATAAGGCTAAATTGGTTCTAGATTAGGCATTGCACCTTTTCATATATTACAAGTATATTGTTTGGGAGCATAGTCAAACACATGGAATAATTTGCTACCACTTTCCTTCAACCAAGTAATGGGAATGGGGTATTAATAAGTAACTCCTTAAGCAAGCTCCACGATTTTGTCACTGCCATGAAGCTTGCTGGCATATAAATATAACCCCACATTCTTTTATGAGATACATAAATTCAATCAAATAGTTGCTTTGGTTCTTTTCTGGAGGCGAAGGAGAAAAATGTCAAACTCTCATTGTTCACTGTTTCTAACAGACTCCTTTTTGTATAACTTGTCTGACTTTCCAGCACAAAGTTCCAAACTGTAGATAATAGCTTAAGAGGCTATCTGAACCCATTCTGTTTGTAGATGAAAGAAAGTCTTTAAAATTAATCTATGGCATTGCTGAATAAAAAAAGAAGGGCACTCCTCCAACTAATTTCCTTGGGCCAAAGTGGTGAGCAAGCAGAACAAAAATGCCAAGCTTCTGCTCCTCAGAAGTCAGAGTTTGACATGGCACAAGAACAGCAGATTAATTTCTGCTGCTGACCCACCACTGTTTGGAAATATTAAACAACCTCACACCACATTGGGAAGAGAACTTTATTAATAATTTTCCCTCCAAATGTATTTATATTATAACAAGCATAATATTAAGGAATGTTGTGAAGTGCTGTTGAATCAGCTGTGACCCATAGTGACCCCGTATAGGATTTCCGAGGAGCAGCTGGTAAGCTTGAACCATCAACCTTGCAGTTCAAATGGCTTTGCAGTCTGGTGCATTAACCCATAGCGTCACACCAGGACTCCACAATATTAAGGAATAGAGTACAAAATTCACCAAAATAAGGGATTCAAAGAATTTTTTAGTTAATAGTGTCAGCTAAAACATTCTGCCATGAGGGACAATCAGGGAAAAAAGTTTTAGAAGAACTCAGTTAATAGAACTAATAAGCATTCGGGGGATACAGTTACAAAATGGCGCTGCAGGATAATGCACTGGACTATAAGGTCAGTTTGAACCAAAAGGTTGGTGGGTCAAATTCATCAGCCACTTCTCAAAAACCATAGGCAGGGTCTCTGAGTCAGAGTCGACTAGACTGCACTTAGCGACAATAACAAACAAGGATTTAATAAATGGAGAAAAATACTGTATTTCTATCAGTAAAGATATAACGTTACTAATAAGTCAATTTCCCCTAATTCTGCTCTAATTTTTAATACATGCCTAATAAAAATACTTTGTAGGAGAAGCATTGGACTGAGAACCTCAAGGTTAACAGTTGGAGCCTACCAGCCGTTCCTCAGGCTAAAGAGGAGGCCTTCTGCTCCTGTAGACTTATGGGCTTGGAAACTCTATATTGCATCATTACGCGTCCGAATCAATTCAACAGCACTTAACAACAACAACAATAAAAATACGAATGGGATTTTAGGGAGAACATGTCAAAACTAGTCTAACATTCAGACACTTTGGACAGGATAATTCTTTGTTGTGAGAGATCAGTTCGCATTGTATGGAGTTTAGCAGCATCCCTGGCCACTACCCACTAGATGCAAGTAGTACTTTCCCTCCCTGCTCTCAGCTGTGACAACAGTGTCTCCAGACAGTCCTAAATGTCCCTGGTCCTTACCACCATAAGAGAGATGCGAGCTAGATCAGAATCTGAAAGAGAACCAGGAGGGAGTGGTGTAATGGAAGACAAAAGAGGAAAAGATTTCTAGAAGATGTGGTCATCCAAAGTACAGATGTCTTTGCAAAGAATTACAAGCCTTAGAAACCCTAAAGAGGGGTCAACAACAACTTTTGATGAATGAGTAAATGGGCATTTGAATAAATGTGCATTTAAAAGAAAACTTTGGGTAATATTAGGAAGATCCCTTAGCTTTAAATCTCAGCTTGAAAGTTACTGAAAAAATTTCTTTAGAACAGCAAATATTAGGATATGATTTTCTATTTGATAAGACCACCAATTACCAATTAATGCTTTACTTCAGTGTGTCTCAGTTTTGATTAATTTATTTATACACTGCTTTTAGTGGAAAAATTCTTATTAGTATTAAGTGATGCCTCACACTATCTTTTTTAAAGTAACAATACTTAAATATTTGTTGTTGTTGTTAAGTGACATCAAATCGATTCCAACATAGCGAGGCCCCTGTATAGGGTTTCCAAGGAGCAGCTGGTGAGCTTGAACCTTACAGTCCAGTGCATTCACTCACCGGGCCACACCAGGACTCCATACTTAAATATTGTTGTTGTTGTTATGTGTCGTGGAGTCGGTTCTGACTCATAGTGACCCTGTACAGGGTTTCCAAGGCAGTAAATCTTTACGGGAACAGAAAGCCTCATCTTTCTCCCGCAGAACAGCTGGTAGTATCAAACTGCTGACCTTAAGGTTCGCAACCCGATTCATAACCACTACATTGTTTGCAGCCCACAAAACTAGGTATTACCTCGTAGGTTTATGACTCCTGTTGTTAAATGCTATGAAGTCAGTTCTGATTCATAGCTATGCAGTTTAGGGTGTCCGAGGAGTGGTTGGTGGGTTTCTTGCACTTAGCTTGTGGATAGCAGTCTAGTGCTATCCTACAGTGTCACACCAGGACTCCTTATGACTCTTTAGCAAGAGTAACACCAAAATACACTTATTAGTTAAATGCCCATAACAACAAGTGTAACAAAATTTAAATGAGCAACAATTTAAAAAATAGGGTAAATTCCATGAATCTCTTATGGAAGCTGAATTGCTGATGGTGGTTTTAACAATCGGAAGGTGTGTTTCGTTGTTTTATCATTTATTAGTTGCTTTAGTTCCTTGGTCTTGTGAATGATGGAGAGAGTCATAACTGCTATTTTTAGTTTTTATACTTCTGTTCTTATTCATAAGGAAGTCTGGTAGAATAGTGGTTACGGATCGGGCTACTAACCTCAAGGTCAGCAGTTCAAACAGCCAGCTATTCCACAGTCTGCCCTGTAAAGATTTACAGCCTCAGAAACCCTGTGCAGAGTCACTATGAATTGGAACCGACTCCACAGTACTTACAATAACAACATTCTTATCCATCGATCCATTATCTTGACTGTCCAGTCAATTTAGTATATTGACTTGTATACACTGTTAATGCAGAGTGTTGCATGCAACACTAAATATTTAGTCTACCCTAAATCCATCTTGGACATGAACCAACTGATCCTCCGTTAGAGAGAGCATTGCTGGTACAATTCTGCAGATGAGCAAATTGAGTTAGAAAAAAGTACTAGTGGGACCAGAGAAAGTTTTTTTAAATTTCTGGTTCAACAGGACTGCTTGGTAAGACAGACATTAATACACAAACTGTCACCCAACATTTGTGCTAAATACATACTCCCTATACCTGCATAGACCACCACTCGTCTGTCAGTTTGTCGTGCTGTGGTGGCTTGTGAGTTGCTGTGGTTCTGAAAGCTATGCCAATGGTATTTTAAATGCCAGCAGGGTCACCCATGGTTGACAGGTTTCAGATGAGCTTCCAGACAAAGACAGACTAGGAAGAAAGAATGATGAACTACTTCCGAATATTTAGTCACTGGAAACCTTATGAATAAGGGAGAAACACTGTCAGATATAGTGCCGGAAAATGAGCCCCTCAAGTTGGAAGGCATTCAAAATGCGACTGGGAAAGAGCTGCCTCCTTAAAGTAGAGCGGACCGTGATGATGCGAATGGAGTAAGGCTCGTGGGAGAAAAGCCTGTGGGACCTTCATTTGCTGATGGGGCACAACTTAAAATGAAGAGAAACAGCTGTAAACATCCATTGAAATTCAGAACATGGATGTACGAAGTATGAATCTGGGAAAATTGAAAGTTGTCAAAAATGAAATGGAATATATAAACATCGATATCTTAGGCATTAGTGAGCTGAAATGGACTGGTATTGGTCATTTTGAATCTGACAACCACATGGTTTACTATGCCAGGAATGACAAATCAAAGAGGAATGGTTTTGCTTTCATCGTCAAAAAGAACATATCCAGATCAGTCATGGGTTACAACGCTGTCTGTGATAGGATAATATCCATGCTCAGTTAATACCACTATTATTCAAATTTATACATCAACCACTAAAGCCAATGAGGATAAAATAGAAGAATTCTACCAACTTCTTCAATCTGAAATTGATCAAACATACAATCAAGATGTATTGATCATTACTGGTGATTGGAATGCAAAGGTTGGGTGCAAAGAGGAAGAATCAGTAGTTGGAAAATATAGCCTTGGTGATAGAAATGATACTGGAGAACACATGATAGATTCTGCAAAACCAACAATTTGTTCATTTCAAAAACCTTCTTTAGACAGCATAACAGACGACCATACACATGGACCTCACCAGATGGAATACATAGAAATAAAATTGACTACATTTGAGGAAAGAGACGATGGAAAAACTCCACATCATCAGTCAAAACAAGGCCAGGGGCAGACTGTGGAACAGACCATCAATTACTCATATGCAAATTCAAACTGAAGCTGAACAAAATGAAAACAAGTCGACGAGAGCCAAAATATGACCGTGAATATATCCCACCGGAATTTAGAAATCATCTGAAGAACAGATTTGATACATTAAACACTAAAGACCGAAGACCAGAAGAGTTGTGGGATGACATCAAGAACGTCATACAGGAAGAAAGCAAAAAGGCATTGCGAAGACAAGAAAGAAGGAAAAGGTCAAAATGGATGTTAGAAGAGACACTGAAACTTGCTCTCCAGTGTAGAGATGCTAAAGCAAATGGGAGAAATGAGGAGGTACAATAGCTGAACAGAAAATTTCAAAGATCAGCTTGAGAAGATAAAGCCAACTATTACAACAAAATGTGCAAAGATCTGGAATCAGAAAACCAAAAAGAAAGAACACGCTCAGCATTTCTCAAGCTGGAGGAACTGAAGAAAAAATTCAAGCCTTGACTTTCCTTATTGAAAGATTCTCTGGACAAATTATTGAATGATGCAGAAAGCATCAAGAGAAGATGGAAGGAATACACAGAGTCACTGTACCAAAAGGAAATGGTTTATGTTCAACCGTTTCAAAAGGTAGCATATGATCAAAAGCCAATGATACTGAAGGAGGAAGTCCAAGGTGCATTGAAGGGATTGGCAAAGAACAAGGCACCAGGAATTGATGGAATAAACATTGAAATCTTTCAAGAAAGTGAGGCGGCACAGGAGGCCTCATTCATATCTGCCAAGACATTTGGAAGATAACTATCTGGCCGATTGATTGGAAGAGATCCATATTTGTGTCCGTTCCAAAGAGAGGTGACCCAACAGAACACGGAAATCATCGGACAATCTCTTTGATATCACATGCGAGTAAAGTTTTGCTAAAGGTAATACAGAAACAGCTACAATCATACATCGACAGAGAACTTTCAGAGGTTCAAGCTGGATTCAGAAGAGACCATGGAATGAAGGATATCATTGCTGATGTGTGATGGATCTTGACTGAAAGCAGAGAATATCAGAAAGATGTTTACCTGTGCTTTCGATTGTATGGATCATGACAAGCTAAGGACAACATTGTAAAGTATGAGTATTCCAGAACTCTTAATTGTGGTTATGAGGAATCTGTACCTGAACCAAGAGGCAGCTGTTCGAACAGAACATGGGAACACTGAATGGTTTAAAATTAAGAAAGGTGTGCGACAAGGTTG
>NW_006408612.1:2808402-2824325 GCF_000296735.1 Chrysochloris asiatica
TGTAGAAGAATTGTAGCTTTTGAGTTATGGTGTTGGAGGAGAATATTGAAAGTGCCATGGGCTGCCAAAAGAACAAACAGATCCGTGTTGGAAGAAGTGCAGCCAGAGTGCTCCTTGGAGGCCAGGATGGCCTAACTTCGTCTCTCATACTTCGTACATATTGTCAGGAGGGACCAGTTTCTGGAGAAGGACATCATGTTTGGTAAGGTGGAGGGTCAGAGAATAAGAGGAAGACCCCCAACTAGATGGATTGGTCAAGTGGCAGCATTGATGGACTCAAGCGTGGCAACAGTAGTGAGGTTGGCCGAGGATCTGGCAGTGTTTCGTTCTGCTGTGCATAAGGTCGCTATGGGTTGGTACTGACTCAGTGGCACCTAACAACAACAACAATACCTGCATATGCCCCATTCAGCTACAAAGGACTAAATGGAGAGCTTCTCTGAGACCATGAAAGCCTGCACTCAGCTTGCAAGGTGTTATCTACTCCTAATTATAGGCCCCAAGGGGTGACTACTTACCAGTCTTTCTCAAGTACAGGTGTCCCTTCTTTTTGAGCTGCTGCCAGGTGCTCAGGAGCCTTAGGAACCCTTCAGATAAATAATATCTGAGGTTAACTCTCCTCCACTGTGGCATGTGGAGACAAAACCCTTAGATATCCGGGCGTAGACCTGCCTAGTCATAGCGAGATTGGGGAGAATGTTCCTTCAAATCAGACCACATTACAACCACCTTCCCCACCAAGTATCAAGTGAACACCACATGAGCCCTACATAGTTACTGTTGTAACTATACCACCATCACTATTGGAACAAAAAGAAATCACTGGGCCGTGGAGAGCACCAGAGAGATTGTGCCAAGGTTATGCACAATTGGTGCTCACTTAGATGATAGTATTCAACTGACTTTCCCTGTGCTGGAGACCTTTCTGCAGGTCAAGAGACTAACACTGGAAAATGATCTCAGTTCCATCGTTTTTATTACTAGCTCTAGTAAGAACGGTAGTCCTGTACTAGATCTAACTTATTTACATATTTGGGGTAACTTAACAAACTTACTACAGCAAGCCAGGTTGCCCTTATCCTGTACTTACATTATTTTTTAGTTTTGGATCCTTAGAGTATGATTTAATACATTATTAAGAGGGAGTTTGACCTATGATTTTTAATAAGAATCTTATTAACATCAACCAATTTTGAAAGCCAAATACTTATAAACATATTCCTACATGCATAAAAGGCAGGGTGGAAACCAAACTGTCAACAATAATTATATCGGGGAGTGGTATTAGAGGAGTTGAAAATGTCACTTTGTTTTACACACTTCTATTTGGAAGACAACTAACTGACTGGAAGATATCTGTATTTATGCCCATTCCTAAGAAAAATAACCCAATGGAATGCAGAAATCATCGGACAGTATCATTAATATTGCTGCAAAAAAAGTTTTACTAAAGGTAATTAAAAAACAGCTGTAACCATACATTGACAGAAAACCTCTAGAGGTTCAAGCTGGTTTCAGAAGAGGACATGGAACGACAGATATCATTGCTGAGGTCTGACTGATAGATCTTGGCTGAAAGCAGAGAATACCTGTGCTTTACTGACTATGCAGAAGCTTTTGATTGTGTGGATCATGACAAGCTGTGGACAACATTATGAAGTATGAGTATTCCAGAACACTTATTTGTGCTCATGAGGAACCTGTACATATACCAAGGGGCAGTTGTTTGAATAGAACATGGGAAAACCGAATGGTTTAAAATTAGGAAAGGTATGCACTAGGGTTGTATTTTTTCACCATACTTATTCAATCTGTGTGCTGAACAAATAATCAGAAAGGCTGGATTATATAAAGAAAAACATGGTATCAGGATTGGAGGAAGGTTCATTAACAACATGTGATAAGCAGATGATACAACCTTGCTTGCTGAAAGCCAAAAGGACTTAATATACTTACTGATGGAGGATCAAAAACCACAACCTTCAGTATGGGTTGCACCTCAATGTAAAGAAAACAAAAATCCTCACCACTGGACCAATAAATAGCATCCCTATAAATTGAGAAAAGATTGAAGTTGACAAAGACTTCATTTTGCTTGGATTAACCATCAACACTCATAGAAGCAACAGTCAAGAAATAAACAGAGTATTGCATTGGGCAAATCTGCTGCACAAGACCTCTTTAAAGTGTTCAAGAGCAAAGATGTCAGCATGAGGATTGGATTAAGGTGTGCCTGACCCAATCCGTGGTCTTTTCAATAACCTCATATGCATGTGAAAGTTGGACCTAAGGAAGACCATAGAAGAATTGATACATTTGAGTTATGGTGTTGGCGGAGAATTTTGAAAATACCATGGGCTGCCAAAAGAACAAACAGATCTGTGTTGGAAGAAGTGCAGCCAGAGTGCTCCTTGGAAGCCAGAATGGCCAGCCTTCGTCTTTCATACTTCAGGAAGAAACAGTTGCTGGAGAAGGAAATCATGTTTGGTAAAGTGGAAGGTTGGAGAAAAAGAGGAAGACCCCTAACCAGATGGACTGGCATGGTGGCAGAAGTGATGGACTCAGGCATAGCAACAATTGTGAGGTTGGCCCAGGATTGGGCAGTATTTTGTTCTGTTGTGCATAAGGTCGCTATGAGTCAGTACCAACTCGATGGCACCTAACACCAACAATTGTCTGAATTTTTTTTTTTTTTTAAATAATGGGCATGTGATTCATTTTTTAACTTTAAAAAACATCATTTTATTTATAATAATGCTATTCACTTATGAAAAGTGAATGTGGATCAACAATCATGCCTCAGTCAAATCTAATTCAAAGCATATTTGAAGAAATTGACCTTATTTGATGTGCTTTATACACATGGGGTCACCATGAATTGTGGTCGACCCTGGTGTGATACTGTAGGTTAAGTACTGGACTGCTAACCACAAGGTTGGTGGTTCAAATCCACCAGTTACAATTTGGAAACCCTATACAGGGTCACTATGAATTGAGTCTACCACTCATTTGTCAGTTTGTTGTACTGTGGTGGCTTGTGTGTTGCTGTGATTCTGGAAACTATGATGCTGGTATTTTAAATACCAGCAGGGTCACCCCTGGTAGGCAGGTTGCAGATGAGCTTCCAGATGAAGACAGACTAGAAAAAAAGAGAGACAGACTACATTCTAATATTTAGTCACTGAAAACCTTAGGATTAACAGTGGAATATTTTCAGTACCAGAATATTGAATACTGAAACATGATGAATACCACAAGAATATTGTCAGATATGATGCCAGAAGATGAACCCCTCAGGTTGAAAGCCACTCAAAATGCAGCTGGGGAAGAGCTGCCTCCTCAAAGTAGAGTTGACTGTGATAACATCAATGGAGTAAAGCCCTCTGGACTTTCATTTGCTGATGGGGCACAACACAAAATGAGGAGAAACAGCTGTAAGCATTCATTAATAATCAGACATGGAATATACTAAGTATGAATCTATGAAAATTGGAAATTGTCAAAAATGAAATGGAACTCATAAACATTGATATCCTAGGCATTGTTGTTGTTAAAGTGCCATCGAATCAGTTCCAACCCATAGCTACCCTGTATAGGGTTTCTGAGAAGCAGCTGGTGAGCTTGGACTGCCAACATTGTTCAAACTGACTTGCAGTCCAGCGCATTAACCCAGAGTATCACAACAGGACTCCATTTTAGGCATTAGTGAGATAAAATGGACAGGTATTGGTCTATTTTAAATCTGACAATCACATGGTTTACTATGCCAGTAATAACAAATTGAAGGGGAATGGCAGCAAGTTTATCATCAAAAAGAGCATATTAAGATCTGTCTTAAGTACAACACTGCCTGTGGTAGGATAACATCCATAGGCCACAGGGAAGACCAGGTCATACCACTATTATTAAAATATATGCACCAATCACTATAACCAGTGATGATGGAATTGAAGAATTCTACCAAATTCTTCAGTCTGAAATTGATGAAACATACAATCAAGATGTATTGATAATTACTGGTGACTGGAATGCCAAGGTTGGAAACAAAGAGGAGGGATCAGTAATTCGAAAATACGGTCTTGGTGATAGAAATGATGCTGGAGATCACATGATAGAATTTTGCAAGGCCAATGATGTCTTCATTGCAAATAGCTTTTTTGACAACATAAAAGATGCTATTTCTATACACATGGACCTCACCAGAGGGAGTACATATAAATCAAATTGACTACATCTGTGGAAAGAGAAGATGGAAAAGTTCCATATCATCAGCCAAAACAAGGCCAGAGGCAGACTGTAGAACAGACCATCAATTGTTCCTATGCAAATTCAGACCTAAGTTAAAGAAAATAAAAACAAGTCCACAAGAGCCAAAATATGACTTTGAATATATCCCACCTGAATTTAGATATCATCTGAAGAACAGATTTGATGCATTAAACACTAAAGACCAAGGGCCAGAAGAGTTGTGGATGACATCAAGAACATCAGATAGGAAGAGAGCAAAATGTCATTAAAAAGACACGAAAGAAGGAAAAGACCAAAATGGATGTCAGAAGTGACTCTGAGATTTGCTCTGCCGCATAGAAATGCTAAAGCAAATGGGAGAAACGAGGAGGTAAAAGAGCTGAATACAAAATTTCAAAGATGAGCTTGAGAAGCCAAAGTCAAATTATTATAATGAAATGTGCAAAGACCTGGAGTTACAAAACCAAAAGGGAAGAACACATTCAGCATTTCTCGAGCTGAGGGTACTGAAGAAAAAAATTCAAGGCTCAATTTGAAATATAGGAGGATCCTATGGACAAAATATTGAATGATGCGAAAGCATCAAAAGAAGATGGAAGGAATACATGGAGTAACTGTACTAAAAAGAAATGGTTGATGTTCAACCATTTCAAGAAGTAGCATATAGTCAAAAGCCAATTATTCTGAAGGAAAAATCCACTGAAGGCATTGGCAAAGAACAAGTCACCAGGAATTGATTGAATACAAATTGAAATCTTTCAACAAAATTGATGCAGCACTAGAGGTACTCACTCATTTATGCCAAGAAATTTGGAAGACACCTGGCCAACTGACTGGAAGAGATCCAGATCTGTGCTCATTCCAAAAAGAGGTGACCCAATGGACTGTGGAAATCATTGGACAATATCATTTGTATCGCATGCAAGTAAAATTTTGCTAAAGATAACACAAAAATGGCTGCAACCATACATTGAGAAAGAACTTCTAGAGGTTCAAGTGGGATTCAGAAGAGTGCATGGAACAAGGGATATCATCGCTAAAGACAGATGGATCTTGGCTGAAAGCAGAGAATACCAGAGAAAGATGTTTACCTGTGCTTTATTGACTATGCAAAAGCTTTTGATTGTGTGGATCATGACAAGCTATTGACAACATTATGAAGTATGAGTATTACAGAACACTTAATTGTGCTCATGAGGAACCTGTACATAGACCAAGAGGCAGTTGTTTGAAAAGAAAAGGGAACATCATATGGTTTAAAATTAGAAAAGGTGTGTGCCAGAGTTGTATTCTTTCACCATAGTTTTTTAATCTGTATGCTGTGCAAATAATCACAGAAACTGGATTATATGAAGAAAAACGTGGCATCAGGATTCAAGGAATATATGCAAATGATACAAACTTACTTGCTGAAAGTGAAGAGGACTTAAAATAATTACTGGTGAAGTCTTTGATATGTGCTGCACATCAATGTAAAGAAAACAAAAATCCTCACCACTGGATCAATAAACAACATCCATATAAATGGAGAAAAGATTAAAGTTGTCAAAGATTTCATTTTGCTTGGCTCAACCATCAACACTCATGGAAGCAGCAGTCAAGAAATAAACAATGTATTGCATTGGGCAAATCTGCTGCACAAGACCTCTAAAATTTTCAAGAGCAAAGAGGCCAGTTTGAAGACTAAGGTGCACCTGAATCAAGCCATGGTATTTTCAATAATCTCATATGCATGAAAACGTTGGACAGTGAATAAAGACGACCATAGGGGAATTGATTCATTTGAGTTATGGTGTTAGAAGAGAATATTAAAAGTATCGTGGAGTGTGAAAAGAACAAACTAATCTGTGTTGGAAAACATACAGCCAGGGTGCTCGTTGGAATCCAGGATGGCCAGACTTTGTCTCTCATACTCAGAAATATTATAAGGAGAGATGAGTCCCTAGAGAAGGATATCATGTTTGGTAAAGTGGAGGGTCACAGAAAAAGAGGAAGACCCCCACCACACACACAGGATGGATTGGCACAAACGTAGTCACAATTGTGAGGATGGCAGTGTTTTGTTCTGTTGTGCATAGGGTTGCTATGAGTCAGTAGTGACTCGATGGCACCTAACAACATGAGTTGAGTCAGAATTGACTTCACAGTTGACAGAAGACACACATACTATTTGTTGTTGTTGCTATGTGCTGTCAAGTTGGTGCCAACTCATAGTGACCCTGTATAGGATTTCTGAGGTTGTAAATCTTTGTGGGAGCAGAAAGCCTCATCTTTCTCCCAGAGCAGCTGATGAGCTTGATCCGAAGACCTTGTGATTAACAGTCCAGTGTTTATCCTATAGCACCACATGGGGTCCCCATGAATTGTAGTCAACTCTATTGAAAGAGTTTTTTTTGTCTGTTTGGTTTGTTTTTTTAGCAGAGATAGGCTGATAAAATGAAAGGCAGAACCATTCCCTACAAGCAAGAGGGATATTAACTCTTTTTCTCATCCAAAGTGCTGTATGAGAGGACTTCAAAAAGTCCATGAAAAAATGAAATTAAAGTATAATGGAATCTTGCACAAACTTTTTGAAGCCCTTCAGACAGGAAGTACTGGCAAGCTGTTGGGTTAGGAACATCCAACTTACTTGCTGACAACTCCTTCTTAAGAACCGTGTACACCTATTCCAATTTTGCTACAAATTCTTAAAGAGACAGGAATGGATCTTGCTGATAACTAGGGACTCCCTGTATTGAGATGTTGTATTAAACCAAGAATATTACAGTACCATACACTTCCTTTCTTATGCTTAAAAACAAACAAACAAACTAAAAACTTTAAACACAGTGACTCAGATATATAGAAAATAGTTTAAATCCTTTTGTAAGGATGGAGTCCTCGCATGACACTGTATGATAATTACTGGACCACAAGGTCTGTTTGAACTGAAAGGTCAGCAGTTCAAGTTCACCTGTCACTCCTCAGAAACCCTATACAGGGCCACTATGAGTTGAAAACGACTCAATGGCACTTAACAACAACAACAACATAAGGCTGGAAATGGAAGAACTGAGAGAAATGGTTAGGTTCAAGGTTTCTCATGAAACAAGGATGGACTTGGGACTAGGATTTAGGCCTCCATGTTCCAGCAGAGAGACAATAGTGCCTTCAAGTCTCCATAGGACATTGATTAAGAAATAAGGACCACATGACCCATTTTTCTTTCAATTATACCCTAGCTGGGGGACAAAGCTGGGGATAGTACAGGTAGGTGTAGGTTGGCATCTGTGGTCACTTTGGAGTCTCTCTCAGGTGAGTTTCTGAAGGGAGCTGATGAATCTGTCTTGGCCTGACTTAGTGTTTAAGTTTTCCTCAAATGTTTGAGCTCAATGATGAGCTCATGTGAGAGTAGAGAAGTGAGCCTGTACATAGTGCTTGGCCACTCTTGACCATACTGAACTAGGGTCACTTCTAAACCTTGATGTGATTTGATGACAGTCATTCTGTTATATACTATATATACAAAATAAGAGCTCAGAATGACCTGTGGAAATCATCTGAAAGGTGAATGCTAACTTGATCATTTCATATAATAAATTTTCTTTCTTTCCTCATTCGTTCTTCCTCTTTTTTTCTTCCATATCGATAGCTTCCTTATCTGACTCTTCATTTCCCACAGTGTTCATGGATGGGCATTGTATTTCTGCTAGTGGCTCAGATTGAAAGATGTCATTCATTCCATTCATGAATAGCTGCCAGCTGTTTTCTAAGTTTCTTTTTGATGGTCTCCAGTAGTAGATATGCCTTGGCCTTCTATAGCCTATCAATAAATTCTTCCTTGTGATTGACAGAAGTTTTAACTAAATTTCATTTTTATTTCTATGCATATAAGAAATAATTGTGATTTAAAAACCTTCCATATTCTTGAAGACAATAAAGAAGTCACTTTGTCACAGTCTTCTCTCCAGACCATGTGTAGCACCAGTTCCTGTAACTTCACTTGTAAGGCATATTATAATAATTTTTATTATTCTTAGAACCCTGGCAGGAGCTCTAAATCCTTTTTTAAAGGGTGATTAAAATTATACTGTATGCTAAGGGGCTCTAACTAAAGTAGAGCAGGAAATATTTAAAACCTCCTGCTCTTTAAAAATCATAATTGACCAATATATTCCTTTTCATATATGCCAATATTGTTTTGGATTTTAACAATGGTTTCATATTGGTAAATTAGTCATCATTTTTATTTTTGTAAATCTATATTTCTTTTGTACATCTATGTTTCCCTACTATTGTAGAGCAGAGAGATTTTGCCTAATGTGGACCACTTTTCATCTGTCTGATCTTTGAGTTAGATTTTTCTGTTTGCAAGCACAGAAACCCTCTCAAGTTATCTAAGGCTGCGGGGGCTTGTTTTAAGAGTACCTGGGATCGCAATGGGAATTTCAGAGCCACCAAAAGCCATGGCAGCTCAGAATACAGCCACTCTTTGATTTCTTATGTCCATTCATGCATATATCTTCTGTGTCCCTATCTCTTCGGTTCTTGTTTTGTCTCGTTCTTCTCTCTTTACTGACCACTATGGTCTGCTTACTCAGAGCTTCAACTCCCTCATAACTTTGGCTTCTATGTGCATGTGACAAAAATGGCTTCTCCTAAGCATTTCCTGCATCACAACCTCACAATGTAAATTACTGTATAGCCAACTGGAACAAAACACATTCCTAAGAGTTTTGAGAGTCTGAGAGGGTCTGAGAGGCCCAGATCATCTTTTACTGCCAGTTTGTTTGTGGACTAATGCCCATTGTGCTCAGTAAGCTGTGGCTGGAAGGTTATAACTTTGAATATTTATTATGTAAGACTGATTGTCAAGCACTGATTAATAAACATCTCTGGTGTATCTTAATTGAATTGAATTTTTTTTTAAAGGACTAGTCTTCCATTTTCTGAGAGTTGTCTTGCATTTGCATTGTCTTTCAGAATATTAACAATTCCACTAGATTTACTATCGTATAAAAATTGGCTTCATATATTTAACTTATTGTCCATCTGAAAAATAATGATATCCAATTAGGTTGTAAAACAAAAGCCCATGGCTCTCCACTCAGGACGTGACAGATGGACACCTACCTTTTGAGTTTAATCCTCAGGTCAACAATACCAAATAATGTCAAAAGATGATACTTTTTCTTTATTGATAAATGAAAGAGTCACATGTTCTAAAGAGTAGTTTTGTGTGTGTTGTGGGGAGAGGGGTGTCAGGAGCCAGGGTAGATTACCAAATAAGCAAGGTAAGCATGAGCAGTTGTTCACTACAGATTATAAAGTTGTTGTTAAATGCCTTCAAGTCAGTTCTGACCCATAGCAACACTGTATAGGGTTTCTAAGGCACGGCTGGTGAGCTTGAACCACAGAACTTGTGGTTCAAAACAACTTTGTAATCCAGCGCACTAACCCACAATGCCATACCAGGCCTCCAAGTAAATCTGTGCTTACCTTCTTACTGGGTGTTCAGCTACTGTCAGGAATTGAAATTTTGAAAAGAGGCTTTGATTCTGTAGGAAGGTGTCATGGGGGTTGGAAGACAGACAGATGTCAGTCATACCTAAAAGCAGAGTATTGATGTGGTAAAAATAAATGTGAAATTGTTCTCTATAGATTAGGTGTTGTTAAGTGCCATGGAGTCAGCTCCAACTCATAGTGACTCTGTATAGGGTTTCCAAGGAGTGGCTGGTGGGTTTGAACTGTCAACTTTTCAGTTAGCAGTTCCAGTGCTATCCTATAGCACTATACCATACTCCACAGATGTGAAAGTAAGCACAAATAATCCCATACTTACCTTACTTATTGGGTAATCTGACATTGTGTGGAGCCAGGAAGCCTGGGATCAAATCTTGGCTCCAATACTCTGAGCTGTGGAACTGGTCTCTGCTGTCCTTCACTCATTTCCTCAGGTATACAATGGAGTCACGAAGAGTAGTTTAGTTATAGGGTTACTGTAAAGATGAAATGAATTAATGTAAAATATTTTGAACAGTGCCCACTACAGAATCTGCACTCCTTAAGTTTTAGCTGGCACTATCTATCATAATTACAAAGGAGCTCTGGTAGCGTAGTGGTTACGAATCGGGCTGCGAAACACAAGGTCAGCAGTTCGAAACTACCAGCTGTTCCGTGGGAGAAAGATGAGGCTTTCTGCTCCCGTAAAGATTTACAGCCTCGGAAACCCTGTACAGGGTCGCTGTGAGTTGGAACTGACTCCACGGCACATAACCACCACCACCACCATCATAATTACAAGCCCTGGTGTGGTGCTGTGAGTTAATGTGCTGGACTGCAAGATCAGTTTGAATTGCATGGTTGGCAGTTCAAACTCACTAGCTGCTCATCTGAAACCCTACACAGGGTCGCTATGATTCGGAACCAACTCAACAGCACTTAATAACAACATCATGACTACACAATCTTTTGTTGAATGTCCATTCTACAGCTTAAGCTAGTTTTAGGTCAGCTTTCATGAATCTTATAACCATAGTGGTCTTAAACAAGAAAAATGCAGCGGTATTTCAGACATCGTTTTCAAGGAGCTCTGGTAGCGTAGTGGTTACAAATTGGGCTGCGAACCGCAAGATCAGCAATTTGAAACTACCAGCTGCTCCGCGGGAGAAAGAGGAGGCGTTCTGCTCCGGTAAAGATTTACAACCTTGGAAACCTTGTACAGGATCGCTGAGTCGGAACCGACTCTACAGCACATAACAACAATGTGACCACCAGGAGTCCTGCTGTGGTACTGTGGGTTAATGCATTGTCAGTTCAAGCTCACCAGCCGCTCCTTGGAAACCCTATACAGGGTTGCTATGGGTTGGAACCAACTTGACGGCACTTAACAACAACAAATGTGACTACAATTCTAGTTTAGAATTAGACTGGCTTATAATTCCAAGTTCTTTACAGAATCAGTCATACTGGTAATTTTCTGTCATCCTCATACATCATATTATTTCATAAGTTTTCTGTTATATTTTTAACTGCCTAGGATCAAATGGAGAACAAATACACTATCAGTGCAATTGTTGTCTTCTAGAATATTGATGTTGTTGTTGTTCTTAAGTGTCATCCAGTCAGTTCAGACCCATAGCGACCCTGTGTAGGGTTTCTGAGGAGCAGCTGGTGAAGCTTGAACCGCCGGCCTTGCAGTTCAAACTGACTTTGCAGTCCAGTGCATTAACCCACAGTGCCATACCAAGACCCCTCTAGAATATCAGCGATTTGAATTTTTACTTTTTCCAATGAAAGTTTCTTTAATTCAATGTCAGTGGTTCAAACCCACCAGCCACTCCTCAGAAACCCTATATTGGGTCACTATGAGTCAGAATCAACTCGACTACACTTAACAACAACAAATTCAACACAAAATGTTTTGCCAAACTAATTCTTTGCATCTTGTACTGGCCTTGCTCTTTGCATTTCCCTTGTACATTACTTCTATAATTCCACTGGTGTGAGAATCTACACTGAAAAAGACACAACTGGCACTTAGACTCCAAGTACACGAACCTCCCCAAAGCCTAATAAACAAAAAAATGTGGCTTGCTAGTGGTCATCTTGATCTAAGCTACAAAAAATCTGCTCCAAGGTTCCGTTACCGTAAACATACTTGTCTCACTAAGTGTACGTATCAGGTTCACCGCATCTAAAGAGGCAGCCACTCAGATCCTAGTGGTAAACATTTTGATTAGTGACAAGTGTTTCCACATCTGCTGATTTCAAGCATAAGTGCTTTTCATCTTGTCTCAGAAAAATTGAGATAAGGCAAATATCGTCAGCGTCATTCATTTTACTTGCAGTTTTTAGCTTGTATGCAAAAAGTTTCAGAGGACCAGAAAATGTCTTAATTTAACCCAGTATTATAACTGCACTGCCCGATGCTAGAGGGGTGATGGAAAATTGGCATTCTTAATGAGACTGTGGTGAATATTCATTTTTCCATCTGGAAACTAGGCATGTGTGATTTTGGAGATTGAAACCTGGTGTGATTTCAGCACTGTAGCTACATAAACTTTACAATCTTGAGAGTAATTCACATTAAGAAATTAATGCATTGCTCTCAAAGTATATACATGAGAAACAGGACTGAATTTGTTGCTAAAATTAAGTTCATGTTTCAGAAGTCATCTGGGACTTACCGCTCTTTTTAAAAAAAGAGAGACAAAACTATGGTTGGAGATCTAAGACCACACTTGGATCACCATTCTGAGGGGCCATAGGAACTTGGTGATGTTCTTTGCTCATTTCTTCAGAGGATTCCAATTTCAACAAGAGTTTCCAGGATCTCCTTAAAATAAGAATATTGGGGAAATGGAAGGGAATTGAGTAACTTAAAGAAACACCTTATGCCATAAATAAAGTCCTGCAGTTAGAACTTGGGTTGAAGACCTCCTGGGTACCAAGAGCTCTTTCCTCTGTTAGAATTACACTTTGGAAATGAATGGGCTTGGCTTTGTATCTCCAACTGTTCTGCAAAAATGAACCAAACTAGGAATCAGTTGGAGTCACCGAAGCTTAACACAATTCCAGCTATTGTTTACATGGCTCCCATGAACCCCCTGTGCCAAACTGATTAGATTTACAGTTCATTCGATAAGCCTGTCTGCTCATGACACATAAAGCAGTGAATCTTTTCACAAGATGAAACTAGATCTGGAGGGAAGGGGGCAGGCGGAGACCCTTTAATGAAGAGAGAGGCTGAGAGACTTTGGTGGGAGATCTTTTAAGTGTTTAGAAAGCCTCCTTTGTGCTGGATTCTTACTCTCAGTGTTGGAATGACATGTTGGGATTTGCTTTCCTGCTTACCAGCAATCTGGAGTGGCATTTAGAAATTCTTGGTGATCATGGGAATGTTAACACCAATAACAAGTTGTTGTTGTTGTTAAGTGGCGTCGAGTAGATTCCGAACCATAGAGACACTGTATAGAGTTTCCAAGGAGCAGCTGGTGAGCTTGAAACACGGACTTTGCAGTTCAAAAGACTTTGCAGTCTAACACATTAGCCCACAGCACCACACCAGTAACAAGTAAAGACTATAAAATAAAGATGAAGTGGGTCAGGGAGCACCGTGTGGATCACTAGAAGTTCTCACCAACTACATGATACCAGACAGACTGGATTTTTGTTTCCCCTTCTTCCCATGGTCCTGGTGTGGGGCTGTGGGACAAAGAACTGGACCATAAGATCAGTTTGAACAAGGTCGAAGGTACAAACTCACACAGCCACTCCTCGGAAACCCTATACAGGGTTGCTATGAGTCAGAACCAACTCGACGGCATGTAATAACTTCCCATAGTAGAGTCTGGAAGAAACTGTATAAAACCTACTTTATTCACATGCTGTGGATCTATTCTAGAGCAGTTGGGAATTAGTAATCGAGCCATGAAATGATCACCCCAAACTCTATCTAATTATATTTGTTGCTGTTGTTGTTGTTGTTGTTGTTGTTATGTGCCGTGGAGTCGGAACCGACTCATAGCGACCCTGTACAGGGTTTCCGAGGGTGTAAATCTTTACGGGAGTAGAAAGCCTCATCTTTCTCCCGCGGAGCAGCTGGTAGTTTCGAACTGCTGACCTTGGGGTTCACAGCCCGAGTCGTAACCACTACGCTACCAGAGCTCCAGGTGATATCAAGTCAGTGCAACTCATAGCGACCCTATGCACAACAGAATGAAACACTGCCCAGTCCTGGGCCAACCTCACTATTGTTGCCACGCTTGAGCCCATTGATGCTGCCACTTTGCCAATCCATCTTGCTGGGGGTCTTCCTCTTTTTCTCTGACACTCCACCTTAACAAACATGATCTCCTTCTCCAGCGACTGGTCCCTCCTCACAATATGTCCAAAGTATGAAGTTTGGCCATCCTGGCCTCCAAGGAGCACTCTGGCTGCACTTCTTCCAAAACAGATCTGTTGGTTCTTTTGGCAGCCCATGGCACTTTCAATATTCTCCTCCAACACCATAACTCAAAAGCATCGATTCTTCTATGGCCTTCCTTATTCACTGTCCAGCTTTCACATGCATATGAGGTTATTGAAAATACCATGGCTTGGATCAGGTTCACCTTACTCCTCAAGCTGACATCTTTGCACTTCAACACTTTAAAAAGGTCTTGTGCAACAGATTTGCCTAATGAAATATGTCCTTTGATTTCTTGACTGCTGCTTCCATGAGTGTTGATAGTTGATCCAAGAAGAATGAAGTCCTTGACAACTTCAATCTTTTCTCCATTGTTAAGAATGTTGTTTATTGGTTCAGTGGTGAGGATTTTTGTTTTCTTAACATTGAGATGCAATCCATACCAAAGGTTGTGCTCTTTGATCTTCATCAGTAAATGTTTTAAGTCCTCTTTGTTTTCAGCAAGCAAGGTTGTATCATCTGCATATGGCAGGTTGTTAATGAGTCTTCCTCCAATCCTGATGCCACGTTTTTCTTCATAGAACCCAGTTTCTTGGATTATTTGCTCAGCATACAGGTTGAATAAGTAAGCAATTATAAAAAAAAATCCACTGACATAGAGTCAAAGGCACTCAGAGTGACTCTGTAGGGCAGAACAGAACTGCTCCACAGGGTTTCTGAGACTAAACCTTTATAGAAGCACACGCTTCATCTTAATCTGCCAAGTGGCTGGTAGGTCTGAACCTCTGACCTTTCAGTTAGCAGCTCAACAATTGACGCGCTGGACCATCAGGGCTCCTTGTGGCACTGTAGAATAAGCACTAACTGCAAAGTTGGTTTGAACCACAAGGCTGGCAGTTCAAACTCACCAGTTGCTCCATGGAAACCTATACAGGGTTGCTATGAGTCAGAACTGACTCGATGACACTTAACAACAACAAATAACTGACCTTATTTACCAAAAAATAAATAAATAAACAAAAACCATGACTCAATAGATTTATCAACCTTGGGCCAGCACCCAGACCTGTTCCTACTGAGAATGGTGACAGAGGAGGTGGCCTGTCCTGAACAGAAACTAAGCCTGCTCACTGTCAGAGAAGTCCTGCATGAAAACTTTATATCATTCCTCTTTTGGCTATCTATCACTGCATCACAAATTATCTTAAAACGTAGAGACTTGAAACAGCAATTTTTATGTCTCATAGTTCAGTAGGGCAGGAACTCAGGGCTTGGCTGGGTAGTTCTTCTGCTCCACATAGCAGAGGTTGGGGTTCTGTGGAGGGTTTTAGTTGGTGACTGGGCAGGTGGGCGGCATCCAAGATTGCTTCGCTTTCATATCTGGCATGTTACAGTGCCTGGCTGGGAGGCTGGACTCAGCTGGACCTCTTGTTCTCTATTAGTCTCATGACCACTCCACCAAGAAAGTTAAACTTCTTAACTGGTAGCTCAGGGTCCAAGAATGAGTGTTCTGCAGTTCCAGGAATAAGTTTTCAGATTTATTATGCTCTAATCTTGAAAGTTCCAGAATGTCACATCTGCCATGTTCTATCAAGACAGACCAGTCCAGATTCAAGAGAACAGGAATTAAACTTTACCTCTTGATAATAATATTTTTTTTCAAAATCTGGTGCCATCTTGAATCTGCTTCAAATACCTTTTTGTGACCTTAGAGAAAGAATTCAGTATTTTAAGTCAGATTATTTCTCAAATCCTTACCCAGTAATGGGGGGGGGGGGGGGGGGGG
>NW_006408612.1:2824425-2830555 GCF_000296735.1 Chrysochloris asiatica
CTCTCCCCTTACCAATGTGACTTTTAAACCTGGTATGCATTGAATACTTAATGTTTAGTAACAACTGAAAGATCCTTTAAATGGAATATATGACTGAGAATAATTGTACAGTTTCCAAATGGATAACACTTGACTGGCAATTCTATCAACCTTCAGTAAAATATGGAGAAAATTTATGTCTATGGAAAACAATACATTCTGTAAATACTAAACCCTGAGACTCATATATAGGATGCTATCTTAGTTCCTTCTACCACTTTAACTAATGGTTAAAGCCACAGTGAGTGGCTTCAAAGAATGAATACTTATTATTCATAGATCAGGAGGCTAGAAGTCCAAATTCAGTGTTTGACTCTTGTTGTTAAGTGTTGTAGAGTCGGTTCTGACTCATAGCAACCCTATATAGGGTTTCCAAGGAGCAGCTGGTGAGCTTGAACAGCTGATCTTGCAGTTCAAACAATCTTGCATTCCAGCGCATTAACCCACAATGCCACACCAGGACTCCCATGTGACTGTTAGGGAGGGTCTTTTCTTTGTCATTTAAGTATCTAGTAGCAGACAGTCCCGTGGCATTCCTTGGACTTCTTGGGTTTATAGATCCATTTGTCTCCATCATCACTCGATAAAGACTGTCTTCTGCTCATATGATTGTTAAATTATATCTAATCTGCTCTTTGTGTAACTCAGAAGCGATGACCTTTAAGACATGCCCTACACTGAGTGTGGCCTCAGAAGCCTAACAGTGAAAACCTTATTTCCAAATGGGATTATATCCACAGGTATAGGGGTTAAGATCCAAACATATATTTTCGGGGGATACAATTCAAACCATAAAAGATGCCTTTTTACGTGGTTTGTTTCCTGATCTGCCACCTTATTTCCATAACCATACTTCCTTACACAGCACCCACATCTCCAGAATTTCTGTAAATGTTCTGTGGTTTGAACCATCCTTGCAGATGCCGAAAGAAGCTTATTTCCTTTAATTTTCAATGCAATAAAACGTCACATCTGTAGTACTGCTTAGAGTTCATGAATCTCAGCAGCTGTGTCTTTTCCCTGAGTTCTTTTCGTGCCATTGACTTTCCTCCTGTGTTGGCATGTGCAGATGGACTGCGGAGAGGCCAGGGGGCAGTTATATACTGTGGTGTGGGTTTGTGCGTCGTGGTGAGAGTGCGGTGGTAGCCTATCATTTGAGCCTTTTCCTTCCTGTGTATGTCACCGGGTCTTTCCATTGTCTGTTTGGTGACTGAAAGATGAGAAACGCTGAAGGTGGGAGCATTGTGAGCAGCCAGAGACAAGAGACCAAAGAGCGGTACAAACATATTTTCCAATGTAGAGAATCTAGCCCTCTTAGAACTTTGTTTTGTTCACAGGACTTCCGGATTTTCAGTCATCACACGCCCCCTCTCCAATCCTCCGGCTTCCTCTTTACTCCCTACCTCCCCAACTCCACCTCCACCAGCTAAGAATTTCCACTCCAGATTGCCGAAGTATACTTTCGCTTTGTCCTAGTTATCATTGAATTGTTGGTAGGGTTTGAGCATCAGAGACTTTAGGTTCCAAAGTATGCCTTGTTAATCTGCCAATTTGGTGCCAGCCTTTCCTGGATTTATGAACATTACTGATCCTTAGAGGACTCTAGGTAAGAAGTATGTATCCTTTGAACAAAGTACGTCATTGAGCTTGCTCTACTGTATACATATAATACAATGGATGACACATTTTCTAAAAATAAATAAACTCCAACCTCACAAAGTCTACTGGCCTAAAAGTGATGATGGGTCACACACACTTAGGTCACATAGTGAGAGTTTTTTAGTACCTTGAATGTTCCAGAACCCGTGCTTGGTACAGGGGATGCAAAGATAAATAAGGCATTGTTCCTACTCTGATGGAGTTCAAGGGTTAGTAGGCAGATAGTCATGCAAACCAATAAATCACAGTGTAACTGAATAGATGTATGTATGTGTGGTGCTGGTGAATCTAGTTAGTAGAAAGCCATCTATTTAATCTTACCCTCTTTGAAAATATATCCTAGGTAGCTGGTGACCAGACTATTGATAAAGATTTGGAGACAAATAAACATAGAGAGAGATATTTAGGTATAGAGATATGTATGTGGAGACATACACAGATTTCCTTCTAATTAACCCTGGACAGTATTTCAACTTTAGAATATAATAAAAACATTGCATATAACACTCAAAATATATTTGTTGTATTTGAATTATTAAAAAAATACATAATTAGAACTGTTTATAACCATTTAAGACGTTACTGGCTGACTGTAGTTAGCACATAGTCTCAGAGACATGGAAATGTTTTAGTTATTTACAGAGTGTAAATTAGGAAATTCTCAAAGTCCTTTGAAATCAAAGAGCTAATTGTCTCCCATACTTTCTTAACTCCTTTTCAGCCAATGTGGCATTTCCCCAACTGTTTCTGTAACCAAAGAAACTGGGGATAGGTTGGCTACTTGGGGAAAGTAAACTTCATCTGTTGCTATGAGGTGGAGGTTCTACTTCCTAACAGCATTTGTGGTGGAAACAGTTCACTCTGTTTCATTGGGCTGGGCAGGGCCGGGCAGGAACCCCCATGGTTAGCCCTTTTTCTGTCTTTTCCAACCTCTCTGAAACAGGAAGAATAAGTAGCCTGTGTTTATGTGTGACTCTAATTGGCACCATGTTACCGGCGGGACTTTTTCCTGCCCCAGAACATATTTGATCACGATCACACTTTGTGAACTGCTACAATTCCTTGTTTGGGAGGCAGGAAATTTGGTTTCAGAGGACCATATATCCGCCAAGCTTGAAGAAGCGCCTTAAGGTGTGGTCTGTGATATGAAATCAGAATTGGGAAAATCCTTAGCCTTAATTTGGTCAGAGATGCTGACATTCTCTCTTACAAGTAGTCTATGTTCTGGAGACCTGGTGTGGCACTGTAGGATAACTAAAAGGTCAGCAGTTCAAACCCACCAGGCCCTCCTCGGAAACCCTATATAGCGTCACTATGAGTCAGAACCAACTCAGTGGCACTTAACAACAACATATAAAATTACAACAATGGCTTTTGTTTTATGGAGATGGACTAATGCGTCAAATGTCAGACTGCAAAGTCATTTGAACTGCAAAGTCGGTGGTTCAAGCTCACCAGCTACTCCTTAGAAATCCTACACAGGGTCACTATGGGTCGGAATCAACTCTATGGCACTTAACAACAACAATAAGTGACTTCATTCAGTGTTTCCAAAGATATTTGAAAACGAAATGAAATCTAAGTACTAGTGAGCCCATTTTCTTCTTTTTCACCAGGGAATATCCAGAAATATATTGTATAATACTGAAACATCTGGCCCTTCGCTTTTTTTTTTTTTTAAGTTTTTATTGTGAATTGAGTGATAGTTTACGTGGGAGAACATCAGCTTTACATCATCCTATTGAATTTTGTTTCATTGCAATGATTACAATCCCCTCCATGCATCACCATTCAACAGCATTTGCTTCTATTCCCTCTGTGGGTTTTTTTGGAAGTACATCAAAACATTCAGAAATGTGCAATCATTCAAACACCCAAAGGGCATACCCTGCAAGCCTGCCCCCCACCACCAGCACACAGCCCCTCTCCCTCTATAAGTCTAGAGTCCCCAGTTGCTCCATCTCTCCATGTCATCGTCTCTGCCTCCATCTTTGGTGTCACTGCTTCTCTGAATAAGGTCCCACACTCTGCTCCTGTTCTTCTCCCTTTATGGTCCCAGGGTCCTCCACTCCTGGACTGCAAGATCAACCACTCCCCTCTTTTTGCTACAAAACATCTATCTTTATACTTGTAACAATCACAGTCAGTCACGATAACAATTACACACTATTGAACCACAAGAGTCTTATCCCCATCTCCTTTCACCAGCCCCATCTAGACAGGTTGAAAACCACATAGTGGAGATTCTACCTTCCCCTGCACCCTCTGAAACTAAACTCCTTCTTGAAAACTTGTAAGCCAATCACTTAGTGCCTTTATTTATTGTTGTTAAATGCCGTTGAGTCAGTTCTGACCCATAGCGACCCTGTACAGGAGTTTCCAAGGAGCAGCTGGTGAGCTTGAATGGCCAACCCATTTTGGTAGCCAATGTCTAAGTTGCCTATCTCTATCAAGCCTGTGTACAAAGAGGGTGGGATGGACCCTTGCTGTAAAGATTCCTTCCCTCTTGGTTGGTATTTTAAGCGACTACATCCTAAGTATAGGTCAAGTTCATCAAATTGTAGGGAATTACTTTTTTTTTCTTTTCTTTCTTCCTCTAGTCAAGTTCTGATCATCCAGCCATTGAAGCTAGGTCAAATGGGTACTATCTGAAAGTATGGGTGTTCTTGTGCATCTCTCCTCATTTCCTATCAGCTGGACACTTCACTATCTACTCTAACCCTCTGTGGCTATGTCCTTGTCCATGGGCTTAGGAGTCCCAGGTCTCACCATACTCCAGGTTGACAGGAGTCTATTGAACGTGATCAACTCAGTCTACATCCTCACTGCTGCTTTTCCCCCACTTCCCCTTATTACTCGACCAATGTGGTCACCAGCAAGTTTACCTGCCTGCTCATGTATTCCCTTTGAGTTTCAGTCTTGGAAGGGGGTTTTCCCTGAAGAGACATGATTGCTTACCTTGATGGCTCCCCTGTGGACAACTTGCTTGTTCTTGTAGTAGTCAATCAGACTGCCCTTTTTGTTTTTGATTTTTCCTGCTCCTCTTTCTTTCAAGAAGTATCTTCTGTTCCTCTAGCTGCTCCAGGATGGTCTGCTTGTCTTTTCAAGGGGAAGTTTCCCCTCTCAGAAGATTCTGGATGGGGTTCAGGATTCCACCTAAGGTCTTATACACTACAAAGGCTCCGCAGGAATTGGCCCTTCACTTTTAAGGCTGTGGTCTGGGACAGCAAAGCCATTATTAAAGGAAATGTCTCAACTTTTGTTGTTGTTGTTAAGTGCCTTCTAGTTGATTCTAACTCATAGTGACCCTGTATAGTGTTTCCAAGGAGCAACTCATAAGTCTAAACTACCGACCTTATGGTTCAAACCAACCTTTAGGTCCCGTGTGCTTTATCCCACAGCACCACACCAGGTCTCAGCCTTCAGGGGGTCCAAATTTCTGCATTTTTGTTTTCTCTTCATTAATTGCTATATACATTGTTATGCTCACAGAGCAGAATGTATTGCATTGCTTTCAATTGTCTTGTTAATGTACCAGTAGAAGTGATTTCTTAATATGTTGATGTCGATGTTAAGTACTGTTGAGTCAGTTCTGACTCATAGAGACTTTGTATAGGGTTTCCTAGGAGAGCCTGGTGGGTTTGAACTGCTGACCTTGTGGCTTACAGTCCAGTGCTTATCCTATAGTGCCTCACCAGGAGTCCTCTTAATATAGTGAGTGCTTCATTATTTATTCACAAATGATTTGCTTGCCAAATTCTTCAGGGAAACTTTGAAGGACAAGTTCTGATTTTCCTACCAAGTAGCATGTTCTCCCCTGCCAATTTATTGTAAGTAGTACAAATTGCTTTAATATTAGCAGCAAGATATGTTCAATAAAACTCCAGGAAAAAAAAAAAAAATTTTAAGTTGACTATGATTTAAGATCATCTAAAACACTAATTTTCCTCCTCCCTCAGTATAAGGGATTATGAAAAGAAGATAAAGATGGGTTTGGAACTACCTCTCTGCTTTCACCTTTTTCTCTGACCAGGCAGATGTATGTATATTACCCTATCATAGCTAGCATCATCACTTGAGATGAGAAAAACAATTAAAGTTTGTGACACATTTTGCTTCTTTTCTGAACAGTGACAAATGATTGAAGTGTTCTGGAGGCACAAATGAAGCCCCACCTTGATTCTACTCAAACCTCAGCTACTTAAAAATAATTACATCACAGGACCTATTTGCCATCTAAACCTGGTTGTTCAGTGTAGAATTCTTTCACATTACTTATTCAATCTGTATGCTGAGCAAATAATCCAAGAAGCTGGATTATATGAATAAGAATGTAGCATCAGAATCGGAGGAAGGCTCATTAACAATCTGCGATATTCAGTTGATGCAACCTGGCTGGCTGGAAGCAAAAAAGACTTAAAATACTTACTGA
>NW_006408612.1:2831190-2839365 GCF_000296735.1 Chrysochloris asiatica
GTCACTGCTTCTCTGGATAGGGTCCCACATGCTCTTCTCCCTTGATGGTCCTACAGTCTTCTGTTCCTGGAATGTAAGATTTAAATACTCTCCCTTTTTGTTACAAAGCTTCTACCTTTACAGTTGTGACCCAAGCCATGGTATTTGTAATAACTTCATATGCATGTGAGAGCTGGACAATGAATAAAGACCACAGGAGAATCACTGCATTTGAATTATGGTGTTGGAGAAGAATATTAAAAGTACCATGGACTTCCAGAAGAACAAACAAATCTGTGTTGCAAGAAAGTACAGCCAGAACGTTCCTTAAAAGTCATGATGGCAAGATTTTGTCTCTCATACTCTGGACATGTTGTCAGGAAGGAGCAGTCCCTGGAGAAGGACATCATGCTTGGTAAAGTGGATGGAAGCCCCCCAATGAGATGGACTGGCACAGTGGCAGCAGCAATGGGCTGAAGCATAACAACAGCTCTGAAGATGGTACGGGACTGGACAGGGTTTCGTTCGTTGTGCATGGAATTCCTATGAATCAGAGCTGACTCAATGACACCTAACAACAACCATGTCATGTCACAGCCACCACCAATCTGTCGTAATCTGGGTGTGGCAGTGCAGGATAATGCGCTAGACCACAAGGTCAGTTTGAACCTGCAAGGTTGGCGGTTCAAACTCACCAGCTGCTCCTCAGAAATCCTATATGGGGTCAAAATGAGTCAGAACTGACTCAACGGCATTTAACAATAACACCAAACACCCATCTGTCAGTAGAGTCTCACAAATTGTTATGATTATGACTAATTTTCAGTGGCGCTTCTAGACTAAAATAGACTAGGAAGAAAGACTTGGCAATGCACTTCTGAGAACCAGCCAATGAAAACCCTATGGTTCCTGAGGGTCCCATTCACAACTGATCATAAGGATAGGGTAGGCTCAGCAACATTTTCTTCCATTGTGCATAGAGTCTGCATGGGCAGCTAACAACAACATGAGCTGAAGGAATGGTTTATCCGGCCCACCTAGGACACAGCTGTCCTGCTAGGCCATATTCTTTCTTCTGAATGGGCTTAATGCCTGCTACCTGAAGCCCTGTGTTTTATTTTCTAATAAATTGCTCCCTCTTTTTCACAGCTACAATTTCACTCAGTTATTTAATGTAGACATACATAATCTCATGTAATCTTTACAGGAACCTAATGAGGTAAGAATTCTAGCCACTTCAAAGATTAGAAAACTGAATCCTAGAGAAGCAACTCGATCCAGGCCCTCAGCTAGGAAGTGGTGTGCCAAGGAGTCGCTTCCGACTCATAGTGACCCTGAATAGGATTTTCAAGGCTGTAAAGTTTTACAAGAGCAGAAAGCCTCATCTTGCTTCTGCAGAACCACTGGTAGTTTTGAACTGCCGACCTTGAGGTTAGCAGCCTGATTCATAACCACTACGCTACTGCCTTTTAAATGAGTGCCGGAACCTGAATAGATAAACTTTGGATATCACATGCTCAAGCCCTGACTTAGAGTCAGCTTATCTCTTATTTTTTTCCACTGAAAAATCATTTTATTAGGAAGCAAGCGCATTCTGTCTTTAAAGAAATTAAGACAAAGATATTTACTCCATACTGCTTTGTGTGTGGCATGAGATGCACACAGCTTCACGTCTGTTTCTAAAGACGGCAGCAATGGAAAACCAAACTTGCCATGTAAGGATTTCACCCAGCCTTGGGAGCTCAGTTGTTAAATTCAACTTGATTTATTTAAGGTTTAGTTTTATTTCTGGTTGGCAAAATGTGGCTTCGTAGCTTAGAAAAATTCCCTCAAAACAAACTTGAAAAAAAAAAAAAACACCAGTTCTCTCTAAAATGGCAAAGTGAAACACACTGCAGCATGTTAATGAGCTCATTGTAAGGGAATTAGAAGCATTCCAATAAATTTACTTCAAAACAGATTTGGGTGTTAAAATAGAGTACAGCTGGCAATTTGGATTCTTCTGACCCCAATCAAAGACAGGTTTGCCCCAGTAAAATATGCTGTGACTTAGGGTAAATATAATGCCTCTTCCCTTTCAAACAGAAGCGTTAATGTTCAGTGTGGAAGACCAATGTGTTGGAATCAATTCAGTGGCAATGGGGTGGGGTTTTCCTCCCTATGGGTAGATGACAAAACCCCTGAATATAAAGAGGTAAAGTAGAAATACGGAAAAAAACTCTTTTTCTGAAGAAAATTTTACTTGTGTAGTGCTTCTTGCATTGTCAGGAGCCAAGTGACGCAGTGGTTAAAATGCTCAGCTACTAACGAAGGGAGAAAGATGCAGCAGTCTGTTTCTGTTCAGATTTACAGCCTTGGAAACTCTATGGGGCATCTATTCCATCCTATAGAGTTGCTAGGCATTGGAAGCGACTTGGTGTTGGGTTTTGTGTGTGTTTCATGAAATTCCCACATTTTGGGTTTTCGCATGTGTGTGTGCATGTGTGCACACACACACACTCTGTGCCTAAATGGTCAGCATGCCTTAACTTCAAACTATTTCTCTCCATTCAATCCCATGCCTGATTTTTAAAAAATTTAAACTATGTACGTACTTCACTCCCAGCTCTTTAATTCAGAATCTGAATGGCTTTGAGTTCTTTCAATCCTTTGTCCCCTGAGTCTGATATCTTCCTCAGCAGATCCTGAAGGCCCCCTAGCCCTCCCTCCCTTTTATAAGACACCTCTTATGTTGGCCCAACTCTGCTTTACCACAGGAAAAGCCACTGAATCACAAAACTTGATTGTTAAAGTTAGTCAGTCAGGAAGCGCTGACACCGTTCAAAGAGATCATTGTTAAGGCTGAGTCTTCGCGCCTGACTCAACGTCAAGTCCGTTTGATATCCTAGGCGACCCATGGTAAGTAGGAGGTCGGCTGATAAGTTTTTCATCTGTGATGTACACTTGGCATACCCCAGAACAAGTCTAAGTCTAATCCTTTTAGAAATCTCCTCCACAAAAGCATTGTTTGATTCAGCAACACTAAACATTTAGACACAATATTAACGCGTTATTTACATTTTCAATCTGAACACAATTAATATTTGGCATCAAGTAGATGACTCTGGCCATTCTTAAATCATCCTGTAAACACGAGTACATCCTGGGAAGGAAGCAATGAATGGTCCACAGACTTACTCTTATAAGCAAAGAGTGATATTCAAAATAGTTAACAGCTGGTATGAAATGGCTACAACTAATCAGAAGGAATCCTTGGAGTGCCAGGGCTTAAGACAAGGCTTAAATCTTTAGTTGTTGAGTTGAAAGGAAGTGGTGGGTCCTGGGGAAGTGGCTGGAATGGAGCTCAGGGCCACAGCTTTTTTCAACCAGTTCAGAAGTAGTTCTGTATTTCAGCAACCATCACTATCACATCAGTGGGTCCTGGCCTGAGTCCCAGCTGCAGTGAGCTTCATTAGGCTCTAAAATACCTCAGGAGCCCAGGTGGGCTGTGGGTTAGACACTGGGCTGCTAACCTCAAGGTCGGTGGTTCAAACCCAGCAGCCACTCCTCCGGAGAAAGATGAGGTTGTCTGCTCCCATAAAAATTTGCAGTCTTTGAAGCCCTATGTGGGTGGCTGTGAATCAGAATCGACTTGATGGCAGTGGGTTTGGGTTTTGGTATAATAGCTTGGACCCTGTCTTTCTGGAATAGTATGTGTTTAACAGGAAGAAGAAAGGTTAACTTGCAGCTCACTTGCATGAAAAACCACCTTGCAGATATTCCCTTCATTTATTCAATAATTATCACTGGAAGGGTCTCAACCTTATCCAGATGTATTTGCTAAAACAAAGTCATCACCAAGATCATTGACTGAATTTAAGAGCATTGCATCCCAGTTTGGACTCTGATTAGCTTGAGTTACTCATTGGTAGAGAAGAGGCACATCCCCCAAATACACTGAGGGGCTCACTCTGGAAGCTGTGACCATCTGTGGGAATCCAGGCAGCCTTTCTGTGTGGCACAAACATCCCTGGAGGGGAAGAGCACATCTCCCCAGACATAGCTCCAGCTCTTCCCTGAGAAGGCTCCTTGCTTCTGTTTCCAGTGCAGGATGTCAGATCCCAAAGGAGGGCGCTCCAAGGCATTCCAGGAGCATCAAGGCAGCACTTTATAACTCTATTCATGCCATGGCCCCTATGGCAGGTTGCTGGAGCCCATGAGTTCCTTCTCAGAATAAGGGTTTTCTTTATTATTATTTTATTGTAGTAAAATATACTTAACAAAAAGGTGGCCATTTCAACCTTTCTTAAGTGGACGATTCAATAGCATTAATTACATTCACCATGTTGTACAACCATCGCTATTCTTTATTGTTCATTAGTTTACATCACTCCAAACAGAAACTCAACATTCCTACCCCGTCAGCAATAAAAACCAGACCTTCCTCTCCTCAGTCCTTGCTAACCACTAATAAACTTGTGTTTCGATGCAGTCTAGGTATTTCATCTAAGTGGGATCATACAATATTTGTTTTTTGTGTCTGACCTATTTCATTCATAATGCTTCCAAGATTCATCTTGTAACATGAATCAGAACTTTGTTTTTATTTATGGCTGAGTCCTGGTGTGGCACTGAAGAATAAGCAGTGGTTTAAATCCACCAGCTACTCCTCAGAAACCCTATGTTGTTGTTGTTATGTGCCGTGGAGTCAGTTCCGACTCATAGTGACCCTGTACGGGTTTTCCGAGGCTATAAATCTTTACGGGAGCAGAAAGCCTCATCTTTCTCCCGTGAAACAGCTGGTAGTGTCGTACTGCTGACCTTGAGGTTTGCAGCCCGATTCGTAACCACTACACTACCAAAGCTCCTCAGAAACCCTATACAGGGTTGCTATGAGTCAGAATTGAGTTGATGGCACTTAACAACAAAAATATTCCATTGTGTGTATATATCACATTTTGTAATCTGCTCATCTGTTGACGGACTCTTGAATTATTACTACCTTTTGACTACTGTGAATAATGCTGCGATGAACATTGATGTACACATACCTGGGTTGAATCCCCAGGCACTTTCAAGATACCTAGGAGTGGAATTGGAGCCCTGGTGTGGCGCACAAGAAGCTCTGGTAGCGTAGTGGTTACGAATCGGGCTGCTAACCTCATGGTCAGCAGTTTGAAACTACCAGCTGTTCCATAGGAGACAGATGAGGCTTTCTTCTCCCATAAAGATTTACAGTCTCGGAAACCCTGTACAGGGTCACTATGAGTCAGAACTGACTCCTCGGCACACAACAACAACAACATGGTAATTGACCTTGTATGTAAATAGGGGTTGATGATAGAAACAACATTGGAGATGAATGATAGAATTTTGCAAGAACATCCATCAACTTATTCATTGCAAATATCTTTTCCAACAACATAAATGGCAACAATACAGGAGGACCTGACCAGATGAAATGCACAGAATCAAATCTACATCTGTGGAAAGATACGATGGAAAAGCTCATATCATCAGACAGAACAAGGCCACGGGCTAACTGGGGAGCAGACCACCAATTGCTCTCTTTTGCAAGTTCTGATTGAAGCTGAAGAAAATTAAAACAAGCATGCCAGAACCAAAATAAAACATAGAGCATATATCCCACGTACATTTAAAGAGCATCTTAGTTGACTCACTGAACACTAATGACCAAAGACCTGACAAGTAGCGGGATGACATCAAGGACATCACATATGGAGAAAGCAAAAGGTCATGGAAAAGATAGGAAAAAAATAAAGACCAAGATAGATATCAGAAGAGACCGGAACTTGCTCTTGAATATAGAGTAAGTGAAGAAAATAGAAGAAATGATGAAATAAAAGAGCTGAGCTGAAATTTTCAAGTATTGAAAAGATAAAGTATTATAAAGACCTGGAGTTAAGAAAATCAAAAGGGAAGAACATACTCAGCATTTCTCAAGCTAAAAAGACTGAATAGAAATTCAAGCCTTGGCATGTGGTCTGGCTGGTGACCACATTGGTCACTGATAAGGGGAAGAGGGGGAAAAACAACAATGAAGTTGAGAGCTAAGTCCGGCCACATTCAATAGACCCCTGGACCTGGATGGCCAGCAATATGTCAAGACCTGAGGACTCCTGGGCCCAGCGACAGTGACATGGCCACATAGGACTACAGTGGAGAGTGAAGCATCCAGCTGATATGAAGTGAGGGGAGATGCACAAGAACACCCATACTTGCAGACAGTGCCCATTTGACTTGGCTTCAATGGCTGGATGATCAGAACTCAACTAGAAGAAGAAAGAAGAGGGGGGGGGGGGAAGAGTAACCTGCTACAATTTGATGAACTTTACCTATACTTATGGATATCGTAGCTCAAAAAAGGGAACAAATCTTTACAGCAATGATCACTCCCCCCCTCCACCCCACCCCCAGTACACAGGGTTGACAGGGATGGGCAACTTAGACATTGGCTACCCAAAAAGGAGAGGGGGGGGACTATAAAGGCAAGAAATGACTAGCTTACAAGCTTTCAAGAGGAAGCCTAGTTCCAGACAGGGCGGGGAAAGGTAGAATCACCACTGAATGATTTCCAATCTGTTGGGACCGGGCTGGCAAAAGGAAATGGGGATAAGACTGTTACGGTACAATAGTGAATAATTGCCATCAGGACTGACTGTGAAGGTTAGGAAATATACAGATAGATGTTTTTTGACAAAAGGAGGAGCGTGATTGATTTTGCAGCCCAGGAGCGGAGGTCACTGTAACCAAGTGAGAAGAATGGAGAGCAGGACCCTACCCCCAAGAGGCAGTGGCACCAGGGATGGAGACAGGGAGGATGTCATGGACAGATGGAGCTGCTGGGGACACTGGACTCAGGGAGGGAGAAAGGCTGTGTGCTGGTGGCCAGGGGGCAGGCCTGTGTGGTGTACCCTTTGGTTATTTGGTGATACATGGAGGGGATTGTAATCACTGCAATGAAACGAAATACGATATAGGATGAGTGTAAAGCTGATGTTCTCCCATGTAAACCTGACAATAAAAACTTGAAAAAAAAAAAAAATTCAAGCCTTGGGTTGCAATATTAAAGGATTCTATGGGCAAGAGTCCAGTGTGGCACTGTAGGATAAGTACTGGACCATTAACCACAAGGTCGGTGGTTCAAACCTACCAGCTGCTCCTATACAGGGTCACTATGAGTTGGAGCCGACTTAACAACATAAACAACATAGAACTGAAAATACTGTGGCTTGGGTTTGGCATGCAGGGATTATCAAGGGGAGATGTAGCGAGGAATGGTATCAAAAAGAATTGGTCAATATTCAATCATTTCAAGAGGTAACATATGATCAAGAACTAATGATATTGAAGGAAGAAGTCTAAGCTCTACTGAGGTATTTATGAAGGAAGAAGTCTAAACTCTACTGAGATATTTATAAAAAACAACAACAAGACTCTAGATTAGATAAAGGAGCCCTGGTAGTATAGTGGATTATGAGCAGGGCTGCTACCTACAAGGTCATCAGTTCAAATCTACTAGTCGCTCCACAGAAGAAAGATGAGGCATTCTATTCCAGTAAAAATTTACAGCCTTGGAAATCTTATACAGGGTCGCTATGAGTTGGAACCAACTCCATGCCACACAATCACCAACACCACCAGGATTAGTTAGGATACCAGTTGAGATGTTTCAACAAGTGAATTCAATGCTAGAAGAGCTCACTTGTTTATGCCAAGAAAGCTGGTCAACTGAGTGGAAGAGATCTCTATTTTTGCCCACACCAAAAGACAGGTGAGCCAATCAAATGTGGAAATTACTGAATGATATCATTAATATTATATGGAAGTAAAAGTGTGCTGAAGGTAATTAAAAATGGTTGCAGCAGTACATTGGCAGGGAATTACCAGAAATTCAAGCCATATTCAGAAGAGGACGTGGAATGAGGGATATAATTACAGACATCAGATGGATCTTAGCTGAAAGCAGAGAATATCAGAGAGATATTTAACTGTGTTTTATTGATAGTACAAAGGCATTTGATTCTGTAGATCATAATAAATTTCAAAGAATGGTAATTCTAAAACACATAATTGTGCTCATGAAGAATCTGTACATAGACCAAGAAGCAGATGTTCAAACAGAAGAAGGGGATGTTGTGTGGTTTACGATCAGGAAAAATGTGTATCAGGGTTGTATTCTTTCACCATAATTAT
>NW_006408612.1:2840095-2898714 GCF_000296735.1 Chrysochloris asiatica
TAAAGAGCATTCTGGCTGTTCTTCCTCTAACACAGATTTGTTTGTTCTTCTGGGAGTCTTTTAATATTCTTCTCCAACACAGTAACTTAAATGTATCAGTTCTTCGATGGGATATTGCTGACATGACATGGATCTTGGCTAAAAGCAGAGAATACCAGAAAGATGTTTACCTGTGCTTTATTGACTATGTAAAGGCTTTCAACTGTGTGGATCATGACAGGCTATAGATAACTTTGCAAAGAATGGGTATTCCAGAATACTTAATTGTGCTCATGAGAAACCTGTATAGAGACCAAGAGGCCATCATTTGAACAGAACAAGGGAACACTGAATGGTTTAAAATCAGGAAAGTTGTGTGCCAGAGCTGTTTTCTTTCACTACTTATTCAATCTGTATGTTGAGCAAATACTCTGAGAAACTGGATTATATGAAGAGGAATGTGACATCAGGATTGGAGGAAGACTCATTAATAACCTGCAATATGCAGATGATACAACCTTGCTTGCTGAAAGAGAAGATGATTTAAAATACTTACTGATGAAGATCAAAACCCACAGCCTTCAGTATGGGTTGCTCCTCAATGTAAAGAAAAGAAAAATCCTCACCACTGGACCAATAAATAGCATGTAGATAAATGGAGAAAAGACTAGTTGTCAAAGACTTCATTTAGCTTGGATCCACTATCAACACACATGGAAGCAGTAGCCAAGAAATCAAACAACATATTGCATTCAGCAAATCTGCTGCACAAGACCTCTTTAAAGTGTTTAAGAACAAAGATCAATTTGAGGTGCACCTGACCCAAATAACAATGTATAACAGTGTAAAATCTGCTGCAAAGGACCTCTTTTAAGGTCTAAGGCATGCCTAACCCAAGCCACAGTATTTTCAGTTCTCTTATATTCATGTGAAGGAGTCCTGGTGTGGCACTGTAGGATCAGCACTCAATCACAAGGTCAGATTGAACCGCAAGGCTGGCAGTTCAAACTCACCAGTCTCTTCTTGGAAACCCTCTACAGGTTCACTAAGAGTCAGAAAAGCCATTAACAACAAAACAACAACATATCCATATGAAAGCTGAACAATGAACAAGGAAGACTGAAGAAGAATTAATGCTACCTTAGGCTGGATTCTCTAGAGAAGCAAAACAAGTGAAGCTTATATATGTATATGCAAAGATAGGTTTATATCAAGGAAATGACTCACACAATTGTAGAGGTGGGCAAGTCTCAAGTCCGTTAGTCAGATATCAGACTGGAGGCTTCTGACTCATGTAGCTTTAAGGCCGATGAACCAAGATCAGCAGCTTAGAAGGTAGGCAGGTAGGTAGGTCAGGTAGGTAGGTTGGGCAGGTAAGATGTCTGGCTGCTGATGACTCCTCAGATAGGCAGGCAGTAGAGCAGGCCACTGGTTCAAGTCTAAACAACTGGAGATCAGATAAAGAGCCAGAAGCAGAATCCAGACCCAGTAGAAAGCAAACAACTTTGTTCAAGTATTCATAGGTTGGAAGAGGGACACACCCCCGAGGAAACTTTCTTTCAATTGATGGACTGCTCATAGCAAATCTCATTATGGGGGATTACTCCATCTTAACTGCCAAACCACTAAGAACCCTGGCCCAATTCACATTGACACAAAATCTTAACTATCACAGATGGCTTTGAATTATGGTGTTGACAAAGAATTTTGGGTATTCCATGGACTGCTAGAAGAATGAACAAATCTATCTTGGAGAAAATACAAGCAGAATGTTTCTTAGAATCAAAAATGGTGAGACTTGTCTTATGATTTTGTCTTATGATTATCAGGAGAGATCAGTCACTGGAGAAGGACATAATGCTTGGTAAAGTAGAGGGAAAGACTTTCAATGAGATGGAATGACACAATGGGTACAATAATGAGCTCAAATCTAACAACAATTGTGAACATGGTGCAGGACCAGACAGTGTTGTTTTTTTTCCTATTGTACACAGGGTTTCTATGAATCGTAATCTACTCAATGGCACCTCATAACAACAATGGTAATTCTATTTGGAACTTTTTGTGGAATACCCAAATTTGTCCATTAGAAATAGTAATAATAACAGCCATCCTAGTCTGGATGAGGAGTCCTGGTGTGGCGCTGTGGGCTAATGCACTGGACTGCAAAATCAGTTTGAACTGCAAGGTTGGTGGTTCAAGTTCGCCAGCCACTCCTTGGAAACCCTATACAGGGTCGTTATGGGTTGGAACCAACTTGTCGGCACTTCACAACAACAGTCAGTATGAAGTATCTCACTGTGGTTTTGATTTGCATTTTCATAATGATCTCTGAAGGAGTCTTGGTGGTGCACAAGTTTAAACATTGCAAGGCTGCTAATTGCAAGGTTGGGAGTTCAAATCCACCAGTGACTACATGGGAAAAAGATGAAGCTATCTGCCCCAGTAAAGATTTATGGTCACAGACACCCTAAGGAGCAATGCTACTCTGTCTAATAGGGTCACTATGAGTAGGAATTGACTCAATGATGTTGGAATTTTTAATGACTTTTGAATGTCTTTTTATGTACTTAATGGCCATTTGTATATATATTTTTAGAGGAATGTCTATTCAAGTCCTTTGCTCATTTTAAAATTGGGTTGTCTTTTTGTTGTTGAATTGTAAGGGTTCTTTATATAGTCTAGCTATTATATCAGATATTAAACCTTATGCTAATAAGGAATCACGTATGTTGCTATAGCACAAATTTCGTTGTATATGGTTGCAAAATACTTTCTCCCATTCTGTAGGTTGTTTCTTTACTTTTTACACTGAGGTTTTTAATATTGATAAAGTCCAATTTATCTATTTTTTTTTCTTTTGCTGCTCAAGCTTTTGATACCATAGCTAAGAGTCCATTGTCAAAAACAAGATCTTGACGCTTTACTCCTATGTTCTTCTAAAAATCTTACGGGTTTAGCTGTCATTCTTAGCTCACTAATTCATTTTGAGTTAATTTTTGTATATGGTGTGAGATATGGGTCCAACTTCATCAGAATAAAGCTTTTAAATGCATAAAGTAAAATACATGGAGTTATAAAGTAATTATATTGAAATATAGTTATTGAAATATTAAGATAAATTTATGCTATAGCAAAATGTATGCTTCTTTATTAATCTGTTCTATAACAAATCTAGCTAGTGGTCTAATAACTACTGCGATTTGAGGTAGTCATGGTGTAAATGATATTTTGAGATATGTGCAATATCTATGATGTGTCAAAAAAAACCCTATGGCTTCCACTGGTGACTAAATCACAGATACTTACCCTAATACCACCGTGGTTACATTCCTAATAGAAGGAAATGCTTAATGTCAGTTAGCTATTAGTGAGAATAAAAATAGACATTGTTTTCCTCTTTAAAGTTCACAGAACTCCCTAATTCTTTCTCCCAGGGTTAAGATTCCCTGCAGAGATAAGATTGCCCTAAGGGGCAATACTTCACTTGAGCCCCCACCCCTTGCCCTGGAGACAGGAACCTTCATACTATCCACATGAATACTAGTCCCTTCCACCGACTGCTGTTGTTACTGTGAAGTGTTGTTGAGTCCGTTCCAACTCACAGCAATCCTTCTGAGGAACAGCTGGTGGGTTTGAACCTCTGACCTTGTGGTTAGCAGTCCAGTGCTTATCCTACAGTGCCACACCAGGACTCCTCTTCACCAACTGTTGTTAGGTGCCCGTGGAGTTGATACAGCCTCATAGCAACCCAATGCACAACAGAATGAAACACTGCCCTGTCCTGTTCCAACCTCACAACTGTTGCTATATTTGAGCCCACTGCTGCTGCTACTTCACCTACCAGGCCTAGAAGTTTGGGACCAGGAAAGGATAATGCCTGAAGACCTGGATTCCACTTCAAACAATTCATCCTTTACTGCTGGGGGACTTTTCCCCAGCCTCCAAAGACCTGGAAAGCAAGTTTAAGATTTCTGACACCAGTGTGACTCCTCCCACACATTTTCTTCACTGAATGCTTCTTTATTATGTATGCTTCTTTGGACATCCATCAAACCCTGACTGATGGGAGGGGGGCAAGCTTGATATTTAGTTTTCTCATCTGCAAAAAGAAACTTTCCAACTCATAGGATTGTTAAAGAGCCCTGGTAGCATAGTGGATTACCCGTTGGGCTGCTACCCGGAAGGTCAGCAGTTCGAATCCACGAGCTGCTCAGGGGGGGAGAAAGATGAGGATTTCTGCTCTGACAAAGCTTTACAGCCTTGGAAACCCTACAAAGGGTTACTGTGAGTCAGAACGTACATGATGGCACGCAGCAGCAGGATTGTTATGATTAAATGAGATAATAGCTGTATTCTACAAAAGTAAAGCACTATCCAACTTTGTGCTGTTTTAACTTTTGAAGGTATATTCTTTGAGAATCCAGAATCGTCTCTGTGGCTCCACTCCACAAGTCTCTGGCACATGTTAAGTAAGTGCTCAACAAACACTTGTAGAACGAATGAAGTATGCACTTGAACAGGCATAAGGCTTGGCCCATCAGCAGCACTGTTTTCTACCAACAGGTAGTATATGCCTTTCTCGCTAACGTTTCAAGTATTTCTTTCCAGAGGAGGTCCTTCCGATACGGCTGCCAAGCTTCGAGCTCGCCTCCCCATTCCGGTCGGTCGGCCTGGTCTTTCCCGCAGCTCCTTTCGGGCCAGGTAAGGGGCGGCGACGGGGGCCCGGGAGGGCAGTGCCCTGACACGAGGGCTGCCGGGTGGGCTGGGAAGGTGCAGGCTGGCGAGCAAGGAAGGCAGGCGCGCAGGGAGGGGCAAGAGGGGTGGGGAGGGGCGGGGCCGGCGTTCTCGTCACTTGATAAAACGTCTGCGAGTCTCCAGAGAACAACGGGCTCATTCAGCAGTCGGGAGCTACTCGTGAGGGGGTGCTGCTGGACGGAGAGCACGACCCATCCGGGGGTGGGGCCAGGCGAAGCGGCCCGGGGAGGCGAAGGTGGCCGTGGCCGGCGCGGAAGCAGCAGCACTGCAGGCTCGGAGCAGACCGGAGCGCTAGGCGGCCGCTGCACGTCCCAGCTCCCCTCCCTGTGCGCCTGCCCATGGCGGCCGCGGGGCAGCTGTGGCTGCTTTACCTGTCGGCGGGGCTCCTGCCCCGGCTCGGCGCCGCATTCAACTTGGACACCCGCGAGGAAAATGTGATCCGCAAAGTTGGGGACCCCGGGAGCCTCTTCGGCTTCTCGCTGGCTATGCACTGGCAGCTGCAGCCCGAGGACAAGCGGCTGTGAGTTTCCCGACTCTTCCTCCCCCACCCGGGCGCCGGCCCGTGCGCGAGCAGGGGCCAGGGCGCGCCCTCTTCCCGCGCGCACCGGAGCCCCGGAGCCCGCAGCCGGCGCAACCCATGTCCGCGCGGACCTCCGCGAGTCCGAGGGTTTAGCGGGGCCCTCGGTTAGCGGCCAGAGCTGGGTGAGCCGCGCCCATTGCTCTGCGCGCTCTGCTCCCGCTTGGCCCGGGAAGAAGGAGATCTCAAGGATCAACTCCATACTGTGGTGGCCTGGGCCCCCGTGCTAGGCCGGGCTGTCCTCGGTTCTGGGAGAGATTACTGGGGGTTTGTGTGTGCGTGTGTTTTGGTTTTTTAACAACAAAGTGCTTTACACCGGTCCTTCCCATCGGACTGTTTGTTGGGAACCCGGCAGGTGGCACGCTTTGCTGAGCTTCACGTGTGTGTATCGGGCGTGGGTAGAGTATTGGGGTCACTGTCTTGCTGCTGTGGAGTTGCTGGGAATGTTGTCTCGGAAAGATCCAAACTCACGGAGCACCCTGTCCGGGGTCCCCCGCAGAAGTTGGAAAACCACTTTCCCTCGTGCGCCGCGTGGCTTTCCCCGCAGGGCGGGCGCTCCAGTAGAAGATACTTTTGCATGGGTGTTTTTTTTAACCCCCTCAAGATGGAGTTCACCAAGCACCTGTTCAAGACTAGATCAGCTGAGAAAACAAGTCCTTCTAAGTGGTGTGCGGGGGCCCTGCGTCCGGCAGCATCAGAGACGCACGGGGCCCCTGCACTGGGCGGGTGCAGCCCCGGGGTTAAAAGCAAAATGTCCGATCTGAGCTGGGGCGTTGCAAACCAGGTTTGTAAGTGACCACAGCTCACCAAAGCTGTGCTAGCCCCTTAGAAAAGTGGAAACCGGCGCTCTTAGCATCTCTTTTTCATTCTTAAACAACTGAAAAATGTTTGATTCCCACATGATCCAACTATTTAGGCTGGAGCGGCGTTTTGAAGCTCAGTCAACTTAATTGTTGTGGGGGTTGCATTCTTGATCTGTGCTACGGAAAAAATAGATTAACAACAAAAAGATCCCTGTCCTCTACCCCCGTTGCCCCCCAGGGCTTTAATTGAACTGACGCCTTTGCAGGACTAACTGAAAACAAAGCGCAGACACAGTAACGGTGAAACTTTGCGCTTATTAGAGGCGAGTGAGAATTTAGAGTTGAAGGAAACATCTTGTGAATCTTAAAGTCAAATTTTTTTCTGATAACACCTGCTGGCTTGCAGGCCCGCTCAGCTGCTTATACTGGTTTGTTTGGGGTTTCTTTTTTCTCAGTCGAAATAGTTGTTCAGCTGTAAATCTGAAATGATAGGTGGTTTCTCTTAACTCATTAATGGATGAGGTTTTGTGTCTCTGGACACTTAGGTGTATGTAATTGTATCCCCACCCACACGGAAATGATTCTAGACTGGCAGAGGGAATATATTCTCTGGCATTCAATGCACCAAATGCTGGCTGAAGCTGGTGGTTTCCTTGAAATTCTTGTGCAAGCAAATATTTGAAGGGGAAATGCTGGTGCAAGAAAATGTCCTTGGGATGGAGATTTGCAAACCGTGACTTTAGCCAGGAATTTCTATTGTAACCAGGTTAGCAGCATACTTGCTAAAACTTGTACTGCTGCTGCAAGTCTTTCTTAGAATGGGAATAAAGCTTGTGGTTGGGGTCTGAATATTTTCCAGAAATGCTGTTCTTAGAGGCTGACAGAGGAGAGTAGTTAATCAAGCCCTTGGATGGGGAGAGGCCCAGTCTAAAGAAGGGAATCTTTTCCTAGAGTCTAAAAGCAGTGACTGTACTTGGGGAAACTGTGGTTCATGTCAAGTGCCTCCCTCTTTTCATAAAGTACTCAGTGTCAGGAGCAGCGTCTGCCCTCCCAGGAGAGCCAACACACGCATGTCAGATCACATCAGTTGTCACCTTTGAAAGTAAACACTGGGTGTCAATAAAAGAACCAGTGAGATTGAGACCCAGAACTTCTGGCCCAGGAAACTGGGGAAACTCTGCTTTTAACATCTGTGAATTTGTTTTATCTCCATGGATCTTAGTTTCTTAATCTGTAAAATGGAGATAATAGCAGTTTATAGGGTTGTTGTGAGGATTAAGAGATAACATGAAAAGTGCCTGGGTCCTTAATGACTAAAAGGTAACTGTTCTGTTAGTGATGATGATCAATTAAAATGGCATTATTGAGTTCCTTCTGTGGCTAGTTGTGTGTCTTAGAGTCTGTTCTGACTCATAGCTATGTGAGTTCAATGCTATAGGACAGAACTGCGTGGAGAGTTTCCTAGGCTATAACATTCACAGAAGATCACCAACTCTTTTTTCCCATGGGGGCAGCTGCTGTTAGGTTCAAACCTCCACCCTTGTGGTTAGCCACCAAGTGCTTGACCTTTGTGCCCCCGATGTGGGCATCTTGAGTTTCTACTGTGTGCCAGGTACTATACAAGGTGTTAAACATTCTGTGATTCTAAGACTATCTAAGAGTAATAGCTAATAAGCTGATGATGTTCTACTTTGGCTAATTGATATTTTTACTCTCAGTCGCATTCATGAAACCCCTATTCTAAGCAACATGACTTGAATTGGTTCAAACTAGATTTATATGTGGCCCTATAGAATCAGCGAGTCCTGGCATGGCACAGTGGGCTAATGCGTCAGACTGCAAAGTCATTTGAACTGCAAGCTGCTCCTTGAAAACCCCAGGGTCACTATGGGTCGGAATAGACTCTGAGCACTTAACAACACCAACAACATAGGATCGGCACACTGTGAACCACAAGGTTGGCAATTCAACCCACCAGTTAGTTATTCCTTGGAAACCCTATGTTGCTAAGTTCTTTCAAGTTGGTTCTGACTCATAGTGACCCTGTGTAGAATTTCTGAGGAGCGGCTGGTGGATTTGAACCACAGACCTTGTGGTTCAGTCCAACCTTGCCGTCCAGTGCTTTATCCCACAGTGCCACACCAGGGCTCTCTATACAAGGTTGGTTGCTGTGAGTCAGAACTGACTTGATGGCACTTAATAACAACATAACAAAAGTTAAGTGTATTAAGCGAGGGTCTTCCTTGAGGGAGATGAACTAAAGTATCAAAGATGTAGGGAGCAACAGAGAAATGTATTATTAAAGAAAAATCATCAGATTTTTGTGGATTAAAATTTTTATTGTGCTATTTAAATATTTAATAATATCTTAAACTCTAGCTAGCATTTTATAACAGACTAATAATTGATCGGAGAGACTCAAAACCTGTTGGGTATTCCTAAAACTTTGAGGACTATAAAACTTTTTTTAAACTAAAGACTGAGAAACTTTATTTAGGTTTTTAGGCTATATATTAAAAATGAAGTTGCAGACTCCAAAAGATTATTAGATGGTTGACTGAAACACTGAGGTTAGGGACTGAGCTCTTTGAAATCTTTCATTTCTCTTTGGCAGCTAAGCTAGAGTCATCCCCCGGGCAGAAGGGATATGATATCTGCAGGTATGTTCTTCCTATGAGTCATCACTCTGTACTCTTCAGGGAAAAGATGGGGCTCTGACTACAGGGCCAGATACTGAGGAGAAAGACGAGAACTCTATGGCATAGGATTTCTCCCAATTTCTTATTTTTAGACTATTTTAGCATAACAATATTAAGATGTCATTTAAAATTCTTCATTTGGAGCCCTCTCTAATCACCATTTTCCAGCATCTTCCCAGCTCACCATCACTTCTGTTCTGGCTCTAGTCTGCTTGTTCTTGGTTTTTCTCAGACTTGTGATGATCCAGTTTTTATAGTCCTGTTTTCTAAATTGTTGTGTGGCATCAAGTCGGTTCTAACTCATAGAGACCCTGTGTAGGGTTTCCAAGCCTGTAAGTCTTTATGGAAGCAGAAAGCCTCATATTTCTCCAGTGGAACAGCTAGTGGATTTGAACTGCAGTCCTTGCAGTTAGCAACCCAATGTGTAACTCACGTTGCCACCAGGGCTCCTGTTTTCTGAATTGTTGTTAAGTTTATTATTGGTAAGTGCCGTCAAGTCAGTTCTGACTCATAGACTTTCTAAGGAGTGACTGGTGGGTTTGAACTGCCAACCTTGTGGTTAGCATTCCAATGCTGATCCTACAGCATCTAATCCAACTGGTTCTCTTGACACATGAAGAAATAAAAGCTCAAGTTCTGAAATGTCTTATCCAAAGTCTCACAACTACCTAAGCAGAATCTTAACAGAATCTGGATTTAGATATGGTATTTCTGCCTTGTGTGCATGCCATCTCTAAAAGGAAATGTCCTTTAGACCTGGAGAAATTGGCCAGCATCTGCGTTTTGGAAATGTACCGAGCTATGATAATTTATTTTAAACTCCTTCAATATGGACCAGAGCTATCTATTTATATTTCTTGCACTTGAGCTCTCTTCCTGTTGACCCTTATTCCAACTGGTGTTGGGTCATCTTCTGAGAAGCTTCTGTCTTTTGCATGCCTCCCTTGGCCCCACCTTCTTCTTCAATCTGAAAAAACAAAAAGCGCAGTGAGGTGTGACTATCAGCCATGGAGGGATCAGAACTGTGTCCAGGATATGTAGCTAAGTACTTGCTTCCTTGTATTCACTCTGTCTGAGTGCCATATGGCCCCAGGGCCATTTTCCAGGCCTTTTACTCGGTCACCTTGAGTCCTGAGATGGTCTGGGAGACTTAGAAGAGGTCTCAGGCAACTTTGGAGCATTAGAGGACTCAGCAAGAAAAAGTAACTGGTTTAATTTTAAAACAGGCTGATGTGTTAAAACCTAAGTAATGACTTAGGTTTGGAGAAAAGGGTCAAAGTATCCATATTGTATGAATATGTTGACTCTTTCTTTCAACCCTGAGTTTATATTATATGATTACTTTGTCAGGAAAGTCTGGTTGCATGCTCAAATGAGATTCTCTGCAGCATTTATTCTGTATTCTTAGTTACATAGACTATTTTAGCATAACAGTATTAAGATGTAATTTAAAGTTTTGTAACCAGTTCAAGCCCACCAGCTTTCTGTGGGAGAAAGATGTGGCTTTTTCTACTCCTGCAAAGATTTAAAAGCTTCAGAAACCCTATACAGGGTCACTATGAGTAAGACATGACTCCATGGCACTTAACAACAGCAACAACCGAATATTACCTTGAACCTTGATTCAACATAGTCTAGTGGACAGAGTAGTCAATGAATTGGCACTTTCCAAAGGGGCAGTAGAACACAGAATATGCTATGATATGTTTAGATGATAAGAACAGTTGTTCTTGGAACACTTCATTAGTTGTGGGTTGGCTTGGCCTTTTAGAAAGGACATAATTATCTCAAGAACCAGATTAAATTTCTCCAGGAAAGTCTTTTCAGCAGTCTTTTTCTCCCTTTGAATGTCTGTGATACTTAGTGTAGATGTGAGTCAGAACCAACTTGACGGCACTTGACAACAACAACACTTAGTGTCCTGTGTTTTGCAGTGAGGATGGTGGTGTGTTTAACTAAGATCATCTTTTTCAAGGAGTAATCGAATCTGCCCTTGCAAATACAATGGAGTCATATCATGCACTCAATTTAACTTGTGAACTAAAATTAAAATCTTCCAGCTACAGAGAGAGAAAGGGAAAAGGCTCTTTATTTAACCCTTTGCCCTCCCTGTTCAAAGTAGGTCTTGGTGTCTGCTGACCCCAGGGAAAGGGAAGCTATTGCCGTAGTGCCAAGAGACACACAAGAAGTTAATTTTTGGTTTTTGCATTTTCAAGGGCTAAGTCTAAGCTAAGGGATTTTTAACTACACTTGACTTTTGTCTTAGAGGCAGGCTTGAGAACTTAACCCCAGAAATGCAGGCAGACCTCCACTGCAGTGGGTAGTTGAAGTGAGACTAGATAGATAGGTAGAGAAGAATGATTCTGGAACAGACGTCATGAAACCAGCTGATAGGACTTTGTAAAATGGTAGCCGAAGGTTTGATATTCAGAAATGTTGCTCCTAAGTCAGTGCCCACTCATAGGACCCTGTGTACAGCAGAATGAAGCTGCCCCTGGTCCTGCACCAACCTCACGAGAATCGTTATGTTTGAGCACATAGCTGCAACCACGGTGTCAGTCAATCTTACTGAGGGGCTTCCTTTTTGTTGCTGATCCTCTACATGGTTGGTTGGTTGGTTGTGTGCCGTGGAGTCGGTTCCGATTCATAGCAACCCTGTACAGGGTTTCTGAGGCTGTAAATCTTTACGGGAGCAGAAAGCCTCATCTTTTTCCCGCAGAGCAGCTGATAGTTTTGAACTGCTGATCTTGTGGTTCGCAGCCCGATTTGTAACCACTATGCTACCAGAGCTCCTTGATCCTCTACATAAGGGAGTATATTTAACTTTTTTAAGATGGAATGGTGGGAAGGCTTCTCACTCCCTCGAGTGGGAATTCTAAGAGAGAATAAGGATCTAGATGGACCACATTTTTGAACCATAATTTCAACATCCTATGTAAACACTCCCACTGGTCTCTTGGCAGGAAAATAAAAATTGACCACTGCAGTAGTGGGCACTGAGAACTCCACTATACTACCTTTTCCCCATTCTGTAATTGGACACAACTTTACATCTGGAAGAACCTTAGGGATTCCTAGAACTTGCTATTCATAAGAATAACTTGGGCAATTTCTTTTCAATTTAAAACAAAAACAGAAATGGTTTTTAGGCTCAATTTAGGATTGACTGTACTAATTTCCATGGGTGTGATCCAAGAATCTGTTCTTAAAGAGTCCTAGGTTTGGTTGGGAACAGCTGACCTGGGTGCAGTTTCCCGTCTGTACACAGAGGCAGAATAATGATGTGGTCAACACTAGAGCTAGACTTTTGCTGCTAAGTGCTGTTAGTAGGCTCTTGCTTGTAGTGACCTGTGTACAACAGACAAAACGTTCCCACTTCCTGCAGCTGTCTTCTTCCCCCTCAGTATGTTCTAGCCCACTATTGTAATCTGTAGGATTACCACGCTTTTTCTTCCTAGAGTATCTTGATCCATTGAAACCGGGACAGTATTTGAAATACTGCTGGCCAAGATTCTAGCATCATAGGGGCATACAAGCCGTCACAGTACAATGGACTGACAGATGAGTGGCAGAGAACTGGATTGTTGTTGTTGTTAGGTGCCATCTGACTCATAGCAACCCTATGCACATCAGAACGAAACACTGCCTGGTGCTAGGCCACCCTTACCATCACTGCTGCCCCTGTGCCAATCCATCTCATTGGGGTCTTCCTCTTTTTCTCCAACCCTTCACTTTACCAAACATATTCTTCTCCAGTGACTGGTCCCTCCTGATGTTGTTGTTGTTGTTATGTGCCGTCGAGTCGGTTCCGACCCATAGCGACCCTGTACAGGGTTTCCGAGGGTGTAAATCTTTACGGGAGTAGAAAGCCTCATCTTTCTCCCGCGGAGCAGCTGGTAGTTTCGAACCGCTGACCTTATGGTTCGCAGCCCGATTCGTAACCACTACGCTACCAGAGCTCCTTTGTCCATCCTGATAATATGTCTGAAATATGAGAGACAAAGTTTGGCCATCCTGGCTTCCAAGAAGCACTCTGGCTGTACTTCCCCAACACAGATCTGTTGGTTCTTCTGGTAGCCCATGGCACTTTCAGTGTTCTCCTCCATCACCACAATTCAAATGTATCAACTCTTCAATGGTCTTCCTTATTCATTGTCCAACTTGCGCATGTGTATGAGGTTATTGAAAATACCATGGCTGGGGTCAGGCACACCTTAGTCCTGGATTACCTGGCTTCAAATCCTGCAGCCACATTTTGCAGCATTATTTACACTGTCTTTGCCTCTTGTTTTCTAAGTTGTAAAGTTGGGAAGGTGGTGCCTGTAGGCTCATTGTTAAATAAATGAGGAGACCAAGGCTGGAAGGAAGTGAGATGACCACAGAGCTTATTGCTCTTAAATCCACATTTCCCATGCTTCCCAGCCTGCGCAGTGCATGTGCTTTGCCCTTTGGGTTTGGTTTTGATCGTCATTAAATGTGTAGTCTTCCTTCCTTCCATTCCGTTCTACGGTTACCATATGCTGGACAAGTATGTTTCAGAAGATCCGTGCCTCCTAGCATTTTGGTGACTGGCAAAAGGTACATAAATACCAGTAGGGTTTCAGTCCTCAGTGGAAATGAATGGGCCAACTGGTGGTGGTCGGAGGAGGTTCCCAGGCATGGCACAGGTCCAGTGTGAAGGTATTCATTAAGAATACCATCTGTGTGGGTTTCTAGGTCTTCTGGAATCTCTGTGAGAAAGTGTCCCTGTCCCTGTCCCTGAGTCTGGAGAAGCTGGGTAATTTGCACTCTACCCAAGGTAGCATTGAGGGCAATTTAATTTTCTTAGTCTCTCATTTGATGGCATCAAATGTGTGGTAGGGAGGAACTTGCCCTGAGCTGGATCTGATTGCTAATAATGCAGCTGCCTGAATTTGTAAGATGCAGGGTCGCAGTGTGGACATAGTGTTTTCTCAGCAGATTGTTTGTTTGGTTTTGAATTGCCATTTGTAACTGCAAACAGTGATCCTCCTGGAACTGGATTAAGAGGCTTATAATTAACTAGCCCTGAACTGAGTCAGGCAGGTAGGCTCTTCACCTTCACCAGTGCTGTCCGGGTCGGACAAATAACAGGGCAGAAGAAGAGCCTTCTTATCTGCTATCACCTGACTTTTCTGTTTAGAAAAAGAAGGCAAAACAATTCCAAATCAGTTTACCTTTCCAGATGTGGGAGTGTTTGCAGAATAATGCTTTACACATGCCAGAGCATCTCGGCAGACTCTCCCCACTTCACCCCTGCTGTGTTCCAGATTTGGGTACCACTCTCACTTCATCAGATCCTGCCTACATCGGCAAAAGGACTTTTTAGGAAACTTTTAAGGCTCTGAAACCAATTAAACGGTAAAATAGAATGTTCTGAATAAAGAAAAACGGGGCTGTACTACTAAAACTAAGTGCAGAAGGTAAAAGCAAGTGACAAAGAGCCATGGGTATTGGGTTGTATGTCTCTTGACCAACCAATGAGATATATTTTGCATGTCATACCATCTGAAAATGGAGTCCTGGGGTAGCACTATGGTATAAACACTGGATTGCTAATCACAAGGTCAGGGGTTCAAACCCACCAGCTGCTCCTTGGAAACACTATACAGGGTTGCGATGAGTTGGAACTAACTTGATGGTACTTAACAACCATCTGAAAGCATAAACTTTATTTTGAAAAACCAGTTTCTGGTAGAGGATAAGAAAAACCTTTTAGGGAAATGTGCAGGAAATGTGCTTTCTAAGCCTGGGATATAGAAATAAAAATAAACTTTGGAATGATTTGTAAGGGGCACATTGCTTAGTGTTACAAAGAATAAACAAAGCCTGGGGGTAATGCCTCTTGCCCCAAGATCTGTATTGGCTTTGCTCAGTGATATCAATGTCCCTATGATTTATTCAATTTGAAAAGGACATTCATTCATACTGAGGTTATTTTAATTGTGTTTGTTATACAAATGATAGCAAACATTTCAGACTCAGAATGTGGGATGACAGTGATGCATTTGTTCCGACTCAAGGTGACGCCATGTGTTGTGTCAGTATAGAACTGCACTTTGTAGGGTTTCCATGGCTGACTTTTAGCAAGTAGATCCCATGTCTTTCTTCCCTCCCTGGGTGGACTCGAACTGCCAGTGTATTAGTTAGGAGCTGAGCACATTAATTGTTTGCAGCACCTACAGACCCCATGTAACCCTTTAGTTCTTACAGAACCAGAAGTGAATTCTGGATATATTGCCATTGGTCAAGTGATCAGTGTTCTCTGGTTATGAGAAAACAAAATGATGTCAACTACAGGATCCTCATCAAAGTGATGACAGCAGAAAGTATGGGAAGGCTGGACCTTAGTGTGGGTGGACCATTTGGCAGCACTGAGCATTTGGGATTGTTCTGTGTTCTCCTCCTTCCTTACTGGCGAGAGACAGAGTCACAAATTCTTCTGGGCCCTTCTGAAGGCAGTTTTTCCCTCTCTCTTTCCCAAAGAATTCTGCACTCTTCACCCAAAAGACCAAGATGGGAGGATATGCTGAAAAACATTAGCTTTACATTTTGATATTTTTGTCTAATAAAGGTTTCTATGATTTTTGTAACAACCATCTTGGACTTATCCTCAGTTTAGATAGTGATCAACAGCACAGAGGGAAACAAAGTGGAAAAAGTGAATAATGGGCATCTGGGGCAGGAAGTAGTGGTGGCAATAAAACTGCCAGTGGACTCTTCACTGAGAAGGTAAGGTTGCAAATTATGTTGATATTGGGGGTGGGGAGAAGCATCCCTGGCAAAGAGAGGGCTAGTGCAGATACCTAAGGCAGAATGGCCGAAGAGGCCAGTAGAGTATAGCATGTTCCGACTTCAGTTTTAAATGGAGTCTCTGGCTGCTACATTGAGAGTAGACTGTAAGAGAGCACGAATGGAAGTTGAACAGTGACACTAATTAGATGTCTCTCACAATAATTAATAGGCAACAGCTGCTGGTGCTTTGTACCAAGATGACCACAATCCAGGTAGCGACAAGTGGTTGGATTCTGAATATATTTTGAAAGTAGAGTCAAGGATTTCCTATGGATTGAATATTGGGTGAGAGGGAGAAAGAGGGAAAGAATGTCTCCCAAGGCTTATGGCCTGAGCAACTGGAAGGAATAAATTGTTATATAATGGTTTGGGGAAGACAGTTTGGCTTTAAATGTATTTCAGATGTCTGGACATGCAAATGGAGGTGTCCCCCAGTTGGTTCTGACTCATAGCAACCCTGTATAGAGTTTCTGAGCCATCGCTGGTGGGTTTGCATTGCTGACCTTGTGGTTCTGCAGTCTAGTGCTGATCCTACAGCGCCACACCAGGAGTCTAGTGGCAGTTAAATGAGAGCCTGAAATCGAGCTGACAACATGACATTTGGATTGGAGATTCAAATTTGCAGGCCATCGGCTCTTAGGTTGTTTGTAGGGTAATAGACTGAATGATGAATAAGATCACTGAGAGATTAAGGATAGAGACTGAGGGGTGAGCTTTGGGTACTCCAGGCATGTAGAGGTTAGGGAGATGAGGGAGAACCAGTAGAGAAAACTGAAAAAGAGAGGCCGGTGAGGAGAAGACCAGAAGATGTGCTGTCCTGGAAGCCACGTATCGAAAGTATTTTAAAGAGTGATCAGTTGTGTTCGGTGGCTCTGAGAGTTGGCCCCTAGATTTCTTAATGTGGAGGCCTTTGGTGACTTTATCCAGAGCCCTTGTTGAGCAGTGGGGACATTTTATTGATTGGAGCAGGTTGACAGAGAATAGAGGACATTGGAGGCAAGGCATATAGGAATACTTTTCAGGAATTTTACTGCATTGAAGAGCTGAGCCACCAGGCAGTTAAGTGCCATGGTGGAGTTGGTTCCAACTTGTATAGGGTTTTCAGGGATTGGTTGGTGGGTTAGCAGTCCAGTGCTTATCCTATGTGGGGCAGTGGCTGGAGAAAAACCAGGGTTAAAAGGTTTTGTAGTTTGTTTAGTTTTTTTAAAGATGGAGGAAATTGTAGTGAGTTTGTTTGCTGAAGGAGATAATTCATTGGCGAAGGAAATGTTGATGCAGGAAAGGGGAGAATTGCTGGAGTGATGTCCAGGAGAAGATGAGAGGAATATACCAGTTGTTGTTGTTGTTATTAAATGCCTTCAAGTCAGTTCCAACCCATAGCGACCCTGTATAGGGTTTCCAAAGAGTGACTACTGAGCTTGAACTGCCGACCTTCTGGTTCAAATTACTTTACAGTCCGTCGCATAAACCCACAGTGCCACACCAGGACTCCATATACCAGTTAGTACAGCTATTGAAGAATGGGTCATAGCTCATCATAGCTACGGGAAAGGGAGCGCAAGTGCAGATAAGTGGATCGTTATCCTAGTGGGAAGTTATGAGTTCTTTCTGATTGTTTCTCATTGCTTGGTGAGAATAGGAAGTGAGGTCATTCATTAACCCTGAGTTGCTCAATTGTTAAGTGTTATCAGTTACAACTCATAGGACTTTCAAGTAATATCCTGGTGGATTTGAATCTCTGACCTTGTTATGGTTAGCAATCCAGTGCCTATCCTACAGCAGCACACCAGGGCATGTCTAGAAATTTGTTTTGTAGGAGTGAGATCTGTGCTAGAAGTAAATATCTGTGGATTTTGCATCTCAGCTTCTGCACATTCTATAGATTTGACCATGGATAAATTACCTGTCCTAAAAGAGCTCTGGTAGCGTAGTAGTTATGAAATGGGCTGCGAACTGCAAGGTCAGCAGTTCGAAACTACCAGCTGCTCTGCAGGAGAAAGAGGAGGCTTTCTGCTCCTGTAAAGATTTACAGCCTCGGAAACCTGTTCAGGGTCGCTATGGGTCGGAACCGACTCGACGGCACTTAACAACAATCAGGATAGGAGTCCTGGTGTGGCGCTGTGCATTACTGTGCTGGACCACAAGGTTGGTTTGAGCCTCTAGGTCAGCCATTCAAACTCACCAGCTGTTCCTTGGGAATCCTTTTACGGGTTCTCTATGAGTCTGAACTGACTTGACAGCACTTAACAGTAACATAGTTCCTACCACACAGACTTATGAAGATTAAATTAGGTAAATGAGTACAAAGCACCTTAAAATAAGAGTGTAATTCCTTCTCAGTGAAGTGTTTTTGTAGCTATCTTATCTTTATGCTCAGGGTAAAGATACCTTTGGCAAAGGTAGGTCAAACAAAGGTGAAGTTGCCCTATGGGAGGTTTACAATTAGAGTTTGGGGTATGACTGCATGTCAGAATCCTTTGAGGAAGTAGACCTGTGAAGAATATTGAAACGGCCAATGTTTTCATTCTGTATATATCTACCACAATTTACAAACAAAAAATTAAAACCCAGTGCTCTGATGAGCTCAGGTTCCTTATGCTATAATGTGTCCTGGGTAGTACCGTCTCCTGATGTCCTCCAGCCCAGGTAGACAGCAGGACATTCAGTGTGGGTGTGTGTTGTGCAAGGCTTTGGTTCCTGTTCCTGCTGGCCCAGTCCATGGTTGTTGTAGTCCTAGGCAATGTATGCAGTGTGTCCTTGCATTGTCGAATAAGAATGAGAAGTGGTCTTTGTTAAGCTGTCAGGAATGTGGAAAATCGAGGCATCTTGGGTTTTAAAATACTGTCATCTTTCATAAGTGGTTTAGGCTAGGAGGTAGCTTGAGGTAAATCCGAATCCTAAAGGCAATGGAATCTCTTTGCAATTATGTAAGAATGTGAATCATCATGACTCTAGCATCCAATCCTCCTGGGGTGTGCCACAATTAAACAAGGTACATCTTTGAGGTGAGTTATTTAAAAGAAGGAGGGTGGGAAAGCTACTGTTATTGATCTGAATGAAATATTAATATAGAAAAACATGAAACTCTAAAGCCATTTTAAGCTTTAGGTGGCCTTGCTGGGCTGTGCCCCCAAACACCTTCCTTTGTCATTCAGTTTTGTTGTTGTTGGTAGGGGTCATCAAGTCTCAGTACTGACCCTACGCACAACATAATAAAACACTGCTCAGTCCAACACCAAAACCTCACAGTCCTTGCTAGGTTTGAGTCCATTGCTGCTGCCATGGTGTTAGTCCATCTTGTTGGGGGTCGTCTTCATCATCAATCATGCAAAAATGGATGAGAAACCCTGATCACTTCCACCTTTCCTAGGGAAAGACTGATTTACAGTCTCGGAAACTCACCCTATACATGGTCGCTATGAGTCAGAACCGACTCATACCAGCGTACAACCACCACCTCCATATACATTTTGGTGAAGTAGTTCATTCTTAGAGTTAAACTGGTGTCACGTAATCTTGCCTTTCAGTATCTTGGATCTTTTAAATGTCTCCCCACATAATGGCCTGGGAAAGAGAAAGCAAATACACAGCCAGCCTCCACTTCCCCCCACTAATTGGGCATACTCCAAATAACCACAGCGCTTTTTTAACCAAGGCACTGAATTCTTCATGTCAGCTTTCGTTAACCTCTTCTGATGTATGGGTGTTTGCACATGGACAACACCTGTTTGCCCTCGTGACCTAACCAGAGCCCTTACATATAGAAGGTACTCTGTCTAAATGTTTGCCTGATGGATATTATCCCTGTTGGTTTGTGAGCTTGTCACAGGCAAGGCTGACATCTTATCATTTGGTTCTAGTCAGATACAAAGAGAAGAGTACCCATTATTTATTTGTTGAGTTCTTTGAGCTGAATTAATTTCCCAAAGGTTTTTAGAGAATAGGAGTTGTCTTGCTATTTCTGTAAAGTGATTCTTTACATCTTGGTCGTTCGTAAACTTGTTCTGGAAGTGGAATGCCCAGAAATCATGATGTCTGTATTATAAGGCCATAAAATCTTGATAAGATAAACTTAAAATAACTAAATGTAGAACTGTGCTAAATCATATGTTGTGTATCATCTGATACTGTACTCTAGAGTAGATTAGTGGAGATAGAATTAAACATTTAACAAATGCATGGTAGAAGCTACAATCCAGTCTTGTTCACATCATATGTGTTTTTGTGATATGGTAAAAGATTGCTCATAGTTGAATTTGCATGTTTGGTAAGGTGGAGGGTCAGAGAAAAAGAGGAAGACCCCCAACGAGATGGATTGGCCAAGTGGCAGCATCGATAGACTCAAGCATAGCAACAGTAGTCAGGTTGGCCCACGATCGGGCAGTGTTTCGTTCTGCTGTGCATAAGGTCACTATGGGTCAGTACCGACTTGATGGCACCTAACAACAAAAACAACATACTGAAGTCCTGGTGTGGTACTATAGGATAAACACTGGACTGCTAACCACAAAGTCAGTTGCTCAAACCTACCAGCTGCTCCTTGAAAACCCTATACTGGGTCGCTCTGATGCCAACTTGATGGCACTTAACAAAACAGAATACCTGGCTCCACCCATAGTTCTTCATGAGTACCATTGGAAAAACCCAAGTAATTTCTCTTTTGACATTTTCTTGAGTTACGGAGCAAAAGATAATGAGTAAAGAAGCCTGTTTTAGTTTTGTTTTCACGTAGGTCCTGCTACTCCCTATACCTGCCTCACCCTTGATAGTTTCAAAGTCAAACTGAGAGCAGTTTCAGTTACACATGTGTCCAGGTTGAAGTTGGAGTTTGATATCACAATAGCACACTTACGGGGTCGAAGTTCGAAAGGAAGTGTGTGTTTGTTCAGGGAACACCAAATTAGACTCACAGCTGCCCCTTGCTGTAAGGACATCTTGCCTTGTCCACTACCCTCCACCCCAGCGTTTCCCTTAAAGCCACATTAATCTGTTACCTAGAGCACCTTTTCTTTTTCTGTTCCTCACATCTTTGATTTTTCTAATGATTAATTTCTCGTGCCCAAATCCTGCTGAATTAACTTGTTATGTAAAAGGCTGGGTTGCTAGTCTGAGGAGTTGGGGACCCAGAACTCATTCTCGCTTTTTGCTCCACCATGAATTGCCCCACCCTCATAATCCAGGTGAAGATAGACAAAAATAGAGCAAAAGGCATCTGTGCACCAACTTTTATGGGCAATTCTGGAAGTAGCAATAGTTCATCCCATTTAGTAGGACTGAATTGCATGGGTTCATATAGTTAAGCTTTGGAGGCTTTTATTCACGGTCTCCATATGCCCAGCTAAAAGTTCTTTTACTATGGAAAATGGGGAGAACTGTTATTGGGCACTAGCCAGCCAGCCTGCTGTTTCAGTTTTCCCATCGTTATATTAATCTCCTTTCAAGACATTGAAAAATTCTGGTGTGGCACTGCAGGAGAATGCACTGGACCGTAAGGTCAGTTTGAACCACAAGGTCGGTGGTTCAAATCTACCAGCCTCTCCTTGGAAATCCTATACAGGGTCGCTATGGTCAGAACCAACTCGAAGGCACTTAACAAGTTATTAGAGGAGTCTTGGTGTGGCGTTGTGGGTTAATACGCTGAACTGCAAGGTCGATTTGAATGTTCAAGCTCACCAGCCACTCCTCAGAAACCCTATACAGGGTCGCCATGAGTCAGAACTGACTTGACAGCACTTTTAACAAGTTATTAGAGGTAGAGTTTCATTCTGGGGTTGCTATGAGTCAGAACTGACTTGACTCCACCCAATAACAAGAAGCTATTATTATTATAGGAGCCCTGGTATGGCACTGTTCAAACCCACCATCCAATCCTTGGAAACCCTATATAGGGTCACTGTGTGATGGAACCAACTCAACAGTACTTAACAACAAGCAATTGTGGCAATAAAATGGGATATGGTGACCTACCAGGTCTGAGCTCTCTAAATATACTTTTTCTCTTCCTGACTCATTAAAAATATTTTACTGATATATGATAGAATTTGAAAAGTCAATTTCCCCCTTGGAAAAATGAACTAGTTGATAATGGCTTTTAGTAAATGACTTTTTTTTTTTTTTTAAATTTAAAGAGCTAGCACTGATAATGTCAATACTTGGCACACTTGGCATATAAAAGTCTACTTGGTAACAAAAGCCTGCTTGTTGAAATTATTAAAAGTGCTAATATATACATAGGAGCTCTGGTAGCATAGCTGTGAACCTTAATGTCAGCAATTCGAAACTACCAGCTGCTCCATGGGAGAAAGATGCATTCTGCTCCCGTAAAGATTTACAGCCTCGGAAACCCTGTACAGGGTCACTATGAGTCAGTTCTGAATCCACGACATATAACCACCACCACCACCAATATATTCATAAAAAAACCAACTACATTCATTTAACGGAAATTTTACTAGGCACCTATTATGTGTGCTGTGAGCACAGTGAAGGTCAGAATAGGAGTAGGCTGACAGACTAGTTTATACATGTTCTTAGAGCTTGTTTTTTGAAAGGAAAATTCACAAGAGACTGGCCTTCTAAGAAGAGCGAATGTGATTGGTCAGCTGGGAAATCAGTATCTTATCATTCAGAAGCACAGGAAGTGATTCAGTGCCATACTTGACAAGCTCTGGGAGTGGCTTTGAAATGAAAAGAATCAAGGTTGCTTGGAGACAATCTTCAGAATGTGGACTTTCATTTTTCCTTTTCTTATTACAGTAGGCACCAGGCTTTTTATTATAACTGTTTGATCTCTTATTGGTCTGAGTTGCTAGGTCAGTTTAAGACTCCTTTTTAGCTAGTCCCTTTTTATTAGAGTCTTCACTGCTTTCCTGTTGGTTCTGACTCATAGTGACCCTAGAGCTGCTCCTTAGGGTTGCTAAGTCTTTATGGGAGCAGACAGCCTCAACGTTCTCCCCCAGAGTGACTGGTGGGTTTGAACCACTGACCTTGTAATTAGCAATGTAACTGAAGCTTAACCCATTACTTATATATTTAGACCCATACTTTTATAAATTTTTGTTGAATTGAGGTGGAATTATTGGTTATTTAATGTAGTCCACTAAGTACCTTACATTGTTGTTGTTGTTGTTAAGTGCCATTGAGTCAGTTCCAACCCATAGTGACCCTGGATAGGGTTTCCAAGGAGCAGCAGCGCCACACCAGGACTCCAGTACCTTGCATAGTCTGATGCTGATTCTTTTTCTTGAGCTGGAACCTTGATAACGCAGTGGGTAATGCTGAATGAAAGGTTGGCTGTTTGAAACCACCATGCACGCTGCAGGAGAAAGATGTGATACTCTTTTCCCATAAGGACCTACAGTCTTGGAAAGCCTATGGGGCGGTTCTGCTCTGTCCTCATAGGGTCATGAGGACCGTTGGATTTGGGTTGTTTCTTGTTGTTTCCTTGAGATTCGACGCAAGCGTTGATGAACCAACATCACTACCAGATGTCATCGATGCCTGGGATAGGACAAGGATTCCTTCTATAGCCTCTGCTCCAGTTTGCTGATTGGCCGCTCTTATTGGCATTCTGTTCAAATAGTTGAATCCATGGTTGATTTATTCACACCTCTCTCCCCACCTTGGTTGATGGCAGAGAATTTTGAACAGGAGAAGGAATTGAATGTTGTGGATACGGTACTAAAAACACTTTCTGTTTTGGGTGTTTCCTTTATTGCATAAGCTCCCTTGTTCTGAGTCAGGGACACACCTGTGTAAAAGAGTACAAGACAGGAAAGAACTAGAACCCCCAGGCACAAAGGTTAGAAGCGTCACTGGAGACTTGGTTTAGCCCCTGCATGCTCTCCAAGGTAGTAGGAAAAAAAAGTCTGTTGTGAAATTTTGGTTATTGGTGAAGTTAGCTCTCTGGCCAGGTCAAGGCAGGATTATTAGTCATGTGATCTAGTTACAGGCAATAGGCTCTCATGGCATAGATCTCAAAGCTCTTATATAGACTTAATTATAAGCTACCGTGGTCTTGTAAAATAAATATTCTGTATTTATCTTTAAAATAGATACTTTATTGCTTTTTTTTAAGGTACTTTAGTGTTATTTAAAAGGAGCTCTGGTAGTATGGTGGTTACAAATCGGGCTGCGAACCACAAGGTAATCAGTTCGAAACTACCAGCTGCTCCGCGGGAGAAAGATGAGGCTTTCTGCTCCCGTAAAGATTTACAGCTTCGGAAACCCTGTTAAGGGTCGGAACTGACTCAAAGGCACTTAACAACAACAACAGTGTTATTTAAGGCGCTCTGGTGGCAGTAGTGGCTACTAGTCGGGTTGCTAATCTCAAGATCAGCAATTCCAAATGACTAGCAGTTCCACAGGAGAGAGATGAGGCTTTCTGCTCCCGTAAAGATTTACAGCCTAGGAAACCCTATGCAGGGTCCCTATGAATCAGTACTGATTCAACAGCACATAACCACTAACCACCACAGTGTTCCTTAATGTGAACTCGGACAGAAAGGAGATTGTAAAGGAAGCGGTTATAGCACAAGATCCAGGAGCCGGGGAGTGCTGAGCACAGCTCCTGGTTTTGTCACTTAACCAGCTATGTGACCTTGGACAAGTGTCTCTCTCTTAACCTACATCTACTATATTGTGGTGGTGGTGGTGGTGGTGGCAGTGGTTAGTGCCGTCCAGTCGGTTCCAACTCATAGTGACCCTGTATAGGGTTTCCAAGGAGTAGTTTGGTAGGTTTGAATTGCTGACCTTGTGGTTCACAGTCCATTGCTGATCCACAGTGCCATATGAATATCTTAATTAGCTTGTAGCAGAATACCTAATACAGGAATGTGAGTGATGATATTAATACACTGGCAGCTGTTTATTCTAATTATGCAGTAGAATAATTGGAAGGTTAATAAAAATCTAGTCTCGTACAAGTGAGGGTTAGAATTTATAGGGAAAAGAGCCTCAACTTTTTAGTCTGCTGTGTGTGCAAATGTGAAAATCTGAGGCTGAGAGGTGAACAGATTTGTTCCCTGATTTTGCTTGTACTTGTCCAACTGGATCAGCCAGTTAGTATAGTTATAGGGTTACCGGGAGGTGGTGGGGGACAGGTTTTAGATAAACACCTTTGAGGTTATAAATTACAAGGACCAAATCCTTGCCCTCAAGGAGTTGATAAATTAAGTGGAGTTGGGAGTCACCCTTGCCCAGGGAAGTTTACTTTGGGGTGATGGCTCTTGATGGCAAATTCAAGGCAAAGCTTGGAACTGGAGTTTGGAAACTGTTGGTAGATGATGGAGTGTCAGGAAGTATGTGAGCAAAGATACCAAGGCCTTTGTGTGCTCCAGAGGGAGGGGAAGGGAACCAGCTTGTGGTGGATGGCTGGGATGGGCCCAGTGGCTGAGGGGTGACTCCAGTTGTAGTGGGAAGAATGTGGCACAGTGGGCTTCTCACAGTCCTCAGTTTCTTTGTCGCTGAAATGAAGATGCCTGGGTTGCTAGGAGTTGGAACCGACTCAATGACACTTACCAACAACTTCATGAGTGGTGGAGTCCTGGGGTGGCGCTGTAAGATAATGCACTGCACTGCAAGGTCAGTTTGAACCCCCTCAGAAACCCTATACAGGGTCATTATGAGCTGGAACCAACTCGATGGCAATTAACCACCACCACCTCCTGACTGAAGACATCTACCCTCTGGGCATATCAGAAGAAAAAAAAATTCATATGAGATATATGTAAAAGTCTTTATGATTATAGAGTGTCCTCCATAGTGAGTAGGATTTGCGCCCTTTCCCAATGGAAATATTGGGATGCATGACTAGTTTCTACCTTCTTGTTAAATGTTGTCACTTTTTTTTTTTCTGACTCACAGCAACCGTGGATAGGATTTCTGAGGAGTGACTGGATTGGAACTGTTGTGGTTATCTTACAGCACCACACCGGGACTCCAATATCTACCTAGGGCTGCGTTTATCTCCTTTACTGAATGCTAAGGATCTGCCAGGTACTCTGGTATCCAGGTGTCTATTCAGGAAGCAAAAGAAGGGTGGAGCTAATAGCATTCTGATGGAAGGAAGATGAATAGCTGATATATAAGCAAATGGATGTAATAATTTCAGATACTGGAAGCTGTTACTGTAGTAACTGTATAGGACATTCTGGGTGTTGTAGCAAAGTAGGAATAGAGTGGCTTTTAGGAACCACTGAAAAGTGGTCAGAGTCAGAGTAAAATGTGATGCTCTAGAGCTAGTAGAATTTCTTGATACACTGGATATAGAATATGGAAAAGTATCAGGGGTGACTATTAAACTTTTGGTCTGAGGACCAGTGTAGATACTGTCTATTTATGACACTTCATGCTTCATAGACCCAAGTGGAGATGTCCAGTAGGCAAGTGGGTGTCTTAAGAGTGGAGCTTGCTGCAGAGGTATGGGCTGAAGTGGTTGAGATGGTAGAGTCATTGGTGAATGGATGGTGGTTCCAGTTATATGAAGAGGGTGGAGCTATAGAAAAGAATCTAAGACCTGAGCGAGGAGGAGCAGCCAGTGAGGTCGGGAGGTCAATATGGCAGTTATCAACTGACTCAGGTTTAAACGTAGAGAAATCCTTTCTCCAGTTGTCTACTCTAGTTCCTACTTCAATAGGACTAAAAGGTCAAACTTGAACTAGACACTGGAAGTCACAGAGACTTTTTAGGTATAGGAAGTGAGTCTACAGTTTACAGCTCTTCTTGTGGAACAAGATAGAAAATATCATAGTGGTCACACGTCCTACCCTTGCAGAATATATAGGCGATGGGACGCTTTTAGGTATGTAGTGGAGAAAAGGTTAGCAAGGGCTCTTGTCTACACTGGGCCCACCCAGTGTTGTCATTTAAAGCTCTAACCTCATTCTCACTGCTAAGTCTAGACAGATTCAATTCTGTGCTTTGCCTTAAGGTAGGTTTCTCTAATGCCCCTGCTGAGCAGCTGCAAACTCCTTGTGGTCAGTGGAAGACAGGATTTGGCCCAGCAGAGTCCTTCAGAAGCTACTATTTTGATTGGGCTTTTTTTTTTTTTTTTTAAGTCCCCCTAGTGTTAAAGACTAAGAGAAAACTTATCTACAGCCATCTACTGATTACAGAGCCATGTTTAAACATGTTTTGTTTGGAGTAAATCTGTACATGTATGAACTGGAACCCTAGTAAGGATATTCTTTTACCTACCCTCATAGTTTTACCTACCTCCAAAGAATCAATCATCAAAATAAAGAAAATGGCCCCTTCATAGCTTTTTTTTTTAACCGTTTCAACATTTTTGCATGTACAATTCAGTGACATTAATTACATTCATCATGTGCAACCACATGTACATGTCTAAAAGTTTCGCTAACCCTTAACAGAAACACAGTGTCCCTTAAACAGTGACTTCCTCTTTCTCCCATTTCTTGGCTTAAAAAAATCCTGTTAAGTGATAAAAATCAACACATGGAAACAGTTGTCCAATGGACCAATAGACTACATGAACACCCGTCTCCATGACCTCAGACCAAACGATCCTGATAGCACTAAGCTACCACTCTCAGCTACTCTGAGAGGGATCACAGTAGAAGGTCCAGGATAGAGTGGGAGAAAATGGGGCACAAAATCCCAAATCATAAAACAGACCAGGCTTAGTGGTTGGAAAGAGACAAGTGGAACCCCCAGACTATATGGCCCTTAGTCACGCTTCAGGTCTGGAACTGCACTGGCCCCTATAGCTTAATTTTCAGCAGAACAATGGATTTATAATGGATTGAGATGAAAAGGCTAACATTTACATAGGACCAAGTTCTGAAGGGTAGGAAAGAAGGAGGAATAGAAACACCAGGAACCCCGGGGAGGAAGTGGGCTAAGTGAAGTTACATTGAGAGGATTACAGTCAATGGGATAAAGCAAATGTGTTTGAAATTATTTACTGTAAAACTGGTCTACTCTAAACCTCCACCCAGTTCACAATAAAAAGTTAAAGTTTTAAATTTTGACTGGAAAGTCTAACTTGGGTGTTAGTCTGATGATGGAATAGTATCCTAGTCACAGGGAGAGGGATGTAGGCTTGCTCTTCTCTGAGAAGGATTTTACATTGAGGCAAAGCGACATGCAGGATTTAGATGAAAGCACAAGCAAGTTTTAATGCTTCCTCTGTTCTTTCTCACCAGGTAAGGAAGGGAAAAGAAGGGAGGAAGGATCCTCTACTAAAGGGGGTGGTAAAGGAAGAACTCCTCAGCAATTGACAGAGAGTACCAGGAATGCTGAACATGAGCCAGGGCATAGTGGACTGGGGTGGATGTTTCCTGTTGACCATTGGTCCTGGGAAACCAGACCCTTCCCCTTCCAGATAGAGGAGGGTCAGTACATCTATCAGTGACCCTGGTGAGCTTTGTGTTTAGAAATCTGTTCCAGACTTCCCTGGAGAGTCAGTGTTTCGTTCTGCTGTGCATCAGGTCGCTATGGGTTGGTGCTGACTCGATGGTACCTAACAACAACAACCTGGGGGAAGAGAGGGTTGTTCTTACAAGGCCAGTGGAGGAGCTTCAGTGGCCAGGCAGGCTGCCCTCAGCTAATGTGCTCATGTCAAGATTGACCTAGGACTTCCTAGACCAGAATAACTCACAAGGGCCTGTAAAACCATAGCCAAATCCAACCACCCAATTTTAATTTCAAGCGTTCATGATAGTGTCAATTCACTTGCGGCGTTGGTCAGATTTGATTATTAGCTTTTTATCTGAGGCTGGCGTGGCTGTAAAACTTAATCTGTTTTGAGAGTGAGAGACAGTGGGACAGATGTTAAGCTTTCAGGGATCTAGGACAAAAGTATGAACTAGGTTGTACTAGAGAAACACCCAGTCTTGTAGTTACCCTAACTAAAGTTTGGAAACTTTAACTACTTTCTGGGATAAATGTGATGACCAAGAAAATCTCAGTACACCATGACCTTTGTGTGGAAGGGCCTAGGCACCCAGGATGAGAATGGGATTGGCCATGAAGCCCTTTCTAAGCTACCTGTCCACAGCACAGAGGACTCTCCCAACTTCAAGGTCTTAAAGAGGTATTTCTTGTGTGTCCCTGAATACACTATAAGGGTTTTTGTTTGTTTGTTTTTTTAACCCAAATTATTTACTTCATCTTTGAGCCCTTATAAAATCTTACAGCTGCTCTCTTGATTACTTTATTTGAAACAACAAAGTTCTGTTTTATATAAGCACATTACCTTAAAATGACTTCAATCAGTTTCAATTGTGGATAAATGACAGTCCATTTGGCTCTAAATAAATAAAATAAATACTTTAAAGCAGGAGGAAAAGAAATATAGCTTACATTTAGTAATCATCCCTCAGGATTTGACATTATAATTGCAACTCTCAGATGTTGATGTAAACTTCGAAAGCCCAGTACAATAGGTGGCTAAGATGTGGAGACCGTAAGTTTATAGGTGTAGGCAGAATGAAGATAAATGTTCTGGAAAGGCTCGGGAAAGCATTGGTCTCGCACAAGGTGCTGTCTAAGAAGCAAATGGAGTTTGGATATGCTTCATGAATACAAATAAAAGCTATTTTTAATGAATGTTTAGTAAGTTGTCATTGTTAAGTGTTGTGGAGTCAGTTCTGACTCATAGCAATCCTATATAGGGTTTCTGAGGAGCAGCTAGTGAACTTGACCTGCTGACCTTGCAGTCTAGCACATGAACAACCCACAGCGCCATACTTAAATGTGTAAGTTTAGGTGTTCACATGTTGCCAATTGACTGTTTTCCTCTACATTCATAAAAGTTTAAGTATTTACATTGACCAGAAGACTTCCTTTAGGATTTTTCCCTCATGGGAGTGGTCTTGTATTTAGGACACAAGGTATATGAGGTGGTGGTGATCATGGAAGGAATGATGAGGTTATATTAAACCGTGGGAGCAGTGGTTGTTCTTGTTAAGTGTTGTTGGGTAGGTTCCAACTCAAGAATATATATAGGGTTTCCAAGGAGTGACTGGTGGAGTTGAACCACCAACCTTGTGGTTAGCAGTCCAGTGCTTTTCCTACAGCTCCACACCAGGACTCCAGTGGAGAAGGGGGAAATATGCACCTTCAAGTTGTAGGGAAACTCCGCAGGAAATGTAAATTGGATGCCTTTAAAAAACACTTGGGTTTTGTCAGTGCTTCAGATAGAAAACAATGTGTGTAGATTTGCCTCCAGGCTTTTGGAGACTCTCTAATGGCTGAGAGAAGACTGAAAGGTAGAAAGCAGGTGGGGTGTGACAATTGGGGTACATTGTGCATGGACTGCCCTGTGTCCCTCTCCAGATTAGGTGGGGACTGGAAATGAGTGGATCTGGAAGAACAAGTTCATCATCTGGACCATGGACGCCCGATGACACTATTATCCCCCAGCTGTTTACCTAAATTAGGCTGTGACAGTTCTTTTAGGGAGGTGGAAGGTGTTAACATAATGTGATTTTTATAAATTTAAATTGATTCCAACACACAATAAGTTAGAATATTTTTATTCTTTTTAAAAAAAAGCTTAGGGAATGCTAGGGCCTTCTTTTTTTTTTTTTTTTAGGAATTTTTTTTTTTTTTCCTTAAATGTTTTGTGAATTATGTGATAGTTTACACGGGAGAACATTAGTTTTACATTCATTCTATCGTATATCATCTCATTGCTATGATTACAATCCCCTCCATGCAATCCTTCCCCCGTACCCCCCAGGTCTTCAGCACACAATCACTCTCCCTCTCTGGATCTAAAGTCTCCAGCTGCTCCATCGCTCCACGTCATCATCTCGGCCTCCATTTCAGGCTAGGGCCTTCTTACAGTGAATGGTGACAACCAAAGAATGAAGCTGCCCTCATTCTAGCACTTGAAGAGGAGTTTGCAAGTTCCAGCGCTTGTTTCCTCTCCACTCAGCCCAAGGTCAGCAGGCTCCACCCAGGACTAACTCCCTTTCAGAATGCTTGCTCAGGGTGAGGCCTCATTAGAAATGGACCTTTTTATATAGCAGCAAAACAAAAGAGAACCTAGGATTGTTTATTGGGAGTGTGATGAGAACCAGCAGCATGAAGGGAATGGCTGAAGTAAACCAAGAGAAAAACAGGAAGAAACAGATCAACTGGGAACAGAAAGAGAATTTAAAGAAATCTTTTAGTTAAAATGCTCAGGAATTTGAGGCTATGTCAAATCCACAGAATAAGAATAGGATACTTTATTATATAAAGGGAACCATCAGAACAAAGAAAGAGCTTTTAGAGATTACAAATCTAACAGCTAAATTTTTAAAGTTCTATAGAAATGCTAGAAAATAAAGTTGAAATAAATCTCAGGACCACAGAAAGGGAAGGAAAATGAGAGAGGAGAGAAGGATTAGTCCAGGAGATCTAACACCTGAGTGATTATTGAATTATTGAGATGATCCCGGAAAAGGAAATGTGTTGAATGAAATGATCAATGCATAATTAGAACTGTTTCCTGGAAGGGATATGTCTACAGCTTGAAGGAGGCCTTGTTGTAGAAGGCAGTAAGTAATAAAGACTCTCACAGACACACTATCAGAAGGTTCAGAATGCCTCGAGGGAAGTGGAGAGCCACTCCCAAAGGAATGAAAATTAATAGGGACGACAGGTTTTCCATTGGCAATACTGGGTGTAGAATCAACACTGGGTGTAGAATCATTGCCTTCAGAATTCTGGGGAAAACAAAACAAAACAACGTTTCAACATTGAATGCCATACCCAGTTCAACTGTCAAATCAAGGATGAGAGCAGGGTAAGAATGTTGTTTTTTTTGCAATATATATGGTCTCAGTGTACCAGTTATGCAGTGGACACTGTTCCTTAAGGTGATGTTTGAGGAAATGATTCACTAAAGCATGAAGTATAGGCTCCCAGATAAGAAGACTCAACCCATGATAAGAATGAAGGGGGAAGTCCTTGGAAGTACTTGCTTGATGAGCAACCTGTTTATATTGGAGCAAGAAGTTCCAGAGCTTCGAGAAGGAAATCTCGGCAAAGAAGAGATTCTGATGTAATACAAGGTATGACTGAGCACTTATCAAAGATAGGTCGCTAGAATAAAGGCAAACAACAGAAGAAAAAGGAAAGGCAATTAGAAATGCCAAGAAAAGCAAAAGTCACCGTCCAAATGTGCAGTACACCAAGTTAGTGAATGTAAGAAAAGGAATTCTGTTTGACCGTGATGCTTGGAACAATTTCTTTTGAGGCCAAGAGCTGTGTATATTGTTGTTGTTAAGTGCCATCTCATAGAGACCCTATATAGGGTTTGTGAGTTTGAACCTCTAGCCTTGAGGTTAACAATACAGTGTTTATTCTACAGCACCACACCAAGACTCTTCCTGATATTATAGTTGTTAAGTGCCGTCGAGTTGGTTTTGACCCATGGCGATCCTGTATAGGGTTTCTGTGGTGAGTATGAAGCGCCAAACTTGAAATTCAAACCTACTTTGCAGTCCAGCACATTAACCCACAGTGCCAGACCAGGACTCCTTCTGATATTAGTCCCAGATCAAAAACAATGTGAATGCAGCACCAAATGATACTCAGTTGTATAAAAGCACAGATGACCTGTGATTATAAAACTTAAACGAAAGAGACTCTAATGTAGCATAAAAGAATAGCTGATGGCTGGTAGGACTTGACAGAACCAAGAGGAAAGCTTCAGAGAAAAGGTCACAGTGTCAGAAGTGATATCTTACCAATTTGGGGATCGAGATTTTGTCCAAAGTTGATGGGGGAGAAGGGATAGAGGTTAAAATGTGTTATTTAAAACACAGAGTAACAAATAATGGAATTTAAAATGATAGAATTATTAAGTATTGAGGGGAGATGGCAAGTAGGCTTTGTTTTTTTTAATACTAAAAGGTCAGTAGTTATTGTAATAGAGTTTGCTGATAAATCAAGAAATAAAGGTATAATACCTAGTTTCATGGAGAAGTAAGTAGCAGTATAAAAAGCGAGATTTGCCCAGAGTATGGAGCTTGGGACAATTTTGCAGTCCGTTGCTTTCCACCATAAGGTTAATTTTATTTTTTATTTGCTATCATTTACTTTTTTTTTTTGAAGTTTAAAAACAACATTTTTTTAAATTGTGCTTTAGGTGAAAGTTTACAGAGAAAATTAGTTTCGCATTCAATAGTTTGTGTATATAATGTTCCATGACATTGGTTGCATTCCCCCACAATGCATCAGTCTTCTCCTCTTTCTGCTCTGGTTCCCCGTCTTTTTTTCCATCCAAATGTTCTATCCTTCCTGCCTTCTGGTGTGGTGCTGTAGGATAAGCACTAAACTACTAACCACAAGGTATGAGGTTCAAACCCACCAGCCACTCCTTGGGAAGGCGTATACAGCCACTTCTACTCCTTCCCAGTAAAAGCCAACTTGATGGTACTTAACAGTAACCTGTTTGCTCAGTTGTGCTTATGGAAAATATTGCCCTCTGCTCTTGGAATTGATTATTCTAAGGACCATGTTCCTCTCTGTTGTTTCATTTATGGGTTTCTCTACTGTTCTGTCTATTGTTTGGCTGAAAGGTGGTCTCTGGGAATGACTTCAGTTCACATCAAAGGATGTTTTAGAGCCATCCACAGTCAAAGAGGTTTCTGGGGTCTCAGTAAGTCACATCTTTTTTGTGAGTTTGATGTTTTACTCAACATTATGTTCCCACTCTATCTAGGACCCTCTGTTGTGATCCCAGTCAGAGGCCAGTAGTGATAGTCAGAAACCATCTAGTTTGTGTAGGCTCTGGGTCACGTAGACTGTGGTTCATGTGGTCCATTAGTCCTTTGGAGTAATTCTTCCTTTGAGTCTTTGTATTTTTCACTCGCCTTTCCTTTGGACGGAAGGAGACCAACAGCTGTATCTCGGATAGCTACTCACAAGCTTTTAAGACCCCAGATGAAGGATGCAGAACATTGTCTTTATGGACCATGTTACACCAGTTGATGTCGATGTCCTCCTAGTCTGTTGTCCTTTGCCTTTGGACTGCTCCATAGTTATTGCTCACCTTATAGGCCTGTCTGATTGAAAAGTCGAGCCACAGGGTGAGTTCAGCTTCAGGTATGGGGACGGTGTTTAAGGACTGTAGTCTCAGGGGTTCTATCAGTCTCTTATCAGACCAGTAAGCCTGGTCTATTTTATGATTTTGAATTTTGTTCCACATTTTTCACTCACTCTGTCCAGAACCTCCTACTATGATACCTTTCAGAGTGGTTGGCCATGGTAACTGGGTACCATCTAGTTCTTCTGGTCTCAGGGTTGTAGAGGCTGGGATTTGTTTGGCCTGGTAGTCCTTTGAACTCTTCTTTGCCCTCTGCTGGTAGACAGTAAGCTCCTGAAATACTCTGTGCGGGCTCCATTTTATTTTAGCCACTGGGGAGACAGTCTGAAACAAGATGGTCGAATTCTTTGCCTTTCTTGAGTATAGAATCCCCTGTAGTTCTGGACTTCACATTCTCTGCCTTTTACATTTTCCTGTGTTTGGGTGTTGCTTCACACATTTTTAACTTTTAAGAAAAACGAACATTAAATTTCAGGAAGGGTTAAATTTGACATGGCTCAGTTGTCACAGTAATACAGTCTACTAATTTCTCAACTCTTAATTTGGGCATGCTAAGAAGCGGTATTTCAGATTAAGCAATAATAGTGGCCTTGTTCTAATGCAGTGATATTTCACTTTTCCTGGGATAAAGCTGAGAGCTAGAGGCAGAGTCTTTAATCCTTAAGGAAATGAATTATTGCCAAAGACAATGAAGCAAAGCTACTATTGTCTTTAGAGTTTTCAAAGGACTTCAGTTTCTAGAAGTTTTGATTGAAGTAGTTATGCAAAAACAAGCCCACTCTACTTGGGGGAGGTCTTGAATCTATGAACCAAGAGTGTGACTGACGTGAAGACTTGAAGGGAATACAAACATGACTTCTTGTTGCTAAGTGCCATCTAGTTGGTTCCAACTCAGAGTGGCCTCATACACAGCAGAGTGAAACACTTCCTGGTCCTGTGTCATCTTCACAATTGTTGCTTTGTTTGAACCCATTGTTTGAACCCTGTGTCAGTTAGTCCTTTTCCAGGGACTGACCCATCCTGATGACATCACCAGAGTAGGTACGTGAGATGAAAGGCTGTCATCCTTGCTTCTAAGGAGCATTCTGCCTGTACTTTCTCCAAGATTGTTCATTCTTCAGGCAGTCCTAGGGAGCTTCAGTATTCTTCGCCAACACCATGATTCAAAGGCATCAATTCCTCTTTGGTTTCCCTTATTCATTGTCCAACTGAATATGCATATGAATTGATTGAAAATAGCATGGCTTGGGTCAGGCACACCTTAGTCTACAAGTGACATTTTTGCTTTTGAAGACTTTGAAGAGGTCTTTTGAAGCAGACTTGTTCAATGTAATAAGCATGAAAGTAGACCCTAAATTTTTGTGCCAAGAATTCAGATCCAGACTCCAAAGACCTGAGTGTACAGCACATCTTCACGTTCCTGCCGCAGTTGGAGTTAGTCTCCTGCATTATTTTTTTACTATCTCAAATATTGTTTCTAAGGACAGTGCTGTGGTTTTACAAGTTATGAATGTCATCCTGTATTTTATACACAAATTTCCAATATGTCGGAATTCCCAGGCAGTTTTTATTTCAATGCAGCTTTAAAACTCTTCAGAGATGACTGTCCCCTGGCCATGTGGAAAGCCATTTAGAAAGTATTTTTTTCCTGAACTTTTCTGTGTCTAAAAAAAAATTTAGTTTGATCCCTGATTCTTGCCCTTTGTGGATACAGTTTTTCTTTCTTTCTTTACCTAATTTCTAGAGTCCTGGTGGGGTTCTGTAGGATATGCACTGGACTGCTAACTGCAATGTTGGTAGTTCAAATCCAGCAGCAGCTCTTTGGAAACACAACATAGGAACGCTATGAGTCAGAACTGACTCAATGTCACTTAATTTGGAAATAGACTTCTCAAACCATTTAACTTCTACCATTTCCCTATGAAGGTCACAATCGTTATGCCCTCCCTCTTTCACTCTGAATGTAGAGCTGTTACTATAGCTCTGATTTCGCTCTGCATACGGGTGGTTCAGTAATAAAGGAGAGACCTGCCCAGAGAGTACCGTGGGGATCACATGGAACTGTCTCCATGGCTTGGAGCCCAGCTCTTGACAAGAAAGGACAATGGTGGGAACAGGAAGACAGCTGGGACTTGAAATCTTGGCTTTCAGTGTAGGCTAAGGTCCTCCCCAGGTACTCCACCTGGCGCTGCACCTACTCTGCTACCTCTGGAGTTGGCAGTGTCTGACTTCGCGCCACGTCCCAAAGGACTTACATTAGGTAGTAGATGGATTGTGCTCTGGTGTCATAGTGTGATTGGACACAACTCTCTTTTCACTGTACCCAATCCTCACTTAATCAGCATTCTTGGGTTCCAAAGACCAGGTTTTTGAAATTGATGTTATATGAGAATTGGGCATGCCCTGTCTTCATGCCTTCCGCACCCAGCTCGCTGCCCATTGGACACCCCTAGTGAGTCTCAGTATCCACATGGTGTGGTTGGGAGTTGTCAGAAGTTTTCTGTCTCCCACCCTGGGCAGGAACCTTGCTCATTCTCTATCCACCCTGGCCCCACAGCCCTATGAGGCCCCCTCCCCTTTCCTCACCTTCTACCTACCACACCAGCTTCCTGGGCACCTTTGGGCCCTCTCCCGGCCTCTCCTTGCCCATCCTTGACCACAGGTTGTTGCACAGTAGTTCTGTACCCTCTGTGGCCAAACAAAATCATTACAGATGAACCCAGGCCTCTGGTAATCATTCAGGGTGGCCCATGGAGGGTCAGCCTAGACTCTGAAGGCCCCACCTGAGAATTTTTCAAAGTTGTTGCAAATAACAAGATAGTAAGTGAGGGAGGCATAGCCAAGGATAGCCTCAGCTAGTGGGCTGTGACCTGGTTCCAAGCAGAGTTCAGAGCCTATGCCAATTTTCTGAACCAGAGAGGGCAGTGTTACCTTGCAGATGAAGGTACCAGTCAAATGTTGAGTCCACTTGTCGTTACCACAGTCTCTCAGCAAGATCCTTCTTCACCTCATGACTCCGGTTCTACCGTTTACCTCTGTTTGAACCCCCACCATGGTCTTCCTGAAAGCGTGGTCCCACGACACAGGGTATAGTCAGAGCATGGGCCCGCTCTGTTGTTCAGTGTCTGCTCTGGTCATCCCAGAGCCTGGAGCCGTGCTGCCTCTATCCCCAGGTGGGTCACATGGGAGGTGGAGACTCGCTGGGCACATGTCCAGGTGTCTAGAGAAGAAGGATGGGTGTTGGCACAGCCCTCAGGGAGACACTTTGACAGCTAATATTGTAGTCCTGGTGTGGCATTGTACAGTAAGCACTGGACCGCAAGGTCAGCTCAGCTTGAACCACAACATGGTAGCTGTGTGCCGTGGAGTCATAGCGACCCTGTACAGGGTTTCCGAAGCTGTAAATCTTTACAGGAGCAGAAAGCCTCATCTTTCTCCCACAGAACAGCTGGTAGTTTCAAACTGCTGACTGTGCGGTTCACAGCCCAATTTGTAACAACAACAACAACAACGCTACCAGAGCTCCTGAACCACAACATAGGTGGTTCAAACTCAGCAGCCACTCCTCAGAAACCTTATAACCGGGTTGCTACGGTTAGAACCAACTTGATAACACTTAATAACAACAATTATTCCCTTAAATACATTTCTCTTCTTTTGTGGGAGGGCTTCAATCTGTGAACCAGGAGTGTGACTGACTTGCAGACTTTCTTTAAAATTTGTAATTTCCCCCCCAAAACTTGTGTTCTTCCCCGCCAAAATGTGTTTAAAATGTGTTTTTCTCCCCTCACCCCCAAACTGGATGCTGTTTCTTCCTTCCGTGTAGTCTGATTTAATCCGCAGTAGTCCCATAAAAAAAAAAAAAAAAAAAATTCTATAAAGCGTTGGCATTTTAAGCATCTGTGAAATTTTGTTTATTTCTATCATCAGCCAGCCAACTCAAGTTACACGCCTACTCTGTCAAACTCGGGTTCAAATCTTGCTGGTAGCCAGAGTGGTAAGGGAGCAAGTGGAAAGATGAAGTACTAAAGAGGGAGACAATCTGCCTCACGTCCACGGAGCACCTAAGCTGCAGTTAGGAGAAAGGGCTGGAGGAAGTGGGCCCGTGTGTGTTAGTGGAACAGAGCTGCACAGCTTCTTAAACAATAGGAAACCCAGAAGCACCCGCCCCCTGCCTGGCACAATAGTTGGCGGAAGCATGGGGCTCCATTGGGGGTAGTCTTTCCAAGAAGGGCAGCTTGTGTCCTGGTTTGACCCTTCGTCCCATGAATGCAGAGCTCCGCAGGCCAGACCACTGAAGCTTCCCCCAGCCCCCTACAGCCCCCCAGCCCTGTACTGTTAATCTTTGACTCCTCACTTCCATTCTCTCTGATTCACCTGGCTAACTCCTGCTCGGCTGTGTCTTCATAAAGCACTTCCTCCCAGCCCGGTTTTGGCGCCTTCCTCTGGACATCCACACAGTACTCTGTCCCTTCCACTCATTGCCTTCTTCTCCCTATAGTTTGTTGTTGGGTGCTGTCAAGACAATTTTGACTCGTAGCAGTGCCATGTGACAGGATACAATGGCCCCATAAGGTTTTCTCGACTTTATTCTTGGCAGAAGCAGATCCCCAGGTCCTTTTCTCCCGCAGTGGCTAGTAGGTTTGCTTTCGGTTAGCAACCAAGTACTTACCCATTGTACCATCCGGGCTCTTTCCCTGTGCTTTAGTAAGCTGTTCATGCATCTGATTGCCCTGGAGTTTCAGGGATAGGATAATTCCTCCATCATCTCAGGAGACTCTTGATAATTATTGAGTGAATGAGGGGCAGCAAAGAAATAACCTGCCTTAGCTCCTGGGCCTTTTGGGTGTGGTGAGGAGAGGAAGTGGTTAAAGAAACTTGGTAATTTTAGGGCTCCTGGGCTGTTCTACATAGCCGTCCTTTGGGATTATAGGCAATCTCTTCCCCAACCTTCACCCACCCAACTGCAATATTGCTTTGACTCTGCCTTGCCTCAGCCTTTGTGGATTCAGCCTGCTGAATACAGTCTGCCAGCAGCCCGAGCTCCTCTTGGTTCATTCCTGTTTGTCTTGCCTGCTAAGGTGATTCTGACTCATGACGGCCCCATGTGTGTCCGAGTAGAACTGTGCTTTGTAGGGTTTTTGAATGGCTGATGTTTCAGAAATGGATCACCAGGCCTTCCTTCTGAGTGAACTCCACCCTCCAACCTTTTGATTAGCCAACAAACATAGTCACCATTTGTGCCACCCGGTAACTTCAGACTCCTTAAAATTCTGAGTTCTGTTGACTGGAAAGTAGCTTTGTTGCTGTTAAGTGTTATCGAGTCGGTATGACTCGTAGTTGACCCCATAGAGTGTGTCAGAGGAACACTTTAAGGTTTAAACTGACAACCTTGCCTTTAGTAGCCCTGGGCTTATCCTACAGCTCCACACCAGGAGTCCAGAAAGTAGCATGAGGGAGTGAAAGTGGGTCCTGGCTGCCTACTAGCTGTGGATTTTCCGTGACTTAGAGCCATAGTCCCCGTGAAGGCTTCTGTCTCTGTCTCGCTCAGCTGCTGTCCGGTGCTAAAGCCCTGGATCCTGTGCATCTGGCCTGGCATTTTGTTTATCCCTCCCAGTGCCCAGAATGGTTCTGTTCCCCACCTGCTGAGAAAATGAATTCATGCACCAAGCAGTGTAGGCCAGTTGGCCAGCAGGGTGCACGTTGGAACTTCTAGATTAGGAATGGCATTAACTGGAGCAGGCATGAGGTGGACCTCTGTCCTTACCTCTGCCTTATGTCAATAGGAGCCGGGCACTGAGGACACAGCCCTGTACCTGGGTGTGCGCTTATTTGATCCTTCTTGTGAAGTCTGATTCTGGGTTGGGAGGAGGGATGGTGCTGGGACGTGGGGATGGGACTAGGGGGATCCGTCCCCCAGGTCACCCTGCTTGTGTCTGCCTGGGCAGAGTCTGACGCTCCATGCCCTGCTCTCCAAGTCCATTTCCTCCAGCTGCACTAGCTGCATTGTATGGGCTTTTTAAAGAAAAAGCATTCAATCCTTTATTGGGAATCCCTGCAGGGACAGAGCTTTGGGGACTGTTTGGTTTGCATTGATTTGCTTTTGTATCTGAGATTCGTGACTGTCTTGAAGGCCAGGAGTAGCTAGTTTTTCTGCTTAGAGAGTTGCTTGTTGTTTTCAGGTTTGTGTCCCCCCACCCTTTTCCCCCCAGCTCTGTGTGGTTTCCCCTTAAACTCTTTGTTTCTCTCTGTCAGATCATGTGTGTGTTCTTTCCCTTTGTTTCCTTTCCGTTGTTCATTAGTCAGCCGGACCCCAAGGATTATAAAGATCATGGTGAGTAAAGAGTGCTGGCAAAAGGAGCCCTGGAAAAAGGAAATGGATCGCTTAAGATCCCTCTCTGGCTGTCAAATAATGAGACTTCAAGGATAGTGTATTGGTTTAGGGGCTCCTCTTACAGGAGAAAAGAGTCCTGGTGGTCCAGTGGTTAAAGTACTCAGCTGCTATCCACAAGGTTGGTAGTTTGAACCCACCAACTGCTCCAGGGGAGAAAAGACCTGGTGATTTTCTCCCATAAACATTATAGCCTAGAAAATCCTACAAGGCAGTTCTCTGTTCTCTAGGGTCTCCTTGAGACAGAATCAACTTAACAGAATACAGCAACTTACAGGGATGACAGGAACACTGGAATTGGAGAGATGGAGAAGTATTACACTGCCTAGAGTATGCGTGTTGTTGTTGTGTGCCGTGGAGTTGGTTCCGACTCATAGTGACCTTATACAGGGTTTCCGAGGCTGTAAATCTTTACAGGAGCAGAAAGAGTCATCTTTCTCCCGCGGAGCTGCTGGTAGTTTCGAACTGCTGACCTTAAGGTTCACAGCCCGATTCATAACCACTACGCAGAGTATGCGTAGCACTGCAAAAATCTTTGAGCCCCCAAATCCTTTTTGAGAGACTCCTTGGATAAGAAGCTAGTCAAAGATGACAAGAATACTGAGAAATAAGAATTGGAAAGAGACCAGGGACACAAAAGAAATCAGTTCTTTTATATGATAGGTACAGGCTGGGTTCTAAATCTCAGGAAACCAAGGATATAGGCAAAACTACCATGGTGTGGTACTGTGGGATAAAGCACTGGACCACAAGGTCAAGGGTTCAAACTCACCAGCCGTTCTTGGAAACTGTATAGAGAGGGTCACTATGAGTTGGAACCGACTGGACAGCACTTACACCAACAGCTCTTAAAAATACCTTAGGAATTGAGATATTACCAATTAATAAGTTAAGCATGGCCATTTTTTTACCCCCTTCAGTTTTTGTCAGCTGAGTTCTATATGGTATACTTGGTTTAGGTTAAGGATTCCTTGGGTGGTACAAACGTTAACCATTCAGCTAGTAACCAAAAAGGTTGATGGTGTGAATCCACAGAAAACACCTTGGAAGAAAGGCCTGACAATTTACTTCCAAAAGATCACAGCCATGGAAACTCTATGGAGCCACAGGTATGCTCTGACATGCATGGAGATGCTGTGAGCCAAAATCAGCTCCATGGAAACTGGCTTGGCTTTTGTTTTAAGCGTCATGGTCTACGTATCTTTTAAACACCAGACTCTTACCCAGAAAAATGAAAATTGATAGGACAGACAAACATATTTTTGCTTTATTTAAATACCCTTTCCTTTTTTGCCTAACTTCTATCGTTGTATTTGTGTGTGTTGGATGACTCAGTCATGAACTACAACTCTGCTCTCCTCTATGTTCAGCTGCTGAAGCATTAGACTGCTTATTCCTATAAAGATTTTCCATCTTAGAAACCTAAGGAGCAGCTCTACTGTGTCCTATAGGAGTTGCTATGAATCAGAATCAATTCGATGGCAAGTGGGTTTGGCAAACAACAATTTTGACTAACCTTTTAAGTTTTAATTAAACTCACATCTCTAAGTTTTCTCTGTTTTGTTAACAGGTTGCTAGTGGGGGCCCCTCAGGCCAAAGCTCTTCCGCTGCAGAGGGCCAACCGGACAGGGGGCTTGTACAGCTGCGATATCACTTCCCGGGGACCATGCACACGGATTGAATTTGATAACGATGGTGGGTTTTTCTTGCCTCACTGTTCCTCTAGTCAGCTCGCCACTACCCCACTTGCCCTTTCCATGTGAAGGAAAAGAGGGTTCAAGCATTTATTTCTGAAGACCTCTTTTAATTGACTGGCTATAGTCTACTAGCTTTTGCCCTGAAAGGAGCTCTGCTGGTACAGTAGTTAAGTGCTCAGCTGCTAACAGAAAGGTCAGCTGTTTGAAGTCATCAGCTACCCTACCAGAGAACGATGTAGGATTGCAGCCTTGGAACCTTGATGGGGGCAGTTCTACTCTATACTGCAGGGTCCCCATGAGCTGGAATCGATTCAACGGCAGCAGGGTCTGTATCTTGTTGTTTGCTTTTTAGTTTGCCCGTAAACACTGACTATGTTAATCATACTGGGATGCATTGCTGTTTCTCCTAATCCTCATTTCTAAAATAATACAGTGTATTGATGTTGCCATCTAGTGATATACTGAGATCCTACAGGATGGAATTCATAGCACTGAAGAATGTTGAATGCACTCAGCAAACAAAAATTCTCATTTGGGAGAAAGATTGTTCAGATGCCAGGTTTCTGTAAAGTGAGAACTAGTCAATACAGATACAGTTTGCTCTGTTGCCACAGTAGAAACTTGCCTAGTAAGAACTCTGGGTGGCTGGAAGATGCCATCCCATTAACATCTAGATTACTCAGTTTCTTGTAGATTTGGCAGCATGATGAGTATCCAAGCCAAATTTTGACTTGCTGGGCCTAAGTCAGTTTGCAGATTCATGCTTAAGTTCTCTTGCTGAAAGCTTTTAAAAATAACATTTGTTTATTTTTGTTTTGTTTCTCCAGTGAGAAAGTAATACATGTTAATTATAGGAAACTTATAAAGTATGTGGACCTCTAAAGAAAAACAACAAAAGCCCTATTGATAATCTTCATAGCTTGATATAAACATTCTGATATATATATATTTTTATTTTCCTTCTGGATTACTTCAGGTTGTTTAGTTCTTATATTGTTTGTAATGTTTTAAGATTGAAGATTTTGCCCTGCTTCTCACTGTAGAAAGCAAATATGCCTTGCTTTTTTTAAAGAAGAAATTTGAATGCTGATTATGGGCGATATAGGGGTTTAACAAAAAATGAGCACATAGTGATATTTGTGGCTTCTCATTTGTTAGTTTGACTAAAAATAAATATGTGGCTTTGTCTTTTGTCACTGATAATGGTATGACTTGACAACTAGGAGACCTAAAATGAATCTGAGACCTTCCCTTCCCATCTCAAGTATGGAAAAGAAAAGTGTGTGCTTTTATATAATACATTTGCCAGTATTTAGAGAGGCCCCTATATTCTGTTAGTTTGGATTACACAGTGAAACCTGTGAGAGGTGGAACTTGATGGTCTGTTTTGTTTTTCTGGGTTTTGTGAGTTTTCAGCCTTAAACAGGGTACATACAGTCTTACCACTTTTCTGTGGCTTATTTTAATGGAAAATATTTGAATTTTCCTTTTGACAGGTTTCCCCCTGTCTAGCTTTTTCAGATTTTACTGTAATTGGATTTTTTTAAACTGAATCTTGCATTATTGTTTTAAGGACATATATTGCAGGGCTAACCCTTAGTCTCACAATTTTCAAATACCTTTTTGTACTTAGGACTCTTCTGTCAGAAAAGGTGCAGCAGCATTTAGGACAAGATAAGCTACCATGCAGAAGTTATGTGTTTTATGCAAAGAATTCTAACCAGTTACGTATTTTCTTGAGATTGAGTCATTGCATTTACCAAGTGGTTAGGCTTGGAGTTAAGGCAGTTTAGACTTGGTTTCTTGTATTTTTGTGATTTGTTGGTACACAAGTCACTTCCAGCCACCTTAATGTGTTAACTGTGTGTGTAACCTGTGCTGTTTTTCCGCAGCTGACCCTTCCTCAGAAAGCAAGGAAGACCAGTGGATGGGTGTCACAGTCCAAAGCCAGGGCCCAGGGGGCAAAGTTGTGGTAAGTGTAAGAAATGCATTCATTTTACAAGCATTTGAATGCCCATCATGAGCCAGTATCACCAGACTTAGTGCAGCAAACAGAGTGGAACTCCTGTCCACGTGCAGTTTTTTGAGTTCTACCAAACTGATTGCTTCAAGGCAGGAATTCATATCAGGAAGAAATGGAATAATTATTTTTTCCTGTGATTCTTGGTGTGTTTTGAAACAGGCATACCATCTTCTTTTCTTCAGCACTTTCATATGAAAAAACTTATTCATAAATCTCTGTTGAAAATCCATCCTGGAACTCTAGATGGTCTTAAAAATTCAACAAAATAGGCATGGTTTCTGCTGTAGGAACTATGTATAATCAATTTTTTAAAATATGGGAATTATTACAGAAAGTAACTTCAGAAATTTTCAAATCTTTTGTCATTTATTTTGAGCTTCTTCGATAGGTAGTGAAGAAGAGAGAGAGTTTACTGATAGGTCTTATAGATGGCCTGGTGATTCTAATCATTCTATTTAGAATTTTGAGAGAAATGGATGTTTTTTACTGAACACTGAATTTTAATGCTTAAGGAAGACATTGGGAAATTACTTGGATATTGTGAAATATTTTCAGCCTGTGTTATATGAGGGGTAACCATGAGTATCTGAGTTAAAAAAACAAAAACACAAAACTGTAAAGATTACTACACCTTTTTAATTCTGTGTTTCAAAAGAAATAATTTTAGGGACATGATTTCTGAGTTTAGAATGTCAGTTAGGACTGATTACAAGGAGATATTGTGGGTAAAAGGAAAATGTCTTTGTTTTAGATGTTTGCCTAATCACTATGAAAATAGGTCTGTAACTTCTCTCCTCTAGACATAATTGCTCTTTTTGTCAAGCATGTTGATATGAAAGTTTATGTAGTCATTAAAAGCCAATAAAAATGAAATAAGGTGCTTCCCTTTGTTCATGTGCCAAGTAAAGTTATAAATAAATTACCTATGGATTATAGATTGGCATTTAATATTTGGATTACAATGATGCTATGGATGAAAATAAGACAGAAGTCCTCAAGTTTCTAGATGCTACTGTCTCCTCAAGGGCACTTTGGAACAGAGTTCTTAATTTTGGTCCCAATTCTAAAAATGTGGACACATGTATCTTTGGAGCCCCTGGTTACTGCATATAGTTAACACGCTTGACTGCTCACCACAAAGTTGGAGGTTTGGGTTCACCAGAGGCACATCAGACAAAAGACCTGGTTATCTGCTTCCATTGAAAAGTCTGCAGAGCACAGTTTTACTCGGATCCATGTGGAATTACCATGAGTTGGAATGGACTTGGTGGCGACTGGGTTTTTGTTACTGTTTTAGTATTAACCTCTTCAGTATTTTCAATGTTATTAATTGTAATCTTCAATGACAAGGTTTATAGACACAGAGGGCTACTTTATTTCATGTGTTTGCAGACCTGTGCTCACCGCTATGAAAAAAGGCAACATGTTAATACAAAGCAGGAATCCCGAGACATCTTTGGGAGGTGTTACGTCTTGAGTCAGAATCTCAGAATTGAAGATGATATGGATGGAGGAGATTGGAGTTTTTGTGATGGTCGTTTGCGAGGTCATGAAAAATTTGGTTCTTGTCAGCAAGGTGTAGCAGCTACTTTTACTAAAGACTTCCATTACATTGTGTTTGGAGCCCCGGGTACTTACAACTGGAAAGGTATGCCATTTTTTATTTACAGAAGTAGATATTAGAATGCTTATATAATGCATATAAAATGTATCATGGTTTAGTACATTTTAAGTTAAAAAACAAAATGTGTCATAATGCATTTGTTTGTTATGAAGTGGGGTAGAGTAAATTGTCTTCTCTAAATCATAATTTTTAAAAGGAAATATTCATGAAAATGTGTGTTTCTTTTAGTGTTGAAAGGTTTTGGGGTTACACACACACACACACACACACGCAGTTTTCGTTGATTTAAGTATAGTTAACTTTTCCCTGTAGAAGTGTAATAACACAAATCATTTTTGCTGTTTTTTATTTGCCTGTTTTCTAAAGTCGTAGATTTTAGTTTTAAGTTAGTTTTTTTGAACACTGTGAAGAATTGAGTTGTGTGTGTACAAATGAAGGAGCCCTGGTGATGTGGTAGTTAAAACGCTCAGCTGTGAAGCACTTGTGGTAGTCAGTTTCCATAAAGATGACAGCCTGGGAAATTCCATGGGGCACTTGTGCCCTCTCCTGTCGAATTGCTGAGTCTGAATCTACTAAATATTAATGTGTTTGCTTTTTATGTTTGGTGTACAAAAAAGGCTGTCCAGAACGCTATGCTTTGTTAATACTGATGCCAGATAGATTAGGTACTTTTGAGAGAATAATTTCAGACAGCTTGAGGAAAAATTACTTATTAGTATTGTTTCATTAGTATGGGTAAAAGGAAACTCTAGGTAGTAGGGAAGAAATGGTCCACTTTTTTGACTGAATGAATCTTGTCAGTTCCTATTAAACTTTAACTTAAAAGTTTAACTTCTAAAGAAATCTGGCAAGTACAGAAAACCACTATATCATTATGGCTGCATTTTCCAGCACACTGGCAGCTATGGCGGGGCTCCAGCGTAGCTGCAATTGTGAGGATGGCGCAGGACCAGGCAGTGTTTCGGTCTCTTGTACATGGGGTCATTATGAATCGGAACGACTCAATGGCAGTTAACAACAACAACAACATATGATAAGCATTCAACTGGTAACCACAAGGTCTGCAGTTCAAGCCCAACAACTGCTTTCACAAACTGTTCAGGATCGCTGATTCAAAGCCAACGCCACAGCACACATGATGAGGAGAAATATATCTGATTTGGATATAAGATCTTTTTTGAGATATTTACTAAAGTAAACTATATGTGTTAACATTTTCACTAGTGAGGAAAACTTAGAAAAATTTCCCTTTTCAATCTTTAATTTCTGTTAGAATGATTCTAGGGCAAACCTCCCTCTGCTATGTCAGCTATAGATAGTACCTGTGAGAGTAAATGTCCTTTTACTTTCTGCTCCAACAGAAACTTATGTGTCAGGTGATTCTGACCTAGTTGAAATAACATGTTAAATTTAGAAGTTACTTAACAAGAATAGATGTCATATATCGTAAACCAAAATATCCAACAACTGTGTATGCTTCAATTTACGGGCACTATGTCTTAACTGCTTTCATAAATCCTCACAATAAAGAGTGCCATTTTAAAAAATTGTATTGTAATTTGGACTTCCTTTATGATTTTGTTGTTGTTAAGGGCTGTCGCAAGTTACTGTTAAGTGAGTCAGTTCCGATTAGATACTTTTCTTTAACTGAGCCTTTTGAAAAGATCACATCTTGGTTCCAGTGACTTAAAGAAATGATCTAAATGTTAATTTCACTTTTACACTATGACAAAGAAACTAAATTGATTTTGGACTGCAGAGAATGTTAAACATATGTGTTAAGTTCATGTCAATTTTTAAAAATTGGTCTTGTAGATTTTGTTAACTAAACAAGCATTCCATTTTCCATCTAATTTCTTTCATTGTATAGTAGAGATGGTTCATGAAAACATGGGGTTTTTGTTGTTGTTTTTAACTACAACATATTTTTTTGATGTAGAAAAGTTTACATTGACATTTTAATTTTAGCGACCTTCAAAGTCACCTCTTCTGTTTTTCTCCTTCACACTTTCCTCCCTGTGCTCAGTGATAGCATGGGGATTGTATATTAGAAACCATTTATTTTAGTTTGCTTCATCTTCATGGTTTTTTTTTCGTTGTTGTTTTTACCATTTCACTCCTTTAGGGATTGTTCGTGTAGAGCAAAAGAATAATACTTTTTTTGACATGAACATCTTTGAAGATGGGCCTTATGAAGTTGGTGGAGAGACTAACCATGACGAAGGTCTAGTTCCTGTTCCTGCTAACAGTTATTTAGGTAGGCATGTGCAGAGCTGGCCTGGCCACCTCTGCCTGTGGACGCTGCCGTGTGACACCCACTCCCCAGTGTTGCACGGCATGGGCTGCTCACGCTGAGGACATGCCAGGCCGTGTTCACAAGAGTTTGACTTAAACCTTGGGGATCCCGAGGGACCTGACTGGGATTTGGAGCCTTTCCCTGCTGACCTGGTGTTCCCGCAAGGTGGGCAGAAACTTAAGTAGCTCCTAAGATGGTCCACCCTACTGCTTGGAAGCCCGTCTTCGGAGCTGATGACCTAACACTGGCCATGTATGCGGCTGTGCTAGAGTGTGGGCATCTCCATTGTAGTCAGCGCCACCTCCTACACAGTCTTTGAAGACCATGTTCAGAACGTAATCTTAGTGGTGGTTCAAGCCCTCTGGGTCTTTGCTTGGTGATTGCTGGTCTCCAAAGGCTGGCCCCACTTCCAGATTGGGGCCCCCATGTCACAGAGCCCCTGGTAGGTGGCACGGGGGCTCTCTGGCTGAGGCTGAGCAGAAGGGCTGAAGCGGCTCTGAGGACACTCAAACTGTGTTTAAGTGCCAATTCCTTAACTCTTAAGGCTTGCTTGCGTGACTAATGGGTGTCCTAAATTATTCATGTGCATTATGATAATTACAAAAAGGCTTTTAAAAGCTTTAATTCTTGGTATGAGTTGACATAAAGAATAATTATTGTGCATTTCTTGGGGGAAAAAAAAAAACTAAAAAAACTCCTAACCCTAAATAGTAACCTATTTTTTTAAAAAAAATCACGAAGAGAAAAGTATGCTTAGAGATATTACTGGGACTCGAAAGCTGAAACACTGGGTATAGTATAGATATCAGTGATTCCAAACAATGTCTTAGTAAATATGCTCTGGAAAAAATGGTTCTAATTGTTAAAGTTGGTATGAACTATACTGTTATTTAAAAACATTTGTAGAGAATCCTCTCTTACCCCTAAAACTAAAATTTAGTATAAAAAGATAGACGAAGCCTTGGTGTAGTGGGTTATGTATTGGGCTGCTAACTGGAAGGTCAGCAGTTCGAATCCATTAGTGGCTTCTTGGGAGAAAGTTGAAACTTTCTGTGCCAATAATGATTTACAACCTCAAAAACCCTATACTGGGGTCACCGTGAGTGGAACGACCCAACAGCACACATTAGCAGTTGCATAACGATACAGAAGAGGAAAGAGAAAAATTATACTTAATTATTAAGCACTGTGGCTCTGTGGGATAAAGCACTAGACTACAAGGTCAGTTTGAACCACAGGGTCAGCAGTTCAAATTCACCAGCTGCTCTTTGGATAACCTATACAGAGGTCGCTGTGCGTCAGAACCAACTCGGTAGCACTTAACAACAATAGTTCGGTGCTACAAGTCAGTGTCTTTCATATCTGATGTCATTTAATCAACAATATAATAGTTCTCATTGTCCTTCTTTTGCTGATGAGAAAAACTGCAGTTTGGATTAATTTCCTAGTCCAAGGTCACACAATTAATGCTCTTCCAGCCAAGGAAAGAAATACTCAGGCAAATGGGCAGGAGCAGGAAGGGAAGCAGCTGGGTTTGTAAATGGGTTGTTAGTGACTTACATAAATGTTAAATTATGAAACACAAATTTTCAAGATAAAATTCTTTTAAAGGTCCATATTATTGACACAGCAATATTTGAATATATTTTAACTGACAGCCTCTCTCTCTAGAAATACATTATTTAGAGACTATTTAGAATGACAAGTATTTCATTTTCATTGGCCTGATCAAGAAACCAGCACTTTGGTTTTCACGGTAGATATTCAAGGATTTGATTTTATAACCAGAGTTGCTGGTAGAACATTTAAAAGTGGTAAACATTTTTATGAAACACACCTGCCACTCTTAGGATGTATTTTTCTCAAAAGTGGATACCTGGGGGATAAGGGGAATCAAGTTCTCACCAGTGCATTTTGGTCGTCCATGGTGTCTGTGAATCAATCAAGTCATTTCAAAGGATCAGTGGGTTTTCAGGGTAAAAGGATCTGCTTGAGGGGAAGCCGGCAAAGATTGCAGTTTGCAATGGTGGCGCGTCCTCATTCGGCAAGAACTGTGGCAGCCGTCCTGCGTCTTACCAAGCATAATTATTTTTTTCTTCCATCTCTTTCTGTCCCATGCATGTGTACAGGCCTACTGTTTTTGACCAGCATTTCCTACACAGATCCTGATCAGTTTGTTTATAAAACACAGCCTCCCAGGGAGCAGCCTGGTATATCCCCTGATGTGATGATGAATAGCTACCTAGGTTTGTGACCTCTGAGATGACAAATAAATTGTCTTGGTCATAGTCATTAAAAAAAAAAAAAAGTTTGATCCATACAGAGCATAAATCTTTTTGTTTTCTATTTCATTTTAAGAGATGCATACACAAAAGTAATGTCATGGTTGAAGCTCTTCCACCACGGAGTTTCAGAGCTGGATTGGATTATATCACCCTATTCTAAACTTGCAAGCTCATCATACTTTTCAACTCATTTCACAATTTGAGAACTGCAACAGTAGTGGTGGCATTTTTCATAAATAAAGTCCAGTGACAAGGGTGAGCTTATACTGTTCTACAGTGGCTTCACCTTCGTAGAGAAAGAAGCGCTCAATGTGAATGGGCACTTATATTTGGTCTCTGTCAAATTTCAGTATTTGTCACCTGGATCTTACCTTGATACTTTATCGTTAGATATATTAATGGTTTTTTGCCCTCTGACCAAAAATACAGTTGAGATCAGTGACCGCTTAGTTATTTCTGTTGTTTATTCTCGGTTCTCAAATACTTACTGCATATCATCAATCATAGTTTCATTTGCATGTTTGTTGTCTGGGAACTGAGTTGGTTCGAAATGATGAAATGCTATCTATGGGTATATTAATGATGTTAGCATTTGAGCTTGCCCAATTACCAAAGAGATAGATGAATACAGAAGCTATGCATGAATCAAATACTAATCGTTATAATATAGCACAACCCTATAACAAACTTAGTTGTAGTACAAGTCAAATGTTATTCCCTCTGTAGGATGTAGCTTTCCCACAATAATATCTAGCTTGGTCTTCTTTTACCGTTGTTTCAGAAATGGTGTTCAAACTGATTCTTAGTACGCTTGAATGTTTTATGATTCAAGTTATGCAAATGTTAAATAGCATGGGTGCATTTCTTTTAAAGTCTTAATACCCATAGAAAGCATCAAAATAGCCCTACAACTTAGTACTTGTGTCAAATCTCTTTGTTCCATAGCTCATTCATACTGTAAATATATGATGTCTTGTGGGAGGGTCCAGGAGAGGAGGGTGGGCAGCAAGAGGAAAAGATAATGATGGGGAGGTACTGATGTCAGATACCTCCTGAAATGCAGAATTGATGTGAGAGGCTGTATTTTGTTCTTCTAGGCTTTTCTTTGGACTCAGGGAAGGGTATTGTTTCCAAAGATGAGCTCACATTTGTATCTGGTGCTCCAAGAGCCAATCACAGTGGAGCTGTGGTTTTGCTAAAAAGAGACATGAAATCTACACATCTTCTGCCCGAGCATATATTTGATGGGGAAGGTCTGGCCTCTTCGTTTGGCTATGACGTGGCAGTGGTGGATCTCAACAAAGATGGGTAAGAGTGTTTTATATGACACGTAATTGCTTCTTTGGCTGGACTCTGTCCATCTTGAGAATAGCCGCCTTTGCAGATTAGTTGATTCAAAGAATTATTTTGCTGCTAGATTTTTACCATCCCATCCCATCTTCGTCACTTGTATGTTGTCAGCGCACTTTCATTACCCTCCCTAAGGTGTCAGTGACATTTTCCATGTTCACATGTTTACTCCTGCCTTGGAATTAATGGGTACATGAAGATTAAAATCTGAAAAAAGAAATTAACTGTACATTGTGATAGAGATCTGATGTGGCACTATAGGATCAGCACTGGACTGCAATGTCGGTGGTTCAGATCCACCAGCCACTCCTTGGAAACCCTATACAAGACCACTATGAATCGGTACCAAGTCAACAACACTTAACAACACAGTGACTCCTACATGGTTCTGTTCAGTGACTTCTTCAAGGGTTATTGGAGCATGCAGACTGTCTAGTTGAAAGTAGGATGCCATTGCATAGACCTGTGGCCATCATTGCCAGTCTGGGTGGGTTGGTGGGGCTTTCCTGGGCGTCTGCTGCACTGTACTTCTAATATAGGCAACTAGATTTGCATTCTTGTTCTCAGTATTTTTCTTTGGAATTTATTAACAGGCTTCCTTGGGTTTTGGGTTTTTTTGTGTGTGTTTTTTAGCTTTTAATTGATAAGCCTTAAGTCCTATATTTGAGGGCCTGTCTACCGTCTGTCTTTGTGTCCTATTTTGGTGCTATTCTTCCTAAACTTACAGGTATTTTAGCTGCTAGTTCACAGTTCTTCTCCTAATTATGTTTTCAGGTGGCAAGATATAGTTATTGGAGCCCCACAGTATTTTGATAGAAGTGGAGAAGTTGGAGGTGCAGTGTATGTCTACATAAACCAGCAAGGCAGATGGAATAATGTCAAGCCAACTCGTCTTAATGGAACCAAAGATTCTATGTTTGGCATTGCAGTCAAAAATATTGGCGATATTAATCAAGATGGCTACCCAGGTAGATAATTGTGAAATAGTAATGCTTTTCAGATGAATTATTTGGTCATTTAAAATAATGAGTGCTTAATGCCATCTTATTTTAAAACATTGTACTGAGGTGTTTTAAAGATGTAATATTTGTCGAAATGTGATATTGTCTATAGATATTGCGGTTGGAGCTCCGTATGATGATATGGGAAAGGTTTTTATCTATCATGGGTCTGCGAATGGAATCAACACCAAACCTACACAGGTAATCGAATAACATGGAACTCTACAATAAGACACTCAGAGTTTTGCCTTCTAATAGAGTATTTAGATTTAAGTGGATTGCTATACCAGTCATGGTTTATTTACAGATACACAGTTGTAGAAATTTAAAAATGTTTTAACATAATACTAGAAGATACCTTGGAAGTAGATTACAAATGAAATGACCTCTACTTAGTTGAAGGATAACATTTCTTATCTAGAAATCAGAATAATCCAAAGGAAAAAAACTGTTCTACCCTGACAATATAAAGAGGTGGAAGTGTGATGTGCTTCCTCTGGTTACAAAATAAATAGAGATGAGTCAGAGCAAATGACTGACAATTATGTGAAAAACGCCCACACCAAAAATGAAAAATTACTTCTGGGGAAAAGAAGATTTTTAGAGGTCAGATTGGGAGGTTTGATGTGAAATGCCCTAGTTGACTTAAGGTAAGTACATTGCCTCTTCAAAAATAGGCTCTGTATCCTTTGAGATACTATGTAAATCATATGACATGTTTGAAATGAAATATATGAAGTGCTAGATCCTTTATGTATATGTTTAATTTTTAATCATTTAATTATTAAATTATTCTGATTTATTTGTACATGAACTCCTAAACTTCAGTCCCCAAAACTAAAGATAAAAAGTTCATGTTGATAGCCCATTGTCCATTTTGATACCCTTGTTTGTTTCAGGTTCTGGAGGGTAAATCACCTTACTTTGGATATTCGATTGCTGGAAATATGGACCTTGACAGAAATTCCTACCCTGATGTTGCTGTTGGTTCCCTCTCAGATTCAGTAACTGTTTTCAGGTATGTTATCTCTGACATGTATGTTCAATAAGTCAGGCTACACTGAAATTTTTACATTTTAGATAGTAATTACTGAAATGCAATGCCTTTACTTCAAAGGTAAAGACTTGTGTGAATTTTGAAGATTTTTCTTTTGTGGATAATGTAGCAACTTAATAAAAAAACTTATTTTTGAAAATCTTGGTAAACTGGATTAAGTAAAAAGAACAAAATGTGTATGTATAAAGCTTGTCAGTCAGTACAGAGAACATAAAGAATGAAGTAAAAATCCCATGTAATTTACCATCTTTTTTTTTTTTTAGATTTTTATTGTGGATTGAGTGAAAGTTTACAGGACAGAGCATCAGTTTTATATTCAGCAAATCATACACCTTGTTTCATTACAATGATTATAATCCCCTCCATGTACCATCATCAGTTAACAGTATTTCTCTCTATTAACTTTAGCTTTAAAAAAAAAAAAACACTCAGGCATATATAAAAATTTACATCTCCAAAGGGCACATTCTACAAGTCTGCCTCCTGGCCACCAGCTCTTAGTCCATATCTTCCCATGAATCTAGAATCCTCAGCTGCTCCCCCTCTCCATGACCCCATCTCTGCCTCCGTCTTTGGCGTTGTTGTTTTCTCTGGATAAGGTCCCACATTCTGCTTGTGCTCATCTCCCTTGTTTCAGGACTGTAATATTAACTACTCCCCTGTTATTGTTACAAAACTTCTACCTTTACAATTGTGACAGTCGCAATTTGTCATGATAACGATTACTCACTATTGAATCATATGAATCTTACACCCATCCCTTTTTACCAGACCCATCTAGACAAGGTGAAAACTATTCAGTGGGGACTCTTTCTTACCCCCAATACTCTTAAACTAAACTCCCTCTTGAAACCTTGTAAACCCATCACTTTGTGCCTTTATCACCCACTCATTTTAGGTAGCCAATGTCTAAGTTGCCTGTCCCTATCTACCCTGCGTACAGAGGGGATAGATAGCATTGATACTTAATGTGAAGAGTCCTTCCCTCTCTGTTGATATTTAGAGTTACTACCTCCATGAGTATAGGTCAGGTTCATCGAATTGTAGCAATTTACCCTTGTTTCCTTTATATATATAAAAAAATTTTCTTTCATCTTCCTCTTGTTAAATTTTGATTATCGAGCCATCAAGGCTAGGTCAAATGGGTACTGTCTGCAAGTTTAGGTGTTCTTGTGCATTTTCCCTTCATTTCATGTCAGCTGGATGCTTCACTGTCAGCGCTAGCCCTCTTGGCAATGTCCTTGTCCATAGGATCAAGTGTCCCCAGGTCTTATAACACTTTGGACCAACCAGCCCCTCCTCTTCTCTCTCATCTCCAGGTCAACAAGAGTCAATAGACTGTGGTTGAACTCAACCCATTTCTTCATTGCTGTCTTTCCCCCTCTTCCACTCACCAGTAGACCAATGTGGTCACCAGCAAGCTTACATGCCTGTTCATGTGTTCCCTTTGAGTTTTAGTCTTATAGAGGAATTTGTTCTGAAGGGACTTGATTGCTTGCCTTGATGGCTTCCTGGCAAACAGCTTGCTTATTCTTGTAGTAGCCAGTCATGCTAACATTTTTGTTTTGGGTTTTTCCTGATGATCTTTCTTTGAAGATGTGTCTTCTGTTGCTCTAGTTGTTCCAGGCTGGTCTGCTTGTCCTTGCTAGTGAAAATGTCCCACCTCATAAGGTTCTGGATGGGACTTAGGATTCCACCTAAGGTACTGTACTCTGCAAAGGTTTTGCAAGAGGCCTATTTCACTGGGCAAGTTCTAGAACCCCTTTTAGGTATTCCAATCAGTTATAGGCTGAAGATGGGCTTACAAGTTTTCTGTAATCTTGTTTCCCAACATTCCTTTCTATCCCACTCAAGTGTCTATTTTACAATAGTAGGCAAGGGAAACCAATATTCACAAGACAGTCAAACATCTTAGTATTTTTCCCCTCTTCAAACTATACCTAGATCCATGTATCACACAGCCCTGTTGTTCCAAGGTTGAGCATGCATCACTGTTTATCTCTGTCCCACTTAGGCTATGCAAACCTGTTTCAGTGTTCCCCTATCTACCTTCTTCTTCCACCTCCTTGCCCTTCTTGTATTGCCCTTCCCAACACTCAAACTAAACACCCCACCCCAACCCCACTGTTGTGGTTACCTTATATTCCATTAACTCTTCTCTCCATTTAGGATAGTCTTTTTTTATCCTGTAATCAATATATCTGACCTTCTCACCACCTGGATCTCTGTTCCTCTATGTTTATCTTCTTTCATACTGTAATTGTTTTTGATCATAGACTGACCTCCCAGATCCTCTGTTCTTATAATTTTATTCTGTACTTCACTCTTCCATTTGTCGATTGAGTTCAGGGTGATGCTGCCACGTACGTCTTTCTCTGGTTGTTGTCTGTTCTTGTTGGTTCTCAATCCACAGAACTCCCTTTAGGATGTTTTTCATAGCAGGATTGGCTTTGGCAAAATCCCTTAGCTTCTGTTTATCCTGGAATGCTTTGATTACACCATTGTATTTGAGTGACAGCTTTGCTGTTTAGAGGATTCTTGGTTGGCAGGTTTTTTTCTTTCAGAGTTTTATATATGTTTCCCCATTGACTTCTTGCCTGCATGGTTTCTGTTGAGAGATCCGAGCTTAATCTGATTTGCTTGCCTTTGTATGTTACACTTCTCTTTTCCCTAGCTGCTTTCAAGATCCTATCTTTATCTTTGATTTTGGAGAGGTTGATTATTACATGACAATCTTGGTGATTGTCTTTTAGGGTCTATCCTTCCTGGGGTTCGCTGAGCTTCTTGAATGCTTATCTTTTCGCTTTTCAGGTTGTTAGGGAAATTTTCTTCCAGAAGCTCTTCAACTGCCTCCTCTGTGGACTTGTATGATTCTTCCTGTTCAGGAATGTTAATAATTCTTAAGTTATTCCTCTTCATGTTGTCCAACATGAATCTTGGGCCTTCCTCAGATTGTTTTATCCTTTTTTGTGCTTGCTTTTCTGTCTTAGTAATGTTGACATATTTATTTTCTAGCTCACCAGTTCTGGCTTCTATCTCTTCACTTCTTCTCCTTTGCCCTTCCAGTGTATTGTCCTTTTCTGATATTCTTTTATTAATCGTTTTGACCTCTTCCTGTAGGTTTTGAATTGTTTCCAGTGCTGTATCTATCTTATTTGATTGTTCCTGTAGTGCTTTCCTGACTTATTCCTTATTTTTCTCAACTTCATTGTATAGTGTTTTGATAGATTTTTATAATGATTTTTCTGAACTCCTTCTCAGGCATTTTGAAAGCCTGCCCATCTTCCAGTATGGAGTTTAGGTCTACTTCCAGCTCATTTGCCTCAGTCACTTTATCTCATTTCTTGACACATGCAGATATGGTCATCTAGTTCTGATTTTTAGGGCATATTTAGGAGTTATATGTGGCCTTAATACTTAAGATGGGTGTATATTTTTTATGCTTTCTGATTGCCTCTAGGTAGATGTGATCAGTGCATGGGCTTCCCTTTACACTTTTCCTGAGAAATTTCAAGATGCCACTGTTGGTTATTGTGATGTAACTCAGGATTTAATTTTCTTATGTTTCCTTTTAGTCTGCCTGTTCCACTCCACAATCCCTGTTCAGGCCTTCTTCCTAGTGATAAACAGTTCAGGGCCAGCTGTGGCCACTTTGCACTGCCATTTGGTTTCAAGTGGAAACTGTCACTTTAAATTTTGAGATCTGTGCCCATGCGTAGTAGAACCCTCTGGGGGTAGGAGTGGGGTGTCTACTTGCTCAGGCACCCCCTCTAGTCACCAGAGTGAAGGTGCACAGACAGTGAGAGACCATTGAACAAATACAAAAAAAAAAAAAAAAGAATGTCCACACCTTTATCTCTGTGGTTCTGTCAGGTATCCGTGGTTTCTCTGATCCTTCCCCGACTCGATTTCTTCCAAGATCGTAGCTCTGGGAGCAGCTGAGCATCTTGGAATAGAAAGCAATGCATTTCTTGCTTCTGCTACAAATTCCCCTAGCTGTAAGCCTTCCAACCTTCCTAAATATTCCTTTATATGTGATTCAGAGATCTGGCACCATCCCCTGATTCTGCTTGGTCCGGTATTCTCTGTGTTGCTGCTGATGGAGCTCCTCACTGCACTTCCACCTGATCCTCCATCTTGTTTTTTCTCTTTGAATTCTTAGCATCTGTTTTTAAACTCTGAAATTGTGATTTGTATTCTTCTACTTTTTTATTTTCTGTAAATATACATGTGCATTTTTGGAAGAATTGGGATACCTTAGTGTACACTGGTAGTACTGTAAGAAGTGCTGGTGGCACTGTAGGATAAGCACTGGACTGCTAACTATAAGGTTGGCAGTGCACCACTCTGCTGGAGAAAGATAAGCCTATCTGTTCCTATAAAGCTTTACAGTCTTGGAAACCCTATACAGGGCTGCTATGAGTCGGCACTGACTCCATGGTAGTGCGTTTGATTGTTTTGGTGGTGCTATGGGTTAGGCATCTGGCTGCTAAAGGCAAGGTCTCCACAGGAGAAAAATGGGGCCATCTGCTCCCATAAAGATTTAGTGTCAGAAAACTTATATAAGGTCACTGTAAGTCATAATCAACTCGATGCTAGTGGATTTGGTTTTTGGTTTGTCTGTTTATGATGTGTGGTGGGCCTTTTCATATCATTGAGTGTTTTTCTAGGAAGGTAATGGTTGTCTATCAAACATTACCTCGCTGTGTGGCCATTCATGTAGCCAAGGGTTGTGGTGGTACTGCACAGTCATGTTGCTTTCCACGTGGTTTTGTTTTGAGTCTTATTTTTGCCTCTGTGCACAAAAGGGCTGTGGTAAACATCCATACATATGTTTATATCCTTGACTAATCGTTTAGTGGTAAATTCCTAAAAGTATAATTGCCAAGGTGAAGGGTTGGTGCTTTTTAAGACTTGATACACATTTACCAAAATACCACCAAAAGCTCTGCAACAGTTTCCCATCAACTGTGTCTGGGTTCCTTTTCCCAGTCATTTCATCACTGTTGGAAATCACCATTCAGTTGGTTTTGTGTCATTTTAAAGTAGCACACTTTTCATTAAAAATACAGCATTGTAGCAAGTGTAAGATCCCCAGTATTCCCATTTCCACAGACAATTTTTTTCCCATGTTTTATTGTGAATTATATGATATTTTACATGGGAGAACTTTAGTTTTACATTCATTCCACCGTACAT
>NW_006408612.1:2900930-2947647 GCF_000296735.1 Chrysochloris asiatica
ACTCACTGGAGATTCTACCTTCCCCCAGGCCCTCTGGATCTAGGTTCCCTCTTGAAAGCTTGTAAGCCAGTCACTTCTTGCCTTTGTAGCCCCCAACCCCCCATTTTAGGTAGCCAATGTCCAAGTTGCCCATCCCTGTCTACTCTGTGTGTGGAGAGGGTGGGAATGATTCTTGACCACAGACAATTTTTAAGAGTTTCAAGAATCTTTATATTTTTTTTGTTCCATCAAATCTACCTACCCATTGTTGTTGAGTTGCTTCTGGCTCATAGTGACCCTATAGGACAGAGTAGAATTCCCTTCTAAGGTTTCCAAGTCTGTGATCTTTACAGAAGCAGACTGCCACATCTTTCTTCCACAGAATTGCTGGTGGGTTCAAACCACCGACCTTTGGGTTAGCATCCAGGCACTTAGCCACTATGTCTCATGGATCATGCTATAGCTGTTGGTCTCTAATCTGCTTTGCAAATTTCTAATCTTTTCTACTTACCTCTCTGTCTATCAATTCAGACACACAGTCATATTCTTGACAACATAATAGTCAATTGTATTTAATCAGTCATCAGTTGAAGGATATTTTAAATTATCTCTGATTGTAACTATTATAAACCATATGCTACAGTAGATAGAAGGAGTTCTGATAGTGTAGTGGTTACGAATCGGGCTGCAGACCTCAAGGTCAACAGTTCGAAACTGCCAGCTGTTCTGTGGGAGAAAGATGAGGCTTTCTGCTCCCATAAAGATTTACAGACTCGGAAACCCTGTACAGGGTCACTATGAGTCAGAACTGACTCCACGGCACATCACCACCACAGTATATACTAACACATAATTTATAGTGTAGTCCAGGTGTGGCACTGTAAGATAAGCACTGGACTGCTCACCACAAGGTCAGCATTTCCTTGGAAACCCTATACAGGGTCACTTTAAGTTGGAACTGACTTGATGGCACTGAACAATTGCAATGTAGTATATACAGTAGACATGTAATAATTTTTTGTTTCATTTTTTGTCTTTTATGAGAGATTTCTAGAAATGTAAATATTTATTTGATTAAGCCTTGTTTGTTTTAATTATTTGACTTTATAGTCATTTCTGATTTGTAAAGAAACGCATAGTAATATTCACCCTTGGTGAACAAGGCTGTGTACCGTTGGTGCCCCCATTGCCCGGTAGACTTCCAGAAGGGTGCCAGGGGTTGAAGAAACCATAATACCTAAAATATAATCCCAAACAAAAACCCTGGGCATAGGAAACCCAACCTCGGAACATCTTTGAAGAGAGTATGATATAATGAAGGTCATATAGTATAAAAGAAGAAACACTTTCTGATGAAATGGCAAGATCTAGGAAATTCATTGCATATGAAAACTAAAAATCATAGGAGAAGCTGCAAATGGTGAAAGTAAGAGAAGTGAAAATGAGTGAAGAGTGTTCATCCGAAATATTAGTGAGATCAAAGAAAGAAGCAAAAAATGAAGTCCAGTTAACCAAATAGAGAGGGATGAGCTCAGGGAAATGTGGACAGCCAGTAGTGGGTTGTGTATCTCACTTGTTAAGTGTTTTCGACTCAGTTCTGACTTAGCTACCCTGTATAGGGTTTCCAAGGGCCAGCTGGTGAATTTGACTAGGTGGTATTTATCAATCGTCGTGGGGAGCTCGTGACCTTCTGAGCCACCCCAGTAAGGCGTGATGTGTTTCTATGTGCTCTCCTAGGTTAAAAGATGCAGACTCGTATCTGGTGGGTCTCAAACACTGCTGTGATATTGATGTTTCTCTCTGTTCATATAGGTATTAATCTTAAAATAACTCAGCATTTAAAAAATGTAGACAACCGCACAACATTCAGGCATTTTAGCAACGTTTCCATGAGATAGCAATTTGAAGCTCTGGTTCTAGGTAGAAGAAACGCCCTCCAATATCAAGAAAAGTTGTGACTACCTATACCAAAATTTGGTTGTAAGCTTTTTCCCAGTAGATGATCCAACTTTTAAATAAAACAACAGTGACCATCAAGTCAAAACCAGCTCACAGTGATGCCATGAATGAGCGCTCCATGGGGTTCTCAGTGGCTGGTGTTTGAATAGACCACCACGCCTTTCTTCTGCGGAGCTTCTAGGTAGATGTGAAGTTCAAGCCTTTCAGCTAGCAGCTGAGCTCATTAACCATTTGCTCCAGTCGGGGACTCCGGCCTGACTTTAGTCCATTTAGTATTTGCTTCGGTCTGTGTCATTGACATTTTAATACCCTTCTTTTAACATTCTCATAAGTTGGTTGGTAATGAACCCTATAAATTTATTTTGTCTTTCCTTATAGATTATACAAAAGTGGGTTTCAAATTTCTAGAACTTAATATGTTAGCAGCAAGAGCGGAAACAATTCCCTTGTATAACAAATGAGAAAATAAATCCAGGTTTGTTAGGTGACTTACTAAGTTCCTAAAGGCTGGATCCTGAGAGAAAAAGATCTAGTACCCTACTCTTCCCAACTTTAGTCCTGGGTGTTTTCCTAACTAACTTATTATAGTACTTAGGGTTAGTAAATAATGCCACTGAAATGCAAGACAGCTGAACCAATCAAATTTGTTTGTGTTGAAAGACAAGTTTCCATGATGCATTTATACTGTCTTTTTAAAATTGTGGGTGTATGGTGTGCTTTAAAAACAGAAATAAAACTAGGTTTTAGGCACTGTAGTATAAGCACTGGACTGCAAAAATCCTATATACTCTTCAGAAATCGTATATAGGATCACTTTTTAGTAAGCCTTCAAAAATTAAGATTTACTAATGTAGCTAAATACAAAACAGAATTTCAGATTCTCATAGAATTCAGACTTCCTGGAATCTTGGAGAGTGGATGAACCTGCTGAAATTATTGCCCTGAAATAATCTTTTAAAATTTAAACCAGAAATAGCCTCTGAAGTCTTCTTAAAACCAGACAATAGTTTATGTTGACTAATAAAGAATATCCACCTTGAGCATTACTCTGTTTTAACATCTATCTGTGGATCAGATTGAAAGCAGCAACTGGGAGGATATAGGAACCTTAGAAGACAGTGAGTTGATGCTAATGGGGGAGGAGAAACTCAGCAATGGAGGATGAGAATGGTTGCAAAACTCCAAAAATGGCCCAATGTCACAGAGACTGTTGAATGGGTGTATAGTTTGCATATTGTCAACAGCAACAAAAATAAAAATTAAATGTTTATAAAACAATTTAGTTAGTATTTTAGAAGCTAACTGCGAACTAAAATAAAAATTAAAAGGTGTAAACAGTTGAGATAAAGGGAAGTCAAGAAACAGGATCAGGGAATCTTAGCACTCTAGACCTTTTTGTTGGCTCCCACCTGGAGCTGTGGGTTAATGCGCCAGACTTTAAAGTCGGTTGAACTGCATGGTCAGTGGTTCAGGCTCACCAGCTGCTCCTTGGAAATCTATACAGGGTCACTATGGGTCAGAATCAACTTGACAGCACTTAACAATAACAACAACCTTTACTCTGAATGGGCTCATGGGTTTTTACTCATGCTCTCTCTAGCTTACCAATAAATTGATTCCAGGAGTTTGAAAAAGCTGTTTGAGACATGATATGTATTTTTCTGTAGAAACACTGTTCTTTAGGATAGTTGGTTGAGTTCACCTCAAGCCCAGCAGAGTCGGCCTAACTGAAACCATATGGTAATGAAACCACAGAGAACCATAGCATCCATTCTGAGTTATGGCTGGGAAGTGCTGGAGGTGAGCATTGTGGTAGTATTCCCCAGCCTGCCCTACACTGGTATTAAGTCAGCCTGTGACATAGGTTGCCCAGTGGTGCCCGTTGGACTGTGGGCTGTGGACAGTAGGGAAATGATGAATACTAACATGGAAGGGACAGAAAAAAGGTGTTTCTATGGCTGCTTGAATGTTTGCAGGCTTGGTTATACCGAGTATGGAAAAGGTTAAGGATTTAAGTTATTTTCTTTAGAAATGGGGGGGAATCACATGTATAAAGCTGTTTTTATCCCTCCTGTGATTTTTAAGATCTACTAAGAAGCTAAAGGAGCCCTAGTGTGGTGCTGTGGGTTAATGCATTGGACTGCAAAGTTGGTTTGAACCACAAGGTCGGTGGTTCAAGCTCACCAGCCACTCCTTGGAAACCCTATACAGGCCGCTATGGGTTGGTACCTACTTGACGGCTTTTAACAACACCAAGCTAAAAGAAGCCTAGTGACACAGTGGTTCAGCACTGGGCTACTAACTGAAAGTTTAATGGTTTGAACCCACCAGCTACTCCTTAGGAGAGAAAGATGTGGTACTCTACTTCTGTAAAGATGACAGCCTTGAAAATCCTGTGGGGCAGTTCTGGTTTGTTCTATCGGGTCACTAAGAGGCAGATTCGGTGCCACAGCCACATGTTTAGGGAGCTAAGGATGCCATCTAGTATGTGAATTCATCTTACGCTGAAAGTAATAAAAACCTGACCTGGTGTGTTTTTTAACTCTTGTCTACAGATCCCGGCCTGTGATTAACATTCTGAAAACCATGACAGTACTTCCTAACAGAATTGATCTCCGCCAGAAAATGTCTTGCGCGGCACCTAGTGGGATATGGTGAGCATCTCAAGTCTCACACCTCTGCTCTTTGATGCCCTTGTTGCCTGAGGAGCCACAGGGAAGATGAAAAGGGAAGACAGGAGTCTGCCATGTGTAGAACATTTTACTCATCAGTGGGCTGGTGGCATATTTGAGAACTGGGGAAACGTGTGTGGTTTGGTTTTTTTTCTGCTGCACTTATGCATCCTTTAAAATATGTATGTTTGATTTTATACAGCCTCAAGGTTAAGGCCTGTTTTGAATATACTGCCAAACCCACTGGTTATAACCCTTCCATAGGTAAGTACCCAGACCTGTTTGTAAAATATTTTCTGTTAACCAGGTTGAAAGTTCTGCCTAACTGCCAGAAAAGTTAACCTGCAATGTCTAACATGGGTTCATTACAGTTTTTTTTAAAAAAAGAAATTAAGTTTATATATTGCCTCTCCTTGAATCAGGGGCCTGTAGCACAGAGGGGAAACCTCTCTGCTGCTAGTCCCTATTTGAATTTCCCCAGCAGATGGTTGAGGACAGAATGTCTTGGGAACGTACTCATTTGCTCCCACAACCATTTCCTCAATTTCTGTCTTTGAAAGCCAGTGTGGAAAATTGGTTTTGTGGTTGTGAGCTAGTGAGTGGTGGTTGTAGAAGGGTGCCTGTAGGAGACTGAATACAACACAAAGTAAGTGCTCTTCATCCCCAGTTTCCTCCCCAAGAGGCCCCTGTGGCCTGGAACACCCAAGCTGCATCTGTCCTCACAGGAACTAGTATTGCGCGGGTGGGAGCTGTCGGTCAAACTTGGGAGTTTAGAGGCTCGGCCTCTACTGGTGCTTCCAGCTTTGATGCCAGTTGAGCCGACAACACGGAGCAAGTCACTTCACATTGGAGTTTTATTTCCCATCAAAAAAAAAGTTTGTGGTGGGCTCAGATGAGTTGATGTGGCGAAAGCAGCCTGTCATTTACTCTCCTTATAATCGAAGAGGAAGGATTCTTGCCCCAAATGTTGACAATACTAATCATGTTCTGGCGTGGAGCTGTAGGATCAGCCCTGGACTGTGAACCACAAGGTTATAGCAGTTCAAGCCCACTAGCCACTCCTTAGAAACCCTATGCTGGGTGGCTGTGAGTTGGAATAGACTTGATGACAACATAACAGCAACAAAAATCATGTTCTGCTCTGAAGTAGTGGGGTACACATGGTTAGCACGGCTTGGCTACTAACCAAAAGCCTAGTGATTTAAATACACTCAGAAGTGCCTCTGAAGAAAAACCTGGTGGTTTTTTCCAAAAAGATTGAGTCCCTAAGAATCCTGTGGAGCACAGTTCTACTGTGACACGCATGGGTTTGCCGTGAATCAGAGTTGACTTCTTGGTGCTGTTGTTAAGGCAGCATCAAGTTGATACCAACTCATAGTGACCCTACGCATGACTTGACAACTGATTCATTATGCTTTAACAATAATGATCGTAACTGAAGTCTAATATCAACTGGAGACATTGGATTCCTGGTATGTTTTAGTAGCAGCCTTACCTCTCCAGGTCGGAGCCATCTGATCCAGTTCTAAAGTCAAGGCCAGTGTGTGGAATTTAAAGAGGATTTCCCTCATGGGTCGTACTCATGAACCTTGCAGCTCAGTGTCCCTTGTTTTATGCCAGAAGAAGGTTTGTGCAAGGACAGGGTGTTTCTTCTGTTTTACACACCTTGTGGTAATGAGTTCTCCTTGAGCCCCCCACAGTTACCATGATTATTTTTTTTTAATATAGCGCACAAAGGAGACTAATGCATGAGAGGGTTTTGTGGTTCACAAACCCTGTACGATGCACACATTATGTGTGTAAAGTGGGGTGGTGGTTGTTAAGTGCTGTTGAGACAGTTCTGATTCACAGCAACCCTGTATAGGGTTTCCAAAGCTGTAAATCTGTGTAGGAGCAGAAAATCTCATCTTTCTCCCTCAGGGTAGTTGGTAGGCTCAAACCACCAATCTTGTGGCTCACAGTCCAGTGCTTATCCTACAGACCCACGATGCTCCCCCAAAAGTTTGGTAATAGTGTCCAGTTTGCAGTAGGGCTCTGATTCTGAATGAAGTACTCTTACCTATAGGATGGAAATACAGTTAACCCCTGCCTACCTTCTTGTTATCTAAAGGACTGCTTTGTTTTCATTGTAATTTTCATTATTAAAATATGTCCATTTTTAAGTTCCAGAGTTTGGTAAATAAGTCTGCCCTCACCCAATTCACACTTCCAAGTCTTAGAGCTGTCATGTCCAGACTTGAAGCTTTCCAGTCAGGTGGTTTCTTCATCTCCTTGGTCTTTTTGGCCTCCTTTGTTGGGCCCTTACAAGATGCATTGGTGTAAATGTATTTTGGCTTTGTGTGCAGGTGGAGCCATGATTTTTCACTTTGCTCTTTGATGTGGCCAACATAGTCTTTGAGTATGGAAAGAAAATGTAGACCATGATTTCTCAAACCCTTCATTCAGTGCTGTTTGTATTGTTTTTACCCAAATGTACCACCTTCCACTTACCCACTTGGATGACAGGCTTATATCACTACTAGAAAGACAAAGACAAGGAGGAACCGTGATTCTAGAACTAGCCAGCAGAGACGAACTGAACTGGGGAAACGTTTGTCTACTAGTCTGACTGTCGTTTTGTCAGACCACTCTCAGCTTAACTATAGATGTGGAATTTCATCCAGGTGCTCCTTGTTTCTCCCTAAATCAATCATCTATATATGATACATATCTAACTTTCCCCTGTTTTTAAATCTAGCATTTTATGAGCATGTAAACTAATGTCATTTAATTATAGAACTCTTCCATTAACCAGATGTCTACTGATGGCCTATTTTGGGTAGAACTTTCTCTGAAGGTATTCAGCACAAACCCATTTTGATTACCTGTGTTTCCACCATATGGACAAATTCTAAACGAGACAGGGCAGAACTTCCACAAGGTGGCATAAATTAATGTATCTAAAATAGTCCCCTGGGATCTGAGACTCTGAGCTTAGTGTTTGGCCAGGCTGTTTGAAGTCTGCAGTCGTAATCTGTGGGATTTCATACGGATAGATATATAATTGAGTCTTAATGAGTACTCTCCTTGGCTTGCTCCTCTAGCGGTCAGCAAAGGTGGCCAGCAAGGATTTTAAGATGCTGTGAACTGTCTGGAAGGCTAGGAAAAGGCAGAGTGGGATTGGTAGATGAGCGATTTTAATGCACCCACACCCTCCCCGACTTTTGCTGGGGGGTGGGAAACTCAGCATGTGAGCCCTCATCTGACCCCTTGTGAAGTTAGCAGGTCACTGATAAATGAGTGATGTCAAGACTGCAGAGGGCCGAAAATGGGGAGCATTCTACTTTGTGACATTTAAGAATTCTTTAGCTGGACTCAGAAATTACTGTGAACCTGTCAGCATTTCTGAATTTTGGTCTGACATATCTGAATGGCTATTGTTTCAAGCATAGTAATAGTGTATGTGTGTATTTCTGTGTGTGTGTTTGTGTGTGTTTATAGGCAACCAGTTAGCCCCACCTCCATTTCCCTTCATCCGTCCGTCCCTGTGTATCATACATATCTGTAGTTCCTGTAAGACTGACGTGCTCCTGGCCTTGGCTCTGCGTCATTGCTGTTGCTGCTAAGTGCTGTGGAGTCGGCTCCAACTCGCTGAGATCCTGTACAGGGTTTCCGAGGAGCAGCTGGTGAATTTGAACAGCCGACTTTACGGACCAGTGCATTATCCCACAGCGCCACACCAGGCTCCCTTAGGAGATAAAAAAAAAGGAAAATAGGAAAAAGAAAACATTCACATCAGTATCACAAAGTTTTCAGTGACTGATTTCCCATGAGTAGACCACCAGGCCTTTTTTTCAAGACACCCTTGGATTGACGCAAACTGCTAATCTTTTGTTGAGCAGCCAGGCATGTCAGCTAGCTTTGGCATTTCCCAGGGGCTGCCAACTAGGGACTGTTGTTAAGTGGACACCCACTCAGTAGAGGGCTAGGTTATTGTTGTTGTTAAGTGGGTTTTATGGGTGCCACACCAGGACTCCATCCACCAAGGTTACCCTCAGCTCAGTAGGAGACATACAGAGTTCTCTCCGAGTCCTGGTGTGGCACTGTAGGATCACACTGGACTGCTGAAGTTGGCGGTTCAAACCTGCCAGCCGCTCCTTGAAAACCCTCTAGGCTCACTAGGAGCCCAGAGGAGGGTTCAGGGAAGGCTTCCCGGATGGGGTGATGAGCACAGAGGCCAGGCAGCAGCTGAAGGAAGGAGTAGTTCTGCAGACGCATGAGAAACCACATCTGGGAGCCTTTATAAATAACCACCTTTCACTTGCATTCCAGGCTTGGAAGCTGCGTGGTCTGGAATTAGTTACCTACCTTTCTAGGTTGCCTCTATTTTGTTCATCTGCAAAAAGAGAGAATTAAAATAAATACTCTAAATAGTCTCTTCTGACTGTAATGCGAATATTAGAAAGTAGGTGGTTCACTTTATGTGCTTTCTGTAGCAGCTTTCTTTACTCAAGGTTGATTTCTCTGGTCCTTTGCACAGGTCGGCTTGCTTTCCCCTCTGACAGTTAGTGAGGGCTTAATGAATCTAAGTAACTAAAGTAGTGGCCCATGAAACACATAGTTAGCAGCTACATCCAGTGAACTGACAAAGAATGCATTCTGAAGTCAAGAAATGAGATTCTGATCATCCAGAATACTGGCTTGCCTCCACGCTGCATTAGTGTAGGCAATCGAGAGCAGGCTGTCACAAGGGGCTGGGAGCTTGGGCAATGGAGCTTTGTCACTCAGCAAGCAATAAATTCTAGCCACTAAAGAATAGATTTTCCTTTTTAAATTCTTTATTTTCAAAAAGTGAAAGAACTCATCATGCTGTCAAAAGATTATCCATTTCTGTTGCCATTGTGTTGATCCCGGCTCATGGTGACCCCAAGACACGGAGTAGAACTGCTTTGTCAGGTTTTTAAAAAAAAAATACCTGTCTGTATATCATGAGACCTTTCAAGGTGCCTGTGGGTGGGTCTGAACCACCAACCTTTTGGTTAGTCATTGGAATATTCTTATCTATGCTTTTCAAACTTTAGGATGTCTAAGAGTCTCCTTTGTTGTTTTTATTAAATGCCCTCTGGAGTCCACTCATAGCAACCTTGTATAGGGTTTCCTAGGAGCAGCAGGTTACCTTCTGTTTCAAACAGACATTGCAGTCCAGCACATCAACCCACAGCACCACATCTGAACTCCAAGAGTCTCCTAATGGTCCCTTTAAATGTAGATTCTGTGTGTTCCTGCAGAGCCATACTCTAGGGAGATGCTGAAGTTGCCATTCTATAGGCCCTCTTTGAATAACAAGGCACAGGGGGCCCCATGGTGTGACGATGTTGTGGGATAGGCATTGAACTGCTAATCACAAGGTTAGCACTTCTAACCTGCAAGCCACTCCCTGGGAGAAAGCTGAGGCTGTCTGCTCCCGTAAAGAGTTAACAACATATATAGGGTCGCTATGAGTTGGAATCTACTCCATGGCAGTGGGTATGAAGTAAGTTAGTTCAGGCCCTTAGGGAGAGTTGGATCCCTCTAGGTGAATTAAGTATATTGTGTGTGTCTCTGAATTCAGCCAAGAACTGAGACACTAAGTAGACACTGTTGAGAGGTTTTGACTTATTCTCGAGCTCCCCCATGTGGCCTCTGTGAAAAGTTACCTTTGCACAATTTTTCACAGCAATGGGAGAGAGGAAGGACAGCTCTCCTATAAACACCACAAATGGTTGAAATGCATACTAGCAGGACTTATGAAGGTAAACATTGGCAATGGGGAAGTATTCTTCTAGAAGAAATGAAGGAAATACCTTTAAAAGCAACTCAGACTTAATAGCTGAATCGTGCATGGATGCCCTGGAAGTTGACATGGTTTTGTTAATTTTATCTAGTCATTGTGGGCACACTCGAAGCTGAAAAGGAAAGAAGGAAATCTGGGCTATCGTCAAGAGTTCACTTTCAAAACCAAGTGTCTGAGCCCAAGCACACTCGGATACTCACTCTGAACGGGCAGAAGCAGAAAGCCTGTATGGAGGAAACCCTCTGGCTGCAGGTGAGGGCTGCCGGGCGGTCAGTCTGTGCTTTAAAGGAGACAGAGGCTGGGTTTTAGGTTTTATAACATCTATGTTTCTTAGAGTTTTACTCTATGTACCCATTTTTTCATTACAAATTACAGCATCATTTTGGATTCCCTCAATAGTGTTGTTGTTGTTGTGTGCCGTGGAGTCAGTTCTGACTCATAGTGACCCTTATATATAGGGTTTCCGAGGCTGTAAACCTTTATGGGAGCAGAAAGCCTCCCTTTCTCCCGCGGAACAGCTGGTAGTTTCAAACTGCTGACCCTGAGGTTAGCAACCCAATTCGTAACTGCTACACTACCAGTATTCTTTAGTATATGACTTTCTATGTACTGTACTTAACTATATCACTGCATCCTTTTCAGGAAAATATCAGAGATAAACTTCGCCCCATTCCCATAACTGCTTCAGTAGAGATCCAAGAGTCTGGCTCTCGTCGGCGAGTGAATTCACTTCCGGAAGTTCTTCCAATTTTAAATTCAAACGAACCCAAGACAGTCCATTCAGATGTAAGTCTTCCTGACTTTTTTGGGGTCATATTATATTAAATCATATATCTTTGAATGCACTGGAACTAGTAACTTGCTTTAAAGGCCTTTGTTTTATACAAAGTAAGGTTTTGAATATATACTGTTTGAGGAGATTTGTTTTCCAAATTAGCAACGAAAACAGACACATGCAATATATAACTTAGAGCCAGAGAGTTGGTTTTTTGCTTTTATTTTGTTTTGTTTTTCGTATTTTTTGGCCATTTCTGAGACTATGTAATTGACAAAGTTTATTATTCTTATATCAAGCTTTCCTGGAAATGCATGCAGAAAGAAAGATACAATATATTTTACCATTGAAAATATTAAGATGTAAAGACAAAACTATTTGTTGTTAGTCTGAACAAGGAATCGGAATTAAAGAATATCAAAATCTAGGAACACAAAAGACTATTAGCAATGAGTCAGTCAGTGAGTGCCTTTTATAGGCTAAGTAATCCTAGAAAAATTTGTTACCCGGCTTACTGGACACCTCATATGAGGTGGAATATATTTACAAGGGCTGCAGGGCCCCTTGTGCAGTGGGTTAAGCATTGGTCAGTGGTTGGAACCCACCAGCTGTTCCGAGGGAGAAGGATGAAGCTGTCTGCATCCATAAAGATGTGCAGTCTCAGCAACCCGCTGGGACAGCGCCTTTGTTCTATAGGGTAGCTGTGGATTAGCGTTCACTAGGCAGACTGGTTTGGGTTAGGCAGGAGCAATGGTATCTTTTAACATTTTCCCACATTTTCGTTGGTTGCTGTTGAGAATGTACACAGCAACATATACACCAGTTCAGTATGACTTGAAGGGATTTTGTGGCTTGTGGTGTGAAGATTGTCTCGGGGCAGTAGTTTCGGGGATTCACCCACTCCCGTGGCTTCAAGGAGCTGTGGCATGTTGATTTGGCACATGTGCCAACCTGTCGGGGCTGGAGAGTCTGCTCTGGGGCCCTCAGTCCTGGTGAATGACTAATGTAGCCGCTTAGAAGTCCTTGCTGCATTAGGCGCAGGAGCTGATGTCTGTCTAGTACAGCTGCAGTCTGTTGCAGTTTATTGCCACCAAGTATAGTCCCTCCGTGTTGAATGTCATTTCTTGTTATGTTGCTATCATGTACATTGCCAGCTTCATAGCCATGTTAAACATAATCAGACCGTTTTCCTAAGTATTGGTCCATGTGGTTATTGAGCAATTAACATTGGGCTGAATGGTGGTGGTGGTGGCCACGTGCCGTGGGGTCAGTTCTGACTCATAGCAACCCTGTATGGGGTTTCTGAGGCTGTAAATCTTTATGGAAGCGGAAAGCCTCATCCTTCTCCAACATTGGACTAAATGAATACGCCATCATTTGCTTTCTGACCTGAAGCTCTGTTTTCTTCATCGTACAATCGGGACTGATAGTAGTATATTCCTCATAGATTTGTTGTGAGAATTAAATGAGTTAAATATGTGATAATGGTATCTAGCATCATCATCATTATTCATAATTCGTACAATTACCCTATAAAGTAGCATGACGGTATCTCCAGGTTACCTGGTAAAACATAGACTCTGAAAGGTTAAATTACTTGTTCAAGGCCATGCAATTCTCAGTAAGGGGTAGAGCTGAGTTTGGAGCGTAGATCCGGGTGGCTGCAGGGCTCATTCCTACCCTGCCCTTGCCAAAGCATTCTTAAACCAATTTTCTTAAAAGGCAGAGTGGGGATTCGATGCATGGCAAGGTATGTTTCAAACCTGATTCTCACGGATTGACCTTGTGATGTAGGGAAATGAAATAATCAGTCACCTATTTAGATAGATGCCTTTCTGAGTCTTTAATAGTGTTAAACATGCTAATATTGTTTTCCTGCAGGTACACTTCTTAAAAGAGGGATGTGGAAACGACAACATATGTAATAGCAACCTTAAACTGGAGTATAAGTTCTGTACCCGAGAAGGAAATCAAGACAAATTTTCTTATTTACCAATGTAAGAATCCCTCTGTAGCAATTGCAAAATGACTCAGACTTTCCAATGGTTCGCTGTTAAGAAATGGTTATTGAAAATGTATTGAGGACTTTGGTGATTTCTTTTTTTTTGTTTGTTTTTTTTATAGTCATAAAGGTATACCAGAGCTAGTTCTAAAAGATCAGAAGGATATTGCTTTAGAAATTACTGTGACAAACGGCCCTTCCGATCCAAGGAACCCCACCAATGATGGTGACGATGCCCATGAAGCTAAACTCGTCGCCACATTTCCAGACACGCTGACTTACTCTGCTTTCAGAGAGCTGAGGTCTTTCCCTGTAAGTGGTTTTAGGCACCAGCTATGCTTGGGGGCAGGGGCAATCCGCACACTGTATGGCAAATCTGTGAACAAGTTCATTTTTCTCTTATAGGAGAAACAGCTGAGTTGTGTTGCCAACCAAAATGGCTCGCAAGCGGACTGTGAGCTTGGAAATCCTTTTAAAAGAAATTCCAACGTAGGTGATGCATTCACATACTTTTCCTTTTACTTGTTTTAGCACTGTTACAATTCACAATGCTGATCTACGTGGCCTGTGCTAATGGCTATTTATATTTTTTAGGTGACTTTTTATTTGATTTTAAGTACAACAGAAGTCACCTTTGACACCACAGATCTGGATATTAATCTGAAGTTGGAAACGTAAGAGCTCCTTCACTCTTTCATTCACTATTATTTCATGAAATTGTAGGCAGGCAATGAATTGGCCCTGACCTAGCTCATAAAAGTGTAATTGTAATAAGAAAAGTGACTGTTAAAATAAAACCCTATTGTCTCCTTTTCATTTCAGAACAAGCAATCAAGATAATTTGGCTTCAATTACAGCTAAAGCAAAAGTGGTTATTGAGCTGCTTTTATCGGTGTCCGGGTAAGTGTTTGTGTTTAGCCTAACAAATCAATGTTTGAAAGAACCATTTACAATCCTCACTAAAACCAGTGTTTTTTAATTTAACAGAGTTGCTAAACCTTCCCAGGTGTATTTTGGAGGTGCTGTTATGGGTGAGCAAGCTATGAAATCTGAAGACGAAGTGGGAAGTTTAATAGAGTATGAGTTCAGGGTAGGTTGGAGCTGAGTTCCGTTGGTCCTTTTATTATTCCCAAACCTACCATACTATATATATGATCTTGAATATGCGATTTTTATAACTAAGCATTTGTTTATAGTGCTTAGTTTAAAATGAGTTTGCTGAGGGAGGAATAATTCCAAAAGGGAGGGGCAGAATGGTTGCAGAATTCAAAGAATACAATCAATGTCACTGAATTGTGCATGTAAAAGCAGTTGAATTGGTTTATGTTGTGCTGTGTTTATACTCAACATAAGTCTTTGTACAGAATCCAATTTAATTTGTTTTTTTTATTTTTATTTTTTGTTTTTTTCTTTAAGCTAGAATTTTAATATATATGATTGGACTTCAGAAAGTTTATGGAAACATTCTGTTATTTTTAATCCCATTTTTCTACGTGCTTTTTGAGGGCCCCTTGTATGTGGTATAGAAACAAAGTATAATATTTGATTTTTCTGTCCAAAACCCATAAACCAAAGAAGAGCCTTGTTGTTGTTGTTAAGTGCCGTCGAGCGGGTTCCCACTCATAGCAACCCTGTATAGTGTTTCCAAGTAGCTGGTGGGTTTGAATCTCCAACCCTGTGGTTAGAAGTCCAGTGCTTACTCTACAGCACCACACCAGGACTCCGATTATGGAAAGCTGTTGTTGTTAAGTACTGTCGAGTCTGTTCTAACTCATAGCAACTCTGTATAGGGTTCCTGAAGAGCAACTTGTAAGTTTGAATCACCAGTCTTGCAGCCAAGTGCTTATCCCATGGCACCTCACCAGGACTCCCCCCCCCCCCCTTTTTTTTTTTTCTCCTTTTGGAATAGTCGGTGTGAATTTGGTATATGCCAATAAAACCAATTGCTGTCAAATTATTTTCAACTTAAGGTATTCTCACATGTGTCAGAATAGAAAGAACTGTGTGCCCTAGGGTTTTCATTGGCTGATTGTTTCGGAGTAGATTGCTGATTCTTTCTTCCCAAGTTCTCTGGGTGGACTCCAGCCTTTGTGTTAGTAGATGAGCTTGTTAAACTGTTAGCACCACCCAGGGACTCCATAGGCCAATATAGAAGATTAATCATTGGCTCTGCACCAGTTCAAAGTAGACATTCAGTATCTGCACAGCTAAATGAGCATAAAAACCGGGTGCAGCGCTCACTCAGGACTCAGGCGCGAGTTTTGCTGAAATCACCTCACCCTCCTGAAAGCATAATGACCATAGAGTAGAAGTCTGAGATGGCCACAGTGGGCCTGCCCCTGACTCTCGCTGGATGAAGAAGCTGAGTTCTGCTCTGGTTCTGTGTTTAGTTAGCTAGTGCTGCAGTTCAGTAGTTCTGTTAAGTCATAAACATCGCTACTTAAAATTCTGTTCGGTATAGCCATCCACTGTTGATAACAGAAATGTATTTTCTCATGGAAGGTCCTTATCTCCTCCCCACACCTGTGGAGCTGGTGTTTTTGGCATCAGTCTCCTCTGGGTCCCAGAAATCTCAGGGCAGAGACCCTGGTTCTAGTCCCAGCTCTTCTTTTGGGGGGTGGGGGTGGCATTGTAGATCGTCAAGTCCCTCCTGTCTGTCCGTTTTTATCTCCTGTAAAAGGTGATGCAGGCCACTGCCCAGGGAGCTCCCCTGCATAGGTAGCATCCTGGCTGTGAGCTAAGTAAGGGTGTTGCAGCCCACCCTAGTCTCCTTATAGCTGATTGGCTGATGATATTAGATGACATCGCGGGAGTGATTGCATCATTACATGCATGACTGCCAAACTCCTGGAAATCATGGCTGAGTCCAGTCGATGCATGTTTTGGGGGACACAGTTCAATCTGGGTTAGCTTCTTGGCACTAAAGCCAGCTTTGAGAGGTAGTAGTGTCGGTTCTGACCTCTCTGCAGGTGTGGCTGGAAAGAAGTCTGTGGGTTCCAGAGGGGATCTCCTCACAGACAAAGGAGGAAGCAGCCTCTTTGGTCATTGTGAATCAGAATTGACTCACTGGCCGTGGGTTTGGTTTTTTAAGTATTTATAATCCACATACCATATAATCACCCATTTAAAATGCAATTCAGTGTTTTTTAGTATATTCACAGAGCTATACAACAACCATCAATACAATCTAACTTTAAACATTTTCATCACCCCTAAAAGAAACTCATATTTATTAGCAGTCATTCCCAATTCTCTACGCCCTCTTCCCAGTCCTTGTTCTTGTGTACCGTCTAATTAATTCTTACTCACGATGACCCTGTATAGGGTTTCTGAGGAGCAGCTAGTGGGCTTGAACTGCCGACCTTGTAGTTCACAGTCCAGTGCTGATTCCCAGCCCTAAGCAACCACTACTCTATGTCTCTTTGACCTTTTTCTAAAAGTGGAAATTTGTTGACAAGAATCTTTAAGTGCAAATATCGATTTTGCGTACCCTTTAATACTCCACTGTTGGAGAATGTGCTTTTATTGGCTTTTTTCTTTTGGTTTTCAGAGCTGATAAATTAATTAATCTAGCATTATAAGAACCACACTGAGCTGATATGTATTATTTTCTAACAGGTAATTAATTTAGGCAAGCCTCTTAAGAACCTCGGCATGGCAACCTTGAATATTCAGTGGCCTAAAGAAATTCACAATGGCAAATGGTTGCTTTATTTGGTGAAAGTGGAATCCAAAGGGTTGGAAATGGTAACCTGTGACCCTCCGAGTGAAATCAACCTCCTGAACTTAAAGGTATGTTGATAGATGTCTTTAATGTCTCCGTCATCATAAACAAGAGAAGATAACTTTTTTTTTTTAATGTTGTGAATTATGTGATAGTTTACATGGGAGAACATTAGCTTTATGTTCTTCCTATCGTATATCATTTCATTGCCATGGTTACAATCCCCTCCATGCATCATCAACCAACCAAAGGGTATACTCTACAAGCCTGCCCCCTGGTTGTCAGCACACAGCCCCTCTCCCTCTCTGTGTCTAAAGTCCCTAGCCACTCCATCTCTCCACGTCATCGTCTCTGCCTCCATCTCAGGCATTACTGAAAAAGATAACTTTTCATGGGAAAATCATCACTTTCCTTAGGAACCTTACCTACCGGCATTTTCTTTAGTGTTGCAATTTTTAGCATATAGTTGAGTATCCAAGTCCATGAGGAGTTATTGCCGATTAGTGATCATCCTGGCACATAAGGCAGAAGAATCCTTCAGTACGTGTCGGTGCCAGTGATATTTTCTAAACCTTTAGGATCAGCAGTTACCCAACATGGTAATATACTCATAGCAGGGGGGAATGGGACAAGGCCTGGTTAGGGGTGAGCAGGGGGTGAGGGAGGATAGGTGTGAGCCACCAGTTTTAATTTCTAGTTGGTGTCTAATTGCACCAGCCAAAACTGTGTTGCATTTGTCGGCCGTGAAAATAAGCATTAGAACCAAACATGTTGCAGAGAGTCTTGGTACCTTAGCAAATGGCCTTCAAAGCTTTTCATTGTTACTTGTTTTGTTTTTTTTTAATAATATTTACCCTGTAGTCATAAAGTCTTAGGCACTGTGCTAAGCATTTCATGTGTACTTTCTCATTTCATTCTAATAGTCCTGTGACACAAGCACTTTTAGTATCCTGACCATTTTCACAGATGAAGAAAGGTAGAGTCAGAGAGATTGTAACCTGCCCTAAGTCACTCTGTTCTAAAGAGGCAGATTCAGCCTTCCAGCTCAGCTCTGCCTTCCGTTTTGTACACCCCGCTCCCTCTGTACTGCTTCACATGGTGGGACTGATTTCTTGTTCCCACTCCAGTCTGATGAAAGTTAGCTTTGTCGCTGCTTGTCTGTTTTAAATTCTAAAGCGACTGAGTCTGATCAGTGTTCACAGTGGGGTCTGGCAGATCCTCCTCTAATCATCAGCTTCCAAAACACACGGTGGCCCATTATTCCCAGTGGTTATTAAAAGGAAAAAAATGCAGTTTGAAAACTAGTTCTATGGCTGAGTTTTCAGTACTCTACTTTGAAGGACTCATACTGTGGTTCTTTTTGTCTCTTTCTTTCCCTCTTCGTCAATGTTGTGTATTCATTCAAGATGTGCTGATTCTACCATCCATTAAGTACGGTGCGGTGCTAGGGTGTGTACGGTACAAACAAGATCTGATCCCTGACCTAAAGATGCTCCTAATTGGGTAGGAAGATGGGAACAGAGAGAGCAGTCTTTTCTCTTTACCTGAGTGTTAAGGTCAGGGTGGAATGAATTGTCTTAACCAACTTGGCATTGAGGTTGGTAATAGCACATTCAGTTTACACTGAACTTATTTCTGTGCCTTTGAACTTAGCATTGGTTGGGATGGTGTGCTTATGGAGCTATGCACAGTGGTAACAAAGAAATAAAGTTGGAACTGTTTTGGATATGATTCTTCTCAGGAGTCTCACAACTCAAGGAAGAAACGGGAAATTGCTGAAAAACAGATAGATGATAGAAAATTTTCTTTATTTGCTGAAAGGAAGTATCAGACTCTTGTAAGTATTTTCAAACGCTGTGAAGATTTGACAAAGGCTGGGGGAGGGGGTCTTCCCCCAGGATATTGTGTTGTAACTACCGATCTCCCCTTTCCTTCTAGAACTGTAGTGTGAACGTGAGATGTGTGAACATCAGGTGTCCACTGCGAGGGCTGGACAGCAAGGCTTCCATTATCTTGCGCTCGAGGTTATGGAACGGCACGTTTCTGGAGGTGTGCCTCTGCTCTGTCCCCAGAAGTCATTTGCCACCTGTTAGGACATTCCTCATGTCTCTAGTAGGTTCACTAACTTTGTCTCCAAACAGGAATATTCCAAATTGAACTACTTGGACATTCTTGTGCGGGCTTCCATTGATGTGACTGCTGCTTCGGAGAATATCAAGCTGCCAAACGCAGGCACTCAGGTGAGGAAGGTCCCCCAAGCCCTCAAGCAGGCACAGAGAAAATCACTCTTTCCTCTACTCCACACCCACGGCCTGAAGCCAGGCTTCTTCTCCCTCATGATACTGTTACCTCCACCTAGGAGAAGACAGATAATGTCTTAAGGTTCAGCTTTTCAGCAGAACTTCCAGACTAAGATGGACTAGCCATTGAAAACCCAGTGGGTCTCAACAGTCCAATCCCATAGTGCAATGTGGTTGCTAAGAGTCTGGAAGCTGACAACAGTAACTAACAGAAAAAGCAAACCAAGAGGTGTTTTCAGAAAACCGTTGAAAAAAATTAAATAAGTCTAGGGTCATGTAGTTCATTGGGGCATATGGTAGTCTTGAGAGCTATTGACTCAATGAAAGAATGTATACACTTCTCAACCCTGCAGAAAAGAAACCCCAGGTCTTACAGGGTCTCTCCTGATAACAGCCATTACTGGATTTCTGGAATGATGGTAGCTTCATTGTATCATGGGTGGGTAGCCCATGTCATGTTTAATCAGATGCAGTTATTGGAAAAAATCTCTTTATATATAAATCCAAAGTTGAACCTTGTAAAATAAATCCCTGGCGATGACCCCTAGGATGAGTCCCAAACAAGTTCTTAAAGTACCCTTTCAAATAATTGAAGGAGACTATGAAGCCCCCTTACGGAGCTCTGATAGTGTAGTGGTTACCAATTGGGCTGTGAACTGGAAGGTTAGCAGTTCGAAACTACCAGCTGTTCCGTGGGAGAAAGTTGAGGCTTTCTGCTCCCATAAAGATTTACAGCCTTGGAAACCCTGTATAGGGTGGCTATGAATTGGAACCGACTCCACGGCACAAGAACAACAACGAAGCCCCCTTGGATAGGTCTGTATTAATTCTCTTCAGAGCCAAGCACCCCAGTTCGTCAGTTATTTATCCTGTGAGGCACAATCAGACTGGCTCCAGACCTCTCTTCATCCAGGGCCGTTGTTGGTCACTGTCCTAGTTCAGATGTCATTCTCAGTAGCTAAGCTGTGGTCTGCCCAGCTCAGCTTACCCTGGGATCATTACCTTTCAGGCTCAGTACCACACTTCCATCAGCCCAGCTGAAATTTGATTTTTAAATGTTTTCTGAAGATTGTCTTTGCATTTCTTAGCATCTGCTATTACTGTATTTGTATTGTAAAGAAACTTCCAAATGTTTTTCATTGGAATTTGTGGTCAGATTATGTTTCCCATATCCTGTCCTTGAGCAAGTTTTATAAAATCATACTCTGAAATGTGTTCACATTTTATGTGATTTGCTTTTGGTCCATTGTTTCCATTTGCAGAGTCATTTTGAATCTTGATTATTTGCTTTCTCAACTTTTCTGTCACTGTAAGTTTTTTGTTTTTTTGTTTCATCCGTGTCAGGCCTTTATTTCTCTCTCTCTCTCTTTTTTTTTTTTTTTTTCCTAATGTTTTATTGTGAATTATGTGATAGTTTACATGGGAGAACATTGGTTTTACATTCATTCTATCGTATATCTTCTCATTGCCATGGTTACAATCCCCTCCATGCAATCGTTCCCTGTGCTCCCCAGGTCTTCAGCACACAGTTGCTCTCCCTCTCTGGATCTAAAGTCTCCAGCTGCTCCATCGCTCCACATCATCATCTCTGGCTCCATTTCAGGCATCACTGCTTCTCTGGGTAGGGTCCCGCTCTCTGTTCTTCTCCCTTGATGGTCCTAGGGACCACCGCTCCTAGACTGAAAAGTTAATCACTCCCCTCCTTGCTATAAAACGTCTACCTTTACATTTCCGACCCTCACAATCAGTCCTGATAACAATTATTCACTATTGTATCACAAGAGACCCATCTGCATTTCATTGCATCAGCCCCGCCTAGACAGATTGAATACTACTCACTGGAGATTCTACCTTCCTCCAGGCCCTCTGGATCTAGGGTCCCTCTTGAAAGCTTGTAAGCCAGTCACTTCATGCCTTTGTAGCCCCCAACCGCCCATTTTGGGTAGCCAATGTCCAAGTTGCCCATCCCTGTCTACTCTGTGTGTGGAGGGGGTGGGAATGATTCTTGCTGAAAGGACTTGTTCCCTCTTTTGAGCTACTGCTTCCATAGGTGTAGGTCAAGTTCATCAAATTATATGAGAATACTTTCTTTTTTTTTCCTCTTCTTTTTACTTCTGGTTGAGCTCTGATCATCCAGTCATTGAAGCCAGGACAAGTGGGTATTATCTGTAAGTGTGGGTGTTCTTATGCATATTCCCTCTCTTCTTATCAGCTGGATGCTTCACTCTCCACTCTAGTCCTCTGTGGCTATGTCACTGACTCTGGGCCCAAGAGTTCCCAGGTCTTGCCACACTACTGGCCAACCAGGTCTTCACCCAGGTTCACAGAAGTCTATTGAACGTTGTAGGGCTTAGCTCACCACTTCATTGCTGTTTTTCCCTCACTTCCCCTTATCAGTGTTGAGCGTGGTCACCAATCACAGCATGTATTCCCATTGAATATTAGTCTTGGAAGGGGGTTTGCACTGAGCGGACCCGACCACTTGCCTTGATGCTTCCTGGGAAAGTCTGTTGCTTGTTCTTGTAGTAACAGTCGGTCTGCTGTCACTGTAAGTTTTATCTAAGTGTTGAAACATGCCTTCTCCATCTTCATGTAAGAAATTAACGGAAGGAACAGGACTAGAAAGATAACTGTGGTGAACCACCAGTGAGAGATTCCTTGTGGGGATCTGAACTTCCAGGACCATGTGTCAGAAGTTCCAGGTAGACTAACTTCATGTCACAGGAGACATCGTGGATGGGGGATGCTGGGCAAGGAAACTGAGTGAAGGAAGAATACTGGTGATGTAGTGCCCTTACTGATCTACCAATGGAAGTTTTTTGGCTTCAATCCGTTAGCCAGCTGAAATCCAGGGAACTTCCCTGATCTAATTATCTGATTGAATCTACTTGATCACCCTGATTTCTGAAATACCGTGGTCTTCAAGGAGTCCAGGTGGCATGCTTGGCTGAACACTGGACAGCTAACTAACCACAAGGTCAGCAGTTCAAGCCCATCAGCAGCTCTGTGGGTGAAAGATGAGATTTTCTTCTCCCATAACCCAGAAACCCTACACAGGGTCAGTATGAGTTAGAATCAGCTGGCTCGTAGTGGTTTCGTTTTTGGTTTTTAGGTGTCCTTAAAATTTATCATCCAAACAAGAATCTGTGACCACTGCTAGCCATGACACGATTCTGACACAAGTGATGAAAGCCAGAACTGTCTCAGGCTTACCGAGGCATATGGTCTATCGCCAGCCTGCATTCCTGTGTCTCCATCAGTGAGACATCATTGGAGCTGTCAACTAAACCACATTCCCTGAGAATCCTTTCAGTGCATCTGTGGCTGAAAGCAGCTGCTGTAACTTCTCTAACTTTGAGTCAGCAACTCTGAGAATCGCTGAGATTTTAGAGCTGCAAAGAGAACTGACATATTCAAGGGAAGGATCTAACCCTAACAAACATTCATAAATATCTCTCACTTACTAGACACTTCATCTATACTCACAGAATGCAGGTAGTGCAGTGGGTTAAGGCTGGGACTGCTAACCTGACGGTTGCTGATCCAAACCCACGGGCCACTCCATGAGAGAAAGATGAGTCTCTCTGCTCCCATAAAGATTGCCAGTCTCCAAAGCCCTAAGGACCATGTCTGCTCTCCTGTAAGGCTGCTATGAGTCAGAATCAACTTGATGGCAGTGGGTTTACCTGTGCTCTATCATTTAAAAGTCAGAAGGTTACCAAGGTGTAGACACTGTGGTTATTGTACAAAAAGGGAAAGCAGGCTCATGGAGGATGGCCTGGGCTTCTGGATTGAAACCCAGGACTGAGTGCAGGGCTCTTGTGATTTCACTCTGCAACCCTTGGTCCTCAGTAAGCCCGCAAATCTCAAAGTCAGACCAAGAAATGGAGTTCAAGAAAAGGTTTGCTCCCCTACAAGATCACATGACCAGCAAGGTCACACAACCAGATCTCAGTCTCATGTCTCCTAGTTAAATGCTTTCTTCTTTTGAGAGATGATGTCCAACCTTGTGTCTGGGTCATAGATGGAAATGAGGTTCTCCTGGTCGTGCCATATTCTTAGGACTTGGAGCACCCATGCCTAATGGGAATTGAAGTCTGTGCTGTGGTCCTCTATTTGTTAATAATTGGTAGATTTAATGGATGACTGCTTTCTTATTTCTAGAATCCATTTCTTTGGAAAATGGAGAGACTGGCTTATCTAGTCTTCTACCTCCTGTTTTGAGCAACATTAACGATGTCATATCTCTGAGTGAGTTTCTTTAGTATTTTGGGGTGAAGCTTTCCTAGACCCACGGATTCTAGTGTAATTGAAGTGTCATGATGCCTTCAGTTGCCTCTTACCTTGGTTCACTTATCCTTTCTCATCTCAAGGTTATGTTCTTTGGAGATAGAAGCAAAAGAGGGTGGCTAATTCAATCTTGTCATTTGGTCTTATTATCACAACTTCTTCCCCTTGCTTTTACTTTAATCCTGGCTTTTGGGGGTGGGGAGGGGGAGAAGAAATCTTTGCTTCCTTAAAACCGAAACAGTTTCAAAAAGACTTTTGTTCACTTTGTGATAAAGCGCCTTTAAATCACTATCACAGTGTCAGAGAGAGCAGAAATCACATAATCTATCCAGGTATATGAAACCCATCAAATTAATGAAGACCTGTGTAGCTATGTGGGTTAATGCGCCAGACTGCAAAGCCGTTTGAACTGCAAGGTCAGTGGTTCAAGCTCACCAGCTGCTCCTCAAAAACTATATACAGGGTCGCTATGGGTTGGAATTGACTCGATGGCACTTAACAACATCAACAAATTAAAGATAAGTGGTGTGCTTCCCTGTGCCTAGACGCTAGAGAAGCAGAATTTGATTCAATGGCAATTCGTAAGAATCTCAAGGTCTCGGAGATAGAATGCCAAGTGAGAATTGAGCCAAGGAAGGAGATTACTTAGTGGTTATTTTTATATACCCCCACTTGATTACTAAAGAAATTGGAAGAGAATACCTGATCACCAAACCTAAACAGGGAAACATGATAGATCAAAATAAGCACATCATTTTTTAGTGGAATGAGATTTTCTCTCCTTTTTTGGTTTTACATTCAAAGAACTTGAGATCTGGATCCTTTTGTAAGATGGATTCTTCTTCTTTACGTAAGGAGCACTCACTAAGAGTGGATTGAATAGTTTTGTGAAAGATATGAAAATCTCTTTGTAGGGTGATTCTTATCCTGATATTCAATAGAAGTGGAGGGTGTTACATTACAGAGTAATTTCAGGGAAGCACTTGGCAGTTGGCAAGCTGATGTGTTAAGCACTGCTCAGAGGTGGTTTCATTTAATGCACCAGCAGAGCTAAGGTTCTTTCTCACAGGACTATAATGGGTAAGGTTCCCATGCCCCGTCATCCCTATGGAAATGCCAACGTGGTGATGAAAAACATTTTTCTTCAATTGTAGGGTGAACACTGGATCAGTAGTTTGAACCCACCAGCCTCTCCCCATGGGAGAAGGATAAGGCAAAGATTTAAAGCCTTGGAAACCCTAAACAGGGTCACCTATGAGTGGCATTCAACAACAACAACATTCTTTTAAGAAGGAGCCCTTAGTGCAAACAGTTAAGCACTTGGCTGCCAGCAGAAAGGCTGGTAGCTCAAACTCACCGTAGTAGTTCTGCTGCAGTAAAATTAGTACCTAGAAAACCCTACGGGGAGGTTCTTCAATGTCACATGGGGTCCCTGAGTTGAAAATGACTTAATGACACCCAACCACAACACACCCAACCACAACACACTTAAAAAGGGAGTTCCTAGGTGGTGCCAGCCCCTTAACCAAAGATTGGAAATTCCGGTTCAGTCAGAGGTACCTTGGGAGAAAGACTTTAAACATCTACTTTTGAAAAATCGGCCACTGTAAAAACCTTATGGAACATAGTTCTACCGCAGCATACAGGGGACACTGTGAGTCTGAGCTAACTCCATGGCAACTGATTTATTCTTACAAATGAGGCTGTTCCTTCCAAGTAGTCACCTTGCTCCAAGCACACAATGTGCTCTTCCTGTGCTAGGCACTAAGGAAACAGATGACTGAGATGCCAAAAACTAAACCAAGTACCCTACCACCCAGTCGAGTCTGATTCATAATGACCCTGTAAAGGGTTTCCAAGACTAAATCGTTATGGGAACAGACAGGTTCATCTTTCTCCCATAGAAGAACGGTCCGTGTGAACTACGGACTTTGCAGTTCCCAATACAATGCTCATCCCACTGTGCCACCAAGGTTTCAGAATGAGCATAGGCTAATTGAAATAATTTTTGTCTGTTTAACTATTTTTGAATTAATTGTTTAAAAGACTTAAATGCAGTTGACTTTAAAGTAGATGGTGATGGTGGTGGTGGGCTGTGGAATTGGTTCAGACTCAGTGGCCCTGTATAGGGTTTCCAAGGCTATAAATCTTTACAGGAGCAGAAAACCTCATCTTTCCCCCACAGATTCAAACTGCTGACCCTGTGGTCATCAGCCCGGCTCATAATCTACTATGTTATCAGAAAATATTCATATGGTTTTATTAGACTGGGATAATTAATGAGTAAGCAATGTGGGTCAACAACTATGTACCTTAATAAAGTATGATTCAATTATTGGTTTAATTATCTCATTAAATATAACCTTAGACTGGTGGTGTTATGTGCCATTGCGTCGGTTCCAACTCATAGCCACCCTGTATAAGCTTTCCAAGGAGCAGCCAGTGGGTTTGAACTGCCACCCTAGCAGTTCAAACCAACCTTACAGTCCAATGCATTACCCTATAGTGCCACACCAGGGTTCCCTTGTATTGTTGTTGTTGTCAGGTGCCATTGAGTCGTAGCCACCCCATGCACAGCAAAACGAAACAATGTCCAATCCTGGGCCAACCTCACTACCGCCGCCACACTTGATGCCTTATATTAGCTATAATTAAATTCCTAGTGATACTATTTCCCACATAATATGAATAATAGGATCAGATCTACTTGTATCATACTTGCATTCCCACAGGCATAGATTCAAGTGAATTTAGGTTATTGATTTATTGATAGTTTTACTTTTTTACTCAATTCATTGATAAATTTGAAAACTAGAATTTTCATTGAGATCTTTTAGAAGATATTGTTCATAAGATTACTTGTGATTACAATATAAGAATATTATTATCCAACTTTTATAAGTTTTTATTAGTATAACTATTAGGTTTGTTTTCACCATTTTCTTTTTTCTTCTCCTTCACCCAAGTTAATATGTATCTACTGGAGTCCTGGTGTGGCGCTGTAGGTTAATGTGCCAGATTGCAAAGCCATTTGAACTGCAAGGTCGGTGGCTCAAACTCACCAGCAGCTCCTAGGAAATCCTATGCAGGGTTGCTATGGGTCGGAACCGACTCGATGGCACTTAACAACAACTCTCTAGTTACTAACTTTACCCACTTTTGCCCTCCCACCCTAGTAACTTTCAAACAGTATTTTTTGTTTAGTATGAAAACGTTTTCTTGGCTTTTATAATAGTTATCTTGTACAATATTTGACCTTTGTAAATGAGTCATTTCACTCAATATAATGTCCTCCAGGTTCATCCATGTTATGAGGTGATTTGCAGATTCATTGTTATACTTTAGTGTTGTATAGTATCCCATTATGTGTATGGACCATAGTTTGTTTATCTGTTTTTTCATTCATGGGCATGTGAGTGGCTTTTATCTTTTTTGCTCTTGTGAACAGTGCTATGATGAACAAGGCATGCATATATTGATTCTTGTCAAGGCTCTTATTTCTCTTTTTTTTAAAGAATAGTTAAGTTGCATAAGATAATCCACTATATTATTTATTCACCATCTCACCATTTCTCCTTTCTGCCTTCCTTGATGGATTTTTCAGTGCTGGAAACATTCATGTGAAGGGAGGGTTGTTGTGGCTTAGAGCTGGGTCACCTGTCAGGGAGGGGAAATGAGCCCTGAGGGAAACCGTGCTTAGAGACTATCAGGAGATATGCTGAGTGATCAGAGTGTGTGTTCTGCCTGCCTGCCTGCCATAGTCAGTATTGTGGCTAAATCTCTACACATGAATTCTTGCCTATTAAATGTTGAAAGAAAAGCAATTCCCTTTTTTCTTAAGGATTTTCTGTAGGTCAAATGAGGTTGACAACTATTTTATAGTAGAAACAGAAAGGGAAATAAGTACTTTAATGGGGTATTTAAAAAAAAAAAATGACTCGTAATATGGTATGGCACTGTAGGATAAGCAGTTCAAACCCACTAGCCACTCCTCAGAAATCCTGTACAGGGTCACTTTGAGTTGGAACCAACTCGACAGCACTTAACAGTATGTATAGTCAAGAAGTATGGAAGCACAGCATAGGGTCAAAGCACCCCAAGTTGAAAACTTGCTTGACAACACTCCTCAGAAGCAAAATGCTCCCTCTTTGGGTTGCATTTATCCTTTATCCTCTTAATTTAGAAATCCCAGAAATGTCAAACTGGGAGAGCTCTGTAAACGGTGTGGTTTCCAGAATCACATTGCAATCTCCAGGTCTCTTGTGTTCATCTCAGAAGTCCACTTGAATCCTCCTAAATCTTGAGAACCTGTTGTTGTCAGGTGCCATCGAGTCGGAACCGACTCATAGCAACCCCTTGCACACCAGAACGAAACAATGTCCGATCCTGGGCCAACCTCACTACTGCTGCCACACTCGAGACCAAAAATAATGCCACTTGGCCAATCCATATCGTTGGGGGTCTTCCTCTTTTTCTCTGACCCTCCACCTTACCCAGCATGACATCCTTCTCCAGCGACTGTTCCCTCCAGACAATATGTCCAAAGTATGAGAGACAAATCTTAGCCATCTTGGCCTCCAAGGAGCACTCTGGCTGCACTTCTTCCAAAACAGATCTATTGGTTCTTTTGGAAGTCTATGGTACTTTCAGTGTTCTCCTCCAACACAACTCAAAGGCATCAATTCTTCTATGATCTTCCTTATTCACTGTCCAGCTTTTGCATCCATATGAGGTTATTGAAAATACCATGGCCTGGGTCAGGTGCACCTTAGTCCTCAAGCTGATATCTCTGCTCTTCAATGCTTTAAAAATTCCTGTGCAGCAGATTTGCCCAATGCAATACCTAGCTGCTGTGAATTGCCACAAGAAGGTTTTTTTTTTACCATTTACCAGGTTCTTAGTTTGATGTCCTGAGAAGAAGTCATATAGCTCTCCACTTCTATTTTCATATTTCACAACGTCTTTGAAATCCAAATGAGGAGTGTAGGCTAATGACACATATGCAGGCCCTTTTTATTTCCACTGCTCAAAATCAGTACAAAGAAAATGTTATCTTTCTCAAAAAGATACCAGATTTTGTAGATTAATCTGGATTGATTATTAATAGCTGAAACTGGATGATGAATACATGGTGGTTTATCATATAGTTCTGTCATCTTTTGTTGATAACAAATTTAAAAAAAAAAAAAAAAAGATACCAAGTTAGCAAAGAAGCTGCTGCTATGTATGAACACCATCCAGCATTTTCCAGGTTCTGGGAAACGATCCCCAAAGAATACCTCTTGAGAGGCAGTATTCTGTTGAGGGAAAGAATCTTGCATCAAAAAGCCATCTCATCCACCCCTATGCTGCATTGCCCAAAATGTGTTTAGAATCAGAATTAGAACCCTATTTGCCTGCTGGTGGTGAGCTTTTTCCCTAGTTTATGATACAGGTTTTTATCTTTTATGCCCCACAGGTTCGTGTGACTGTCTTTCCCTCCAAGACGGTAGCTCAGTATTCAGGAGTACCATGGTGGATCATCCTAGTGGCTGTTCTTGCTGGGATTTTGATGCTTGCTCTGTTAGTGTTTATACTATGGAAGGTAAGTCATAGCTGGCATTTTTTGAGTTTTATGATAAAATTTTATTTCATATGTTTAAATTTTTTTAAATTTCATGTCTTTCAAAATGACACTGGTAATGTTTTTCTTCTTCATTACTTCCTTTTATCCTCCAATATTTCATCATGAAACCTTGATACAACATAAAGAAAATTTGAAGAACTCTCTAAATGAACACCTATGTACCTACCTACCTACCTATAGTAGTTTATTTTTAAAGGTGTGCATTGTTTGTATATGATTAGAAGTTTCTTGAATGTATAGATTTTGGTGTCCTTTGTATATAGTTTAATATGGCAAATTTTATTTTAACAGTTTCTTCAGCTAAGATCAGTAAGTCCCATTCTTGGATATCAAATCCATCTGCATTAATTAACCTGTCTGATTTCAATTTTGGTAAAGAAAATTATATTAAGTTAGTACTATTACTGTAGTAATCGGGAGATGAAATGGATTCAACAACAACAAAATAAGCAATAACAGTTGCCATTAGATTATAGGAGTAAACAGCATACGAATGAATTAATCACTCCCCTGTAGGGTCATCATAGCCTATATCAAGGGTAAGGAAGGTTTTTATCTCAAAATGATGTTTTTCATTAGAATTTGGGGACTATGAATAAAATGAAATAGCTTCCATTTGCTTCCTCCCAGTTAATAGACTATGTTACAGAAATTGTGCATGAGATCAGTCTTTGGTTGCCACAAATCATGACCTGTAGATTGTGGATTATTTCCAGTGAGTAATGGAAGTCTGCAGTGATGTGTTTGGCAACACACCCTGCCATAATAGGAAGAGGGGCTATTCAGAGTCTTTATCCTTTATTCACTAGTTTCACTACAGAAATACTGACAGTTTGCTTACAGTGACATTGTATATGCCCCTTGTTATTTTTCTAAAAAGCAGAAATTTCCGAGTTCCAGAACACGCTTGATGAAGGCAGAGAGATGCAGGCAACTATGGACCTCAATCACCAATCTTCTAGGATCGAACTCTTCTAGATAAGAGCTTAGGATACTTACTTGAAAATACTGGGCAGCTCTTTTTCACTTCAGCCAACTTACCTCTGGTGTTTGGATCAGGCAGTAGGTGTCTCTGGCAGATACAGTCCGTGAACATAGAGATGTCATGAAAATTATTTTCATATCAAACACTGTATCTGGGGTTTGATATTTGTGGAAGACCGTATCTCCTTTGTGGCAGAGGCCACGAGGATAGCCTTCTCTAGAGCAGTTCTTATTGTCAGACTTTAATGAAGGTGGAAACTTGACAATGGTTTTAAATTTAAGAAAACAAGCTGTGTGATTTTAGAAAAACTCCCCACTGCCCTGGGACACTGGTTTGCCTCAGCTGTTTAATGCGTGTCTGTGAGTGGATGATCTCGATGACTCTTAAAGGGTCTAAAATATCCTGGTGTGGCACTGCAGGATAAGCACTAGACTGCTAGCCACAAGATTGCCAGTTCAAACCCACCAGCTGCTCCTTGGAAACCCTATACAGGGTTGCTGTGAGTTGAAACCGACTCGACGGCACTTAACAACAATAAACAAAGATCCAGACTCCTAGGCAGACTATAATCCATGAACTGCTGCAACCTCCACATAGAAAAGATGTTTTTATTACTTTATAGTCATTATTTTTATCTTAAATGGAACTATTTGGTTTTATATATTGAAGTTGTAGAATATTAGGATTAGTAAGGATTTGGTCTTTTTATTGGGTTTAGTATATCCACATACGTGCCAAAGTTGAGTTAGTCTGATGGACTTGGGGCCTCTCTCTCCACTTCAATCATAGCATGCTTTGAATATTGGGCATCTACATAGGAATTTGGAGTTCTGGTGTGGCGCTGTAGGATAAGGACTTGACCACAAGGTCGATTTGAACCGCAAGTTCAGCAGTTCAAGCCCACTAGCCACTGTTCAGAAACCCTAAACAGGATCACTATGGGTTGGAACTGTCTTGGTGGCACTTAACAACAACCAGAAAAACATAGGATTTTGTTTGGAAGGAAAGGAGAACAGTTTTCTAAGTTGGTCTGATCACCTTCATTGCAGACTAAAACGAGCTCTCAAGGATATTACAAATGTTGTCAAAGTAGACAAGTCTTGGTTTCTGGCCCATATCTCCTTCGTCCCTTTTTCTAGCTGTGTTACTGAAAGTTGACTGGGGATATTCAGTGTCTGGTAAAATAACAGTTGTCAGTAGATACCAGGAGAGGCAGTCTAGATCCATACTACCCAGACGCGTGTTCTGTACTTATCAAACTGTTCTGGATCGGCAATGTCCAGTAAGGTAACCGTTAGTCACTTGTGGCTACTAAGCAATAGCACCACTGAGGTGTGAAATTTTACATTTTATTTCATTTAATAGGAATTTTAATAGTCACATGGCCAGTGGCTACCATGTGGTACAATGCAAATGTAGGTTTTGACCTTTATGTAGTGGCTAGCCTAGGAAACAGAATTTTGCAGGACAGCGATTTATTCAACCAAGTTATGTTTCAAAGAGCAGTTCCATGACCTTATGAACTAGATAAAAGTAAATAGAAAAAGTTCTCCACGACTGAATGAAGGAAATTATGGTGGAAAATGGAATTATACTTTTATACTCATTTAGAGTGACCTAGCCTAAGGAACTTAGGTCTCCACCACTTAAGGGTTTCATGGTGGTTGAGAATTTGGGAAAATGACAGCAATCATTCTTTCATGATGGTACATTCGAATTTATATTGTGATTCAGCTCACCAGCCCAAAGGTCTCAAGTAGAAGGCATTTGTTCCATAAAATTTACTCTGAAAGACAGAAAAAGACCCGCAGCGTATGTACATTTGATTTGTATTTGTGCAAAGCCTTAGAGAATTTTTTTTTTTTTTTAACCTTTGTCTTAATAAGCTGCAGAAGTCAATCTTGCCTACTGTAGAGCCCATAATCTTCCTGCAAGGAGAAACTAGTCCAAGCTACAATCACGTGTGTACATTTTCTACTTTCAAGATAGCTTTTGTCCTCTGTTCCAAATAGGAAAATCAATTAGCTGACTAATGTTGCACATATAAATCTTTGGCCAGAGTTGGATTGACTGCTGTCAGATTATAGAATGTATTGTAGTGCAGGGGCCATTTGCTTAAGGGGTTAACCTATAGTGATCTCTTTTGTAAACAAGCTGTTGAAAGACTATGGGTAAAAATCTGAGATTTTCTTTTGTTTAGCTCTACTACACAAAACTGTGAAATTGACTCAATACCTTGCTTCCTTGTAGTGTGGTTTCTTCAGGAGAAATAAGAAAGATCATTATGATGCCACATATCACAAGGCTGAGATCCATGCTCAGCCATCTGATAAAGAGAGGCTTACTTCTGATGCATAGTATTGATCTCCTTCTGTAATTGGTAATTGATTGATGTTTTTTAATTGCTAGCTGTGGGACCTGCTATGGTTGTGGTGGCTAACTTTAAGAGCAACAGCTTGCTATGTGTGTCCCATTAACAGATGTTTCCAAATGTCCACACTGGCTTGTCTTCGTTAGGTGTATTTATTATACTTGAAAGCTCATAGTTTGTTTTTCTTTAAATGCACAAAGAATCTTTTGTTTCAGGTGACTTGCTTTGTGTTATTGTTGTTACGCATTACCCATGACACACAAATGGAGGCTTTAGACCTCCAGAGTAGCCCAGTTTGCCACATGGTGTTAAATCTAGTTATGTAGCATCCCACTTGGAATTTCAAAGATGCATAAGAAGTCATTCCAGATTTCTTGTCCATTTTGGAATTTCCCACAAACCTAAGCTTGTCTTGACTGCCTGATTAACCTGTTGCATGTTGGAAACATTGCGTTTCTCTTGATGGCCAGGCTTCTTTCACTGCCCTCCTTTTGATCTTCTTGTCCTTGCTACAAAATGATGGGGGAAGGCTGGAATGCTTTAATTGTTGCTCAGAAACTACCTTATGCTAGCTAAGCATGCACCTTCCTTTTCTTGCATATCTACTGCAGGTCAAAGACCATTACAACAAATTATGCCTGTTAGCATGTTGGAGATTATGGCCAACTTCAGAAGATGGTCCTCTTTCCTAAGTAGCCTTCAGTGTACAAAATTCTAGTACAAAAAGTGCTCTGGACAGCTTTCATTTCAATGTGTTGTGATGGAGTTTGACCTTGTGTCAAGATCCTAGACATATTATTCAACCTTGGGTCTCAGTTGATTTTAAATTCATGTCTTGCTCCCATGGAAACAGGAACTGGTGAGGATTCCTTTTTCTATTTCATTAAAAGATAAAATTGCTTCTACAGTCACTTTCCATGGCACTGTTAGGATGAATCCTAACAATGCCATTGCAGTTTTACAAATCCCCCTTTGTTTAAATGGACATCAGTCACATTTTATAATCAATTGGTACTTTGGCTCTTCTGCACAGAAAAATAGAAGTCAGTGTCGAAGTAGTCCCAGCACAGAATTTCTTGGTCCATTTTACCTCTTGATTGAGTGATAACATATATGCATAATTTTGTTTTGCCCCATGGCATTTTAATAACATAACATCATTTAATATAAACTTTCTATTTCTGTTGACGTGTCATATCTTATTAATAATAAGTCAACCATTCTAAGTATTTTTATCGCTCAGCTTCCTCTTAATTGCATTTCTAAATTGAAAACAGTTTTTAAAATATCATGTATTTATTTTATTCATTTAAAAATATTTGCTTTGATTAAAAACTGTTCAGCTATATTATTGATTAAAAAATAAAGATTAAAAAAATCAGATTGAATGGGTCAAGTTAACTGCCTTTTATTCAATTTATCAGATTGAACTTTTTAAATGAAAAAAAAAATATGCAATTGTATCTTCATCTGAACTTTAGTGCAGTGACACTCGCCTTAAGTCCTATGTGATACAAGATTGGCTTTATGGCTGGACAGTTATCACATGATTTATTACGTGATAATAAATCACATGAATAAAACAGTTTAAATCAGAAGCATAGCAGGAAATCCATGCCAAATCCCTACCTTTTAGCTTAGCTAATGAAAGATGTAATACGGTTCCTAGAGCTTGAGGGGAGGAGATTCTTAAATTGATCCATTAAATTGAACATGGAGTCCTGGTATGGCTCTATAGGATAAGCAAGGTTGGTTTGAACCACAGTGTCGGCGATTCAAACTCACCAGCCACTCCTTGAAAACCCTATATAGAGTTGCTATAGAACCTACTCAATGGCACTTAACAACAACAGCGTATTTACATGTAAAATATTTGTGACCTGATTTCCATTTTATCAGTGGAGAGGGGCATAATATAATCTTTTGTTTATAGCCTTTAAGAAAAATATGTTTCTAAAATTAAAATGATAATCTTGTTGTTAAGTACCATCAAATCAATTCCAACTCATAGTGCTAGGAAGCTGAAAAGTAGTTATTTTACATATAATATTGTGATTATATTTTTTTAAAAAAAGAAGTCAGTGTTTAAGAAACTCTTAAATCATGAGTAAAAAGGTAGCTTACATTGTTATAAAATGTAAAGACAAAATAAAAAGGGACTTTTTTCCATTTCTACGGCTTTTCTTCTCTTCCATTTATCCCTGTTGGCTGTTAAATGTTTTATTTGCACACCAATTAGTTGTTTCTTGAAAGAAAACCATTTCTTTTCTTAGTCCAAAGATGGGCATAGCGGAACAGACAGCTTAGACATTCCCATTTAGGACGCCAGCTTTTTCTGAAATGAATTTGATTTGTTTGTGTTTCTTTTTTTCCCTTCTCCAGTGTGGATTCTTTAAACGCTCTAGGTACGAAGATAGCCTTCCCCAATACCATGCTGTAAGGATCCGGAAAGAAGAGCGAGAGATCAAAGATGAAAAATATATTAACGATCACCTTGAAAAAAAGCAGTGGGTCACAAAGTGGAATGAAAATGAAAGCTACTCCTAGGGGAGCCAAAGAAAAGCCCCACAGAACCCAAGCCAGGTTTTCCCCCATTCCAACACAGAAATTCCAGTGGATTTTAAGGCCCTTCAGTACCTGAATATTGACTTCAGATTGCCTACACTCAGTACGAACCAACAGTTTTAACTGTGGATATTGTTACGTACCCTAAGGCTCTTGTTTTGCACAGCCAAATTTAAGACTGTCGGAATGGATTTTTTCTTTCACTGCCTTAATTTAACTCTCTGGGCTGCTTTCGAGTTGCTGTGGCTGACTTGGGTTGTGGACAGGCCTGCTGGGTTGTCCTCTTCATAGTGTAGCTGGAGGAAGACATCCACGGTCACTGGCCAGACCTCAGCCCTGCCTCTGCCAACAGTTCTTTCCTTAGGACAAGAGAACCTGCGAGTTAACTGGCCCACATTGCAAGACTCTTTTGCTAGGGGAGCCGTGTTTCAATTTCAAGTGCCGTCTTAAATTAAATGTGCAATAGAAGGTGATGTTGCTATCCTACATCTTTTCCGTTTCCTAGCTGTGTGAGCGTCTGCTCACACCACATGCTCCCAGGCTGCATTTTCTCGCCACTAAAACACACAGGCGCAACAGATTTGAATGCTAGTTATACTTGTTTGTATATATTTTAGCCCTGGTATTTATTTTTTTATTTTTACAAAACATTTTGTGATTGACAGGCCAAAGATTCTCTAGTTGACCCTGCAGCTTGGTGTAAGCAAACAAAATTAGAACACGGGTGGTCATTGGTTTGACCTAAGTTATTTCCTGCAAAAAGAAAATACTCACGCTTTATAAATGTACTAGAGAATTGTTTAATAACTTAAACTTAGTCATAAATCTTAACATCTCCCTCTATGACAGCCCCCATCCCCTTCCTCCAAACCCCAAAAATTTTGTTTAAGGAATAGAATTTATAACTGTAAGATATTTCATTCTTATCCAGAGTTGATTATTTTGGAGTTTGAATCCTTATGGATTTCTGAGTTCCATGATGTAACTTTCAGGAACTCTTGGAGAGAATGGGGTTTGTTCATTGAACCTTCTACAGGGCAGTTTGCTCACAGTTCACTGCCACACACAATGAGGAGCTTCAAAAAGTTTGTGGACAAATTCATTATCTTTCAATTCCATTTGTCCACAAACTTTTTGAAGCCCCTTATACTGTATATTCAGGACTTGAAAGAAAAGGTGAGTGCCTATGGTGGGTACAACCTGATCCCACGTGAGATTACTGAATAGCTAATACCTACCAAAACAGTGACTGTAGGCAGATTGAAAAATAACAAAACTTCATGGTTTTTTACATTTTTAAAATGTTGCTTTAGAACCATTTAATCTGTGAGTCAGTGTTTTGTTTTTGTTTTTTGATCTTTACCTATCATACATTTCCAAATTGGCTTTTGTTGTTGTTAAGTGCCATCGAGTTGATGCTAACTCACAGTGACCCTTTATAGGGTTTCTGAGAACATCTGGTGGATTTGAATTGTCGACCTTGTGGTTAGCAGCCCAGTGCTGATCCTCCAGCACCACACTAGGGCCTTTGGGACTGTTTTAATGAGATACTGGTTTTTCCATTGTGAAAACAAGAAAGACAGTTATTATTGTAGCTCTTCCATTGAATTTGATCCTTAGCCTAACACTCTCCCAGCTGCAAAACTTCAGCAAGCACTACCTTCAATTGAATTTGAAGAGACATGAAACAGATTTTTTTTTTTTTTTCTTTCTAACCGTGCTTTGAAATGTTAAGTTCTATGAGGAGAAGCAGTAAACAGGTGCTAATTTGTTTAGATCATAGTGAAAGCAATGGCTCAATCTTTTAAAAGAACAAAATAAAGCTGTTGTGTTAGAGGTTAAGCTGCTTTTTCTTTTCAGAACTCTCAACACCCTCAAGATACTAAGAACATGATTCTGGTTGTACTTTGGAGTCTTCATGTACAAAAATAATTATACACATGATAACTTTGTTTACAAAATTTTCTCTAAAACAGGGTCAGAACAGTATTTAAAATCTCAGTTTCTTGCTTAGGTAGGTTGAAGTCTAATGCACTGGCTTTATGTATGTCTAAGAAGCTGATATTTTGACAATGTTTATAGACCCTTGTTGTAAGAAATTAATGTCCTGAGATGCAGAGAGGGCTGTGTGTTTCAACAACAAAGAAGCAAGGATATTGTGGCGTTGGAATTTAGAGTTGTTAAAAATGTCATCTCAAGTCAAGTCACTGGTCTGTTTGCATTTGATACATTTTTATACTAACTAGCCTTGTAAAATTATGTCATGATTAGAGCATACCTGTGGATATTTGTATAAAAGTGTGAAATAAATTTTTTTCTAAGGAAGTGTTCATTCTAAATAACACAGCATTGTATTTGTGAAACGAACTCTAAAATTAGAAATGACAACCTGAATTACCTTTATTTTCATTTTATCAAACCAGACTACAATTACCATGTAAAGTGAGTACCAAATAGTTTTCAGTGTTTATGACTCAAAGTGTCCCATATAATCTCAGATCAGCCAAAGCTAGTGCAATACGATTAAGGATTTATTTTACTTTAACTTAATGCTCCTTCTCTATAAGTAAAAGGAAATGGCCTGGGAAATGGTTTATTAAAGAGGTCCAGCAATTGGGAGTTTTGTTTGCATTGCTTCATCTGCTTGAAAGACGTGTGTCTATGAAGGACAGGGTGTTGTTTAGCAGTGATACCATGATATGAAAAATAAAAGTTCTTGTGGCTGAGTTGCTTCTTTCTTTAAAATGCAGTCCAGCTATGACCTATGCATTAACACTGACCACCAGGACTGAGATGGTGGAATTAACCACAGAAAATAACCACAGAAGATTTACCAAAGGACTGCATTTGGATTTAATTAATTTAATGAAATTTGTCTAGCTAGATTATCACAAGATAATAAAAGAAAATGAAGCATAAATAGAGCACTGACACCGTATTTCCTGCCTTGGCCTGATACAAGTATAATATTATATTTAATACAATATAAAATAAATATAATAATATAACTATAATTATTTCTAAATTATAGTTATCCAGTATATGAAGTAGTCATAGCCCAAAGTATTTAATATTATATACTAAGTCTTGGCTTTCTTGGCTCTTTGGAGATTAGACAGGTGTTGCCATCCAAAGGAATGTGAGTGACGCTGTCTTTAAAATTATTTGGACCCGTGGCTGTAAACTGTTCTTACACCATATGAAGTCTTCCGGATAGACCCAGATTTTAACAAAATCCTAACAAATTTTACCTGGAAGGAAATCACTACAACAAAGTGTAGTCATCGAAACTATTGAGAGTCTTATCAGGATATGGCCAAAGCCCTTCATAGGATTTGGCTTCTTGGTTTGAAGGTCTTGGATTATTGTCTTGTGAGACATCCCAGTGAATTAGCCTAATACCACGTTTAGTTCTTCAGTTCTACCTAAGTGTGTTGTGTAGTATCTAGGGTCTTAAAAGCTTGCAGGCAGCCAGCCACTCAAGGTACAACAACAGTTCTCTGTTCACCTGAAGCAACAGAGGAAGGTGAGGAATAGGAAGAAGAAATACATGTGTAGTTAATTACTCCCATGAACAACTGCCTCCTTTGCCATGAGCCCAGAACTGGGTCATGCCATGCTACCATTACTGAACATTTTGATCAACGATCCTCTAAAAGAAACCTAATCTGAAGAGGGAAAATGTGGAAGAGAATTTCAAATTTTCATGGACTACAGACTTTCTGGAGCCATGGAGCCTAGATGAATCCCGGAAACTTATCTTTAAGCCAAAAATGTCCCCAGAAGTCTTTTTAAAACAAAATAACTTAGCTTCTTTAGGAAAGGCTGCCTTGAGCATTGTGATCAAACTGATAATAGCAAGATAAAAGAAAATTTAGGGGGTCAGTGAGTTTTGTTCATGGAAAAGGAGGGTGAGAATGGTGATGAATGTCATCAAGGTCATAGAATTGTACATGTAGCACTTGTTTAATTGGTATATGTTTGGTGTATATTCTCAAAAATAGCAAAAAAAAAACCCAAAATGTTAAGGTTTCAAAAGAATGCTCAGAATGCCCTGATGTTGCAAGGAACTGGTAACCAAAAATTGCCTTAAGTGCTAAGATTGGTTAAGATACCTTGAGTCCTAGAAAGAAGCATCCAGATTTCATTTTCCTGATTGGGAGGTGGGGGGTGGGGGGGGAGGGTGGGGTGGGCTGAAACTATGACATAAAGGAAGTAGGGCTGGATTATGGTGATGTTTCTGTGACTCCTGAGATTCCATTCTTTCCCTCAAAAAATGCATACAGGAATGGCTGTATGGGATAGTGGCAAAACTGCAATATGCTCAGATCCAGTTGGGTCCCAAAAGGAAACCACTGGAAACAGACATGTAAGTATTGGTTGTAAATGATCTACCATGCAGTCCTGGCTTGCGTCACATGCCCTGAGGATGTGGGGTAGGTGTTAGTGGAGAATGCCTTCAATTGTCCAGACCAGGGAAACAAGGATAAAATCAAGCCTTCTGCTCTAAATGAAAACATCTTAATGAGTCTCTAGTACACTGACACATAAAAGAACAATGTGGGAAGACACACTGATTTTTTTGTTCGAAAGGTAAAGAGTGAAGCGCTAGTTGTCTTGGGTTCCACATGATCAGGGCTAAGAAAGCAGGAATATGGAAGAGTTGTTTAATCAGCTTGGGTTGCATAAAGTAAATGCAATTCCAAAAGATAGGGGCCTGTCCCACTGCCTTGCATTGAGGAGAAGACAAAGTTCGTTCAAAGAGTTGGAAATGAACTTCAGAACAAGTTCAAAAGTGTTTTGCAAAGCTTGTGGACATCTGTTCTTCTAGTAGTTCTGGATTATGGTCAAATGGCAAGTGTTTTTGTTTTTCTCCTGTACCTTAAAACAGGTTCTGCTGGCTCTGAAAATTATCTGATAAGTTAGAGTGCTACCTAGGAGTGATTGAGGTCTGACCCACAAAGATGGTGTGAGAGCTATAGAGGGATTCAGATCTTCTAACTGGAGTCCTGGTGTGGTGCTGTGGGTTAATGGGCCAGACACTAAAGCCATTTAAAATGCAAGGCCGGCAGTTTAAGCTCACCAGCTACTCCTTGGAAACTGTATACAGGGTCGCTATGGGTCAGAATTGACTCAACAGTCACTTATCAACAACTGCAAAAAAAAAAACAAACAGCAAGGACAGTGCATGGGTGGGCTAGGTGCTACAAAGGCAAGACGAAACCAGTAAAGGTTGATTACATTGGAGTGGGGGAGTCAATGCAGCTTTTATAAGTGCCTCAATCTTCTCTCTGCCCTTGCCCTGGAGCTAGTCATCTCAGTGGTTGTGCCAGGATGGTGTGTGCCAGGATGCAGTGGCAGAACCATGTTATGGAGAGGTCGGGTAATCACATGCTATTCAGCCTTCTAGAACATCTACCAAAGATGTCAATCTGTAGGGACAGATAGTGCCCTTCTCGTTATCTCAAACTCATCATTTCACCAATAATAGCTGATCAATTTAAGTGAGCATCTTATTTAGAACTTGTGGCCTGAGGAGGTTTATCACATTTCTCAGAAGGACATGAACACATTTCTAGGAATGTTAAAGTGGGCTCTGGGGAAACACAAAGCTAAATCTGGCTTTTTAATAGGAAATTATCTAAAACTACAGACACTCACTTAATAGGGAAAAAATGCATTGCCATAGAAGCAGTTGGGATTGTGACCCTTTAGGAAAGGGTAGATTTACCCCAGAGGATTTCCAAGGTTGTAAATCTTCACAGAAACTGAGTGTCCCGTCTTCATCCCAAAGAGCGGCTGGTAGTTCTGAATAGCCAACTTTTCAGTTGAACTCAATCACTGCTACCAGGGCGTATTTACATATACAGAGTTAGTAACTTTGAATTAAGACCACACCAGATGACACAGTCAACACCTGATCCTGAAGGTGGAACTTGCCTTTGGGAATTGTGGGACAGTAGTTCTCAGTCTGGGCTGTGTACATTTGGATTCCCCAAGGAATCTTTCCAAAAATCCTGATGCTTCAATTAATGCCAGACTCATTACATCAGAATCTCGGAGGGTGAGACCTAGGCACAGGACTGGTTTTAAGAACAGCCAAGATTTGAGAGTAACTGCTTCATAGGTCATTGGATGACCTGGAACTTTATCCAAAGGGCTCTGCCCATTATGTAGAAATCCCTCTTTTCAACTTGTGGCACTTTCACTGCATCATTAATGACTGAGAGAGTAAAGGTAGATAGACCATAAATAAGGAGACAGTCTAGCAGATTGTTAAGAATATAATTCTGGAGTCAGACTGCCAAGGTGTGAACTCACTTCATCTCTAACTATATACTTGGGTGGCAGTGGTGTTACATGCCATTGAGTCATTTCCGATGTATAGTGACACTGTGAGCGGTTCTTGGGTTTGAACCACTGAACTTGTGGTGAGCAGTCCAGTGTTTGTGCTACTGATCTATCTGTGTCTCCATTTTTTTCATCTATAAAATGGGATTGATGATAGTGTTCTTGTAAGGAATAAATGAGACAGTCTAAAAGTAATGTTAGCTGTTTTATTATACTTGTTTATTATGCTCATAAAATATTTAGAAAGGAACCATTGAAATCTAGTTCTGTTGCCTCTTTTCACAGATGGGGAAGCATGATTTATTTCAGTGGTAACTGGAACCGTTTGTTCCCTCACTCTTCAATGCCTGTCAACCCAAGGTTGATGTAATAATGAGCGTTATAGCAACAATCTACAAACCTAAGTATCCTTCATTAGCTCAGAAATAGGTGAACTTAACTCTTACGTTTAAACAGATTACCAACATATTCTTCTAGACTCCCTGGCAGCTAGGGCTTTGCGCGTGACTTAGTCTAAGAATCAGACACACCTGTTTGACATCTGAGCAGTGGACTCAAGGTGGCAGCTTGTGTTGGCAAGCATGGTTGTGCAGACCCACGGGTTTTTCTGTGTCTCCTAACTGTCTGACTATTAAATAAGCGTTAACTGACAATAGCCTCTTGATCCCATTTTCCTTACCTTGAATTGTAGTTATGAATATTTGTCTCTCATTTCAATTCCAAACATCTCCTCAGAGCTTCCCAAGTGGGTCAGTTCAGCCCAGAGTCCATTTTCATCAATGTATATATGCAGTCTCCTGATTTAATCCCTTTGTGCCAATATCTAGAGTAGTTTCTATTATCTGCACTGAACTCTGATTGATATGACCATTCAACAAAGAAAATGCTAGAATGTCTAGGAAATTGAAAGAAAATAGACAAGCTACCTTTTTCCAACTACTGCTAGATTCAAAGACTTTTACTGTCTTTAAGATCAACCTGGTTCTGTAAAATATGCCCAAAAAAGTTCACATCAGAGTGAGTTTTTTCCCTTCTCTCTAAATCTCAGAAAGGGTGGAAATGTCTACATTATCAGACTCAGGAGAAGAAAAACACCCGACAAATTAAAGAAATAATCAGTAAAGTTGAGAGGAATAAAAGTAGAGAAAATTGTGAATAATCTTATGTTTAAGAAAAAAGCACATTTCATTGCTTTGAATGTGCTTATTAAATTCCACTAATGAATCCCTGCAAAGATTATAATATATAAGCATATTTCCAGTCTGCAGAACATTGAAATGGATAATGTGTGTTATTTTTGCCTGCTTAGCATCCCTCTTAATGGTAAATGGAGCTGCTATATCCTTTGGAAATCTTTCCCTCTTGTAATTCAGTCCATGTTGCTGGGGTGGCAAACCACCTCTCCACAGCTCTCCCAGTGTCCAGGGGTGGAAACATGGCACAGGCCTGCCCAGCTAGTCAATCCTGGTGCTTTTCTAGAGTAATTAGGGAGAGAGGTGCTCACTGCTGAGTATTTGCTTGGTGCAATTCTATCCATCTCTATCAGTATGAGGAGAGTCAGCTTGAGAATGAAGTCAACACCGAGGAAAGCAGAATTGAAACACGGAAGGATGAGAGAGAGAAGGGCAGGACACACTCTGATGCTCAGGTTCGGCCATGCCTAGAGATACAAGAAACAAAACAATCATTATTTTCAGGAAATTTGAACTGCATTTCCTGTACTTGAGCCTGCAAAAGGCCTGCCCAATACAAAGTAAAATCTGTTAACCTCATCACCTCTCTGCAAGGATTATCCAAAGAAAATACGTATTTGATTATTCTGAATTTCCTTTCCTTAAATGTTTTACCCAATGGGTTTCTGCCATCACTCTTCCCTTAGCTGTAGCTGTACCCTGCTTCACAAAGAAAATAGAAATGATCAGATAAGGTGCTTCTCAATTTTCTGCCGAGATTTAGGCCCTAGTCTACTTTAACACACACGCTCCCTTCCCTAGCATCCTGCTCTGTAAAAACAACCACTTTGTTGGCTAGTGACTGTCCCATAGAAGGCACTCAATAAAGAGTAGCCATAATTGTTGGCAAGAGCATGGGATTCAGTAAAGGATACTTAGTCAAAAGGTGGTGGAACCGTGATTCCAACCCAGGTCTGCTTATATCCAATTCCAGACATTTAAAATGCATCCCAATTATGCATGTCCCTCCTCCTGGTGTGGTGCTGTGGGTTAATGCACCAGACTGCAAAGCCGTTTGAACTGCAAGGTTGGTGGTTCAAGCTCACCAGCTGCTCCTCGGAAACCCTATACAGGGTGGCTATGGGTCGGAACCGACTTAGGGCACCTAATACCAACAACCACCACCCCTATAGAGATTCCATGCACCTTATTTGTATTATTCACAAGCTAGCCAGTTCTGTTGGTGGGCCACAAACACTTTATTTACATAGTCCCACCCAATCATTGTATAGGAGTCACAAGACCATAAGGAGAAAGGCCATATAAAAGTGATTCATTATACTGTACTGCCCATAGGGTTTTCTAGGCTGTAATCTTTATGGGAAGGAGTCCTGGTGATGCTGTGGGTTAAGTGTTGGACTGCTAACTGCAAGATCAGTGGTTCAAATCCATTAGAGGTTCTGAAGGAGAAAAATGAGGCTCAGTGGCACTTCACAACAACAACAATCTATGGAAGTACATCACCAGGTCTTTTTCCTATGAAACTACCAGGTGGGTTCAAACCACCAGTCTTTCAGATAGCAGCCGAATGCTTAACCATTGTGTCACCAGGCTTCTGTTCTCTCTGTCTACCACAGTAATAAAACTGTTAGCTTGACAGCTACTACCGAAACTAAAGAGCATTCTTCCCAATTTGTGACACTTATGTATGACCATGTGGCATTGTTGTTGTTGTTGTTATGTGCTGTGGAGTTGGTTCCGACTCATAGCGACCCCATACAGGGTTTCTGAGGCTGTAAATCTTTACTGGAGCAGAAAGCCTCATCTTTCTCCCGAGTTACAGCTGGTATTTTTGAACTGCTGACCCTGAGGTTAGCAGCCCAATTCATAACCACTACGCTACCAGAGCTCCATGTTGTTGTTAAGTACCATCGAGTCAGTTCTGACCCATTGCTACCCTGTATAGGATTTCCAAGGAGCAGTTGGTGAGCTTGAACTGCCGACCTTACAGTTCAAACGGCTTTGCAGTCTGGCACATTAACCCACAGTGACACACCAGAGCTCCTTGTTGTTGTTGTTGTTAAGTGCCATCAAGTCGGTTCCGACCCATAGCGACCCTGGATAGGGTTTCTGAGGAGCAGCTGTTGAGCTTGAACTGCCAACCTTGCAGTTCAAATGGCTTTGCAGTCTGGCGCATTAATCCACAGCACCACACCAGAACTCCTTAGCTCAATGGAAATGTTTGCATGCAGACAAAAGTCAGATGCTATGGGTCGGAACCGACTCGATGGCACTTAACAACAACAACAACAATAGACTAGAACACTATCTGTTGTCCTTGTTGTACTGTTGAAAACATTTAGTAAAATTGAAACAGGGCACTGAGAACCTCAGGGTACTAGAAGGGTTTTTAGCCTGGCCAAAGCAAAATACAGAAGAGGGCCTAAATGGCCAACCTGCCATCCTAGTATATACAGTAGCTAGCGTTAGGATTTTATGTACACACATATACACACCCCACACACACCAATTGTGCCTCATTCCTGTCTGTCTGCTCTAGTCAAGTACTGCAATCCAAAGTGACTTCCCTTTCCTTTAAAATTAATCACTTCTTTAATTACTAATTTATCCCTACTCCCAGAACTGTCAGGGGAACAGAAGAAAACAACCATACATCCGTTATAACTGATAACCACCACCTGGAGAGACGAATGGTGCTAGCAGGAGACAGTCTGGCTATTGTGGCCAACTCAACCTTGAATAAACAGACAGCAGAGATTTCCTGAACTCCCTATAAAACTCCTCTCCCCTTTTCCTAGAGGAGATCTGGAAGATTTTCTACTCCCCCATTCTCCTGGGTATCAATACTCAAGAAACACTTTGCTCTTTGCTCTGAGTCCTGTCTCTGGATACTGGGTGCATCAGCAGCAGGTGATAAAAACAAACAAACAAAAAAACACAAACTGTTCTTCTGGTAACAAAACCATCATACCTGTGTTATCTTGGAAGGAAGACTAGATCCCAAACAAGAAGAAAAGATAGGGAAGATTCAGAATGAAGACCTATGATGGCTGTATCTTGCAGCTTTTAGCACAGTTGTATTAATGCCATGAGCTCAGGCAAGAGCTAACCAGTTTAAAGCAAAGATGGAAGGAAATACAACTCTGAGAAGGGAGTTGTTTCCTACTTGCTACCTAAAATCTTGATCAGTTTAACGTGGGTCTTGCAGGATTAAAAAACAATCCAGCCAAACAGAAATGAACTGTATTTCTTCATATCCAAATACTATCAGCTGTAACATGGCACCATTGTTTATAAACTGGTAAGGTCAAATGGCCAATGTCATAATGCTTTCTTATCACTTAGAAATTAATTTTATTTAATTTTTTAAGAACAGTGGCTTATTTCTTGATTCAGAGTTTAAAAATATTTTATTATGGTAAAGTATATATCAATATTTGCCATTTTAGCCATTTTAAGTGTATAATTCAGTGGCAATAATGGTATTCACAGTGTTGTACAACCATCACTATATCTATTTCCAAAACTTTGTCATCACCCTACACAGAAACTCTGCACCCATTAAGCAATATCCCTCCCACGCCCTCCCCAGCCCCAGTAACCTCTAATCTACTACCTGTCTCTATGAATGTGTATGTTCTAGATAATTCAGGTTTGTGGAATCATACAATATTTGCCCTTTTGTGTCTGGCTTATTTCATTTGTTGTTGTTGTTATGTGTCGTGGAGTCAGTTCCGACTCATAGTGACCCTGTATAGGGTTTCCGAGGCTGTAAATCTTTACGGGAGCAGAAAGCCTTATCTTTCTCCTGTGGAACAGCTGGTAGTTTCGAACTGCTGACTTTGAGGCTCGCAGCCCGATTCGTAACCACTACGCTACCAGAGCTCCTTTAGCAGACTATTTTCCAGGGTCGTCTATATTGTAGCATGGATATTAGGATTTCATTTCTTTTGTTGTTGTTGAATAATATTCCACGATATTTATATACCACATTTTATTTCTCCATTCTCCTTGATGGTTATAGATTTTATTTTATTAAGATCTTATAGATGTATTAGATGGATTTTGTTACGTTAATCCTTGTTCATATATAAATTGTTGCTGTGTGCCATC
>NW_006408612.1:2948082-2951386 GCF_000296735.1 Chrysochloris asiatica
ACACCCTCAGAAACCCTGTACAGGGTCGCTATGGGTCAGAACCGACTCGATGGCACTTAACAACAACAATATATATATATATATAACTATAAATTAAATAAATAAATCATGGTTTATGATTTTCTAAAAACCTATTTTTATTTACATCTGACTCTTAAGAGTCATCCTCTTACTAAGAATAGTAAATATCTGTGTTTTTTTAAAGGAAAAAAATTACATATATACACTGCATTGGTGACCCAGCATTTCTGTTTTGAATTTTTTGTATTGTGAATTGAGTGATGGTTTAAAGCAGATCATCAGTTTTGCATTTAACAAGTCATACACTTTGGTTCATCGAAATGATTGCAATCCCTTTCATGTAACAACAGTTATCCTGTTTCCAACCTGTGGTCCTTATTTCTATTTCAACCTCCTTCCCAACCCCTCTGAACTGTGCCCAGGTAAATGTTGTTCTTTTGATCTTGAATGGTTGACTATTTCATGGTATGATGTTAATTCTTATTTTTAGAAAGTTCCCTTTGTGGAGTTGAGAAGTTTCCTAGTTAATTGAAGGTTTTTATCATGAAAAATTGTTGAATTTGTCCAATACTGGTGTGGTGCTGTGTGTTAATACACTGGACTGCAAGGTCGGTTTGAACCGAAAGTTCAGCGGTTCAAGCTCACTCACCAGCTGCTCCTCAGAAACCCTATACAGGATCATTATGAGTCAGAACCGACTCTACAGCACTTAACGACAACAACAACATATATATCGACTGCTTGGCTGGAAATTGGGCCAAGAGGGTGAGTTCTGTTCCAGACCTGAAGGGTAGCTGAGGGCCATAGTCTTGTGTTTCTTTAATCTCTTTTTGACCAGCAAACCTGGTCTTTTTAAAATATTGAGTTTTGCTTCACATTTTCTCCCACTTTATCTCGGACCTTCTAATGTGATCCCTTTCAGAGCAGTTGTTGTTGGTAACTGGGTACCATCTGCTTCTTCTGGTCTCAGAGCCATGGAGACTAATGGTCACATGTCCCATTAGTCCACAAGACTAATTGATTCCAATCATCTTCAATTTTCATCATTCCTCTTCCACACACGAAGAGACCAATAGTTGCACCTGAGATGGCTGCTCATGAACTTTTTAAGATCCCAGGTGCTATTCACCAAAGTTGTCTTTATGAATGTTCTACCAGTTGACCATGGTGTGCCCTGAGGCTATAGTCCTGAGCCCCCAGATCCAGCAACTTGTTGCCTCAAGGTGTTTGATAATGTCTAAGTTTTCATCATTTTGTCCCCTATATGCTCTACCACAAGGAGCTCTGGTAGCATAGTGGTTACGAATCGGGCTGCAAATCGCAAGGTCAGCAGTTCGAAACTACCAGCTGTTCCATGAGAGAAAGATGAGGCTTTCTGCTCCCGTAAAGATTTACAGCCTCGGAAACCCTGTACAGGGTCTCTATGATCGACTCCACGGCACATAACAACAATGCTCTACCTCGTGGGCTGCAAATCGCAAGGTCAGCAGTTCGAAACTACCAGCTGTTCCATGAGAGAAAGATGAGGCTTTCTGCTCCCATAAACATTCACAGCCTCAGAAACACTATACAAACAGGGTCACTATAAGTTAGAACCAAGTTAACAGCTCATAACAACAACATCAGCTGCAGCAAGTGTCTGAGAGAATTTTGTATTAGAGCCTGAAATCTAAAGTCATTTGGTCTGTGGAAGATGGCAGCCAGCAGTCAGAGCCCTAACTTCATCTTGAGTACCTTACACACTTCTGACTGTGGAAATGCTAAAGTCACAAAGAGACAATTCTGGGAACACAGGGAGAGGCAGCTTTGCCCTCTGGCTAGCTGGTTGTGTGCCATCCACTTGGTTCTGACTCATAGTGACCTCTAGAGGGTTTTGAGGCTATAAAGGAGCTCTGGCAGCAGAGTGGCTAAAAGTCTGGATGCTAACCTCAAGTTCAGCAGTTCAAAACTACCAGTTGCTCCATTGGGAGACATCCCAGTGGAGTTGAACTGCTGCCCTTCCGGTTAGTAGCCTAACGCATAACTCACTATTCCACAAGGGTTCCTTCAGCTTTGCCCTCAGGTAGACTGTATTTGAAAGTGGATTAAGGCCACTCCCCTAACCAGTCCAAGGAGGAGCAGTCTCCCTCTCAGGGACTTGCCTCGGTGTGCATCTTAAGGAAAATTGGGGTACCAAGGCCACATACATTGGGTATTCCAGAACACTTAATTGTGCTCATGAGGAACCTATACATGGACCAACAGGAAGTTGTTGGAACCAAATAGGGGGATACTGAATGGTTTAAATACCAGGGTTGCTTATCCTACAGTGCCCCACCAACTCTGTAAATTGTAGGTAACTGATACCATTGCAAATAGTTCTTGGCTATATACTTCTAAATAAATTCTAACCAAGTGGAGAGAAAGCTCTTCTCTGCCCCCAAGAAAAAAGCCAATTTTGTAGCCATTTGCAAATTCATCTTAGTATTCCTGTGGGGTTTTTTTCCCTTCTTTTTTTTTAAAGGCTTCTTTGAACTAATTGAAAGGAGCCCTGGTGGGATCCTGGGTTAAGTATTGGGCTGCAACTGCAATGAGCGCAAACTTATCAGCTACTCCATAGCAGAGAGATGAGGCTCCCTGCTCCATTCAAAATTTACAATCTGGGAAACCCTATATAGGAAGTCCTGGTGTGGTGCTATAGTATAAGCACTAAACACATGGTTAGCAGTTCAAACCCACCAACTATTCCTTGGAAACTCTATACATGGTTGTTATGTATGAGTAGGAGCCAACATGACTGCATTTAACAACAACAAATGAGTAGGAATCAACTTGGTAGCTGTCGGTTTTGAACTGATTGTAACATTTTTTTCTGGTTCCCTCATTTAGTTAATGAGTTCAATAAAATTTTGATAACTATCCATTTGATAGCAGCATGATAGATATAATTTTACCTTTGAAAAATATATCTTTTTAAATGTATCAGTCAGGGTTCTGGGGCAGGAAATAACATTCTCAAAGAGGAAATACACCCTTGTAAAGGATGACTTTAATGTATCAAATCTGTTCTTCAGATGATCCTTAAATTCAGGTGGGATATATTCAAGGTCATATTTTGGCTCTCGTGGACTTGCTTTCATTTTCTTCAGCTTCAGTTTGAATTTGCATATGAGCAATTGATAGTCTGTTCCATAGTCTGTCCCTGGTCTTGTTTTCACTGATGATATGGAGCTTTTCGATCATATCTTTCACAGATGTAGTCAATTTGATGTCTATGTATTCCATCTGGTGAGGTCCATGTGTG